>NC_041386.1:606986058-607009110 GCF_002162155.2 Triticum dicoccoides
CGAAAACATCCAGGAGCACCACGAAACCCTATTTCCACCGCCGCAACCCTCTATACCCAAGAGAGCCCATCTTGGGGCCTTTCCCGTAGCTCCGCCGGAGGGGGAATCGATCATGGAGGGCTTCTACATCAACATCATAGCCTCTTCGATGATGTGTGAGTAGTTTACCACAGAACTTCGGGTCCATAGTTATTAGCTAGATGGCTTCTTCTCTCTCTTTGGATCTCAATACAAAGTTCTCCTCAATCTTCTTGGAGACCTATTTGATGTAATTCTTTTTGCGGTGTGTTTGTCAAGATCCGATGAACTGTGGGTTTATGATCAAGTTTATCCATGAACAATATTTGATTCTTCTCTGAAATCTTTTATGTATGATTTGTTATCTTTGCATGTCTCTTCGAATTATCAGTTTGGTTTGGCCTACTAGATTGATCTTTCTTGCAATGGGAGAAGTGCTTAGCTTTGGGTTCAATCTTGCGGTGTCCTTTCCCAGTGACAGCAGGGGCAGCAAGGCACGTATTGTATTGTTGCGATCGATGATAAAAAGATGGGGTTTGTATCATATTTCTTTAGTTTATCCCTCTACATCATGTCATCTTGCCTAATGCATTACTCTATTCTTATGAACTTAATACTCTAGATGCATGCTGGACAGCGGTCGACGTGTGGAGTAATAGGAGTAGATGCAGAATCGTTTCGATCTACTTGTCGCAGACGTGATGCCTATATACATGATCATACCTAGATATTCTCATAACTATGCACTTTTCTATCAATTGCTCGACAGTAATTTGTTCACCCACCGTGATATTTATGCTATCTTGAGAAAAGCCACTAGTGAAACCTATGGCCCCCTGGTCTATCTTTTATCATACAAGTTTCCAATCTATTTTATTTTGCAATCTTTACTTTCATTCTATATCATAAAAATACCAAATTTTTTTATCTTATTATCTCTATCAGATCTCACTCTCGTAAGTGACCGTGAAGGGATTGACAACCCCTTTATCGCGTTGGATGCGAGATTCTTATTTGTTTGTGTAGGTACGAGGGACTTACGTGTAGTCTCCTACTGGATTGATACCTTGGTTCTCAAAAACTGAGGGAAATACTTATGCTACTTTGCTGCATCACCCTTTCCACTTCAAGGGAAAACCAACGCAGTGCTCAAGAGGTAGCAAGTATTTGAGGCAGTTCCGCTTCCAGTGACCATTTCCTTTCAAGTAGAAGCACTCAGTTTCACGCTTGGGTCCAGCTTTGGGCTTCTTCATGGGAGAGGCAACTTGCTTGCCATTCTTCTTGAAGTTCCTTTATTTCTCTTTCCCTTTTTCTTGAAACTAGTGGCCCATAAACACTTGATGCTCTTTCTTGATTTCTACCTCCGCCGATTTCAGCATCGTGAAGAGCTCGGAAATCGTTTTAGTCATTCCTTGCATATTATAGTTCATCACAAAGTTTTGGTAGCTTGGTGATAGTGACAAGAGAAATATGTCAATCACTATCTTATCTGGAAGATTAACTCCCACTTGATTCAAGCGATTGTAGTACCCATACATTCTGAGCACATGCTCACTGGCTGAGCTATTCTCCTCCATCTTGTAGGCAAAGTACTTGTCAGAGGTCTCATACCTCTCGACACGGGCATGAGTCTGAAATACCAATTTCAGCTCTTGGAACATCTCATATGCTCCATGGCGTTCAAAATGTGTTTGAAGTCCTAGTTCTAAGCCATAAAGCATGGTGCACTAAACTATTAAGTAGTCATTATATCGAGCTTGCCAAATGTTGATAACGTCTGTATTTGCTGCTGCAATAGGTCTGTCACCTAGCAGAGCATCATGGACATAATTCTTCTATGAAGCAATGAGGATAATCCTCAGATCACTGACCCGGTCTGTATCATTGCTACTATCATCTTTCAACTTAGTTTTTCTCCAGGAACATATAAAAAATATGGGAAGCTATATTGCGAGCTATTGATCTACAACATGGATATGTGAAAACTATTAAGACTAAGGTCATGATAAATTTAAGTTCAATTAATCAAGTTACTAATGAACTCCCACTTAAATAAACATCCCTCAAGTTATCTAAGTGATACATGATCCAAATCAACTAACCCATGTCCGGTCATCACGTGAGATGGGGTAGTCATCAATGGTGAACATCTCTATGTTGATCATATCTACTATATGACTCACGTTCGACCTTTCAGCCTCCAGTGTTCCGACACCATGTCTGTACATGCTAGGCTCGTCAAGTTTAACCCAAGTATTCTGCATGTGCAAAACTGTCTTACACCCATTGTGTGTGAACGTAGAGTCTATCACACCCGATCATCACGTGGTGCTTTGAAACGACAAACTTTGGCAACGGTGCATACTTGGGGAGAACACTTTTATCTTGAAATTTAGTGAAGGGGTCATCTTATAATGCTACCGCCGTTCTAAGAAAAATAAGATGCATAAAAGATAAGCATCATATGCAATCAAAACATGTGACATGATATGGCCATAATCTTCTTGTGCTTTTGATCTCCATCTCCAAAGTATCATCATGATCTCCATCGTCACCAGCTCGACACCTTGATCTCCATTGTAGCGCCGGGGTCATCTCGCCAACTATTGCTTCTGCAACTATTGCTGATGCATAGCGATAAAGTGAAGCAATTACATGGCGCTTGCATTTCATACAATAACGAGACAACCCTAAGGCTCCTGCTGGTTGTTGATATTACAAATCATGATCATCTCATACATCAACATATATCACATCGTATCTTGAAAATATCACATCACAAAATGCCCTGCAAAAACAAGTTAGACGTCCTCTACTTTGTTGTTGCAAGTTTTACGCGGCTGCTATGGGCTTCTAGCAAGAACTGTTCTTAACTACGCAAAAACCACAACGGTGATTCATTAAGTTTGTTGTTTTAACCTTCTTCAAGGAGCGGTCATAGAAAAATTCGATTCAACTAAAGTAGGAGAAACAGACACCCGCCAGCCACCTTTATGCAAAAGTAGTTGCATGTCAGTCGGTGCAACCGGTCTCAAGTGCGTGGACATGTAAGGTTGGTCCGGGCCGCTTCATCCCACAATACCGCCAAACCAAAATAAGACGTTGGTGGTAAGCGGTATGACTATCACTGCCCACAACTCTTTGTGTTCTACTCGTGCATATCATCTACAGATAGACCTGGCTCGGATGCCACTATTGGGAAACATTGCATGGAAAACAAAAAAATTCTAGGCACACGCAAGATCTATCCATGGAGATGCAAAGCAACAAGAGGGGAGCGTGTGTCTACGTACCCACATAGACCGTAAGCGAAAGTGTTTGGTAACGTGGTTGATGTAGTCAAACTTCTTAGCGCTCCAACTGATCAAGTACCGAACGTACGACACCTCTGCGTTCAGCACACGTTCAGCTCGGTGACGTCCTCCGCCTTCTTGATTCAGCAAGACGGTGAGGTAGTGGATGAGTTCCGGCAGCATGACAACATGGTGACGGTGATGGTGAAGTTATCTCCGCAGGGCTTCGCCTAAGCACTACGAAAATATGACTGAGGGTGTAAACGCTGGAGGGGGGCACCACACACGGATAAGCAATTGTTGTGGTTGTGCTAGGCGCCCCCCTCCCACATATATATTGGTGGGAGGAAGTAGGGAGCAGCTAGGAGGGGCCCCCAAGTAGGCCGAATCCTACTTGGGGTCCCTTCCCAAGTGGCACCCCCTTACCATATTTGTAGGAGGGGGAAAGGAAAGGGGGAGAGGTAAGGAAGGGGGAGGCCGAATCCCCACCTTTCCTTTCTCCCACTTGGCCAACTGCCATAGGGGGTGCGTCAGCCCTTTGTGAGATGGTGTGCTCCCCTCTAATGGCCCAATAGGCCCATTACTCTCCCGGGGTCCTCGGGCGTCTGGGCTATGTGACGTGGGCCGGACCGAGGGGCCATTGAGGGAGTGCTGGATTAAGGGGTCCTCGGGCGTCCGGGCTATGTGACGTGGGCCGGACCGAGGGGCCGTTGAGGGACTCCTGGATTAAGGGGTCCTCGGGCGTCCGACCTGTATGACATGGGCCGGACTAATGGGCTATGAAGATACAAGACATAAGTCTCTCTCCCATGTCCGGATGGGACTCTCCTTGGCGTGGATGGCAAGGCTGGCGTTCGGATATGAAGATTCCTTTCTCTGTAACCGACTTTGTACAACCCTAGTCCCCTCTAATGTCTATATAAACCGAAGGGTTTAATCCATAGAGACAATCATAATCATACAGGCTAGACTTCTAGGGTTTAGCTACAACGATCTCGTGGTAGAGATCAACTCTTGTAATCTTCATACTCATCAATATCAATCAAGCAGGACGTAGGGTATTACCTCCATCAAGAGGGCTCGAACCTGGGTAAACATCATGTCCCCTGTGTCTTGTAACCATCGATCCTAGATGCACAGTTCGGGACCCCCTACCCGAGATCCGCCGGTTTTGACACTGACATTGCTGCTTTCATTGAGAGTTCCACTGTGTCACCGTCAGAAGGTTCGATGGCTCCATCCATCATCTGCAATGCTGCGGCCCTAGGGGAGGTTTTTCTCCCCGGCCAGATCTTCGTATTCGGCAGCTTCGCTCTGCGGGCCAACTCGCTTGGCCTTCTAGAGCAGATCGACAGCTACGCCCCAGGTCACTAGATTAGTTTTGGAAACTTGGATTATGTCACTGATATCCGAGGAGACTTGATCTTCCAAGGATTCATGATCCCAACCTCCGCTCTGGCCTGAGAGCCGAAGCGCCTCGCCAGGACCAAAGATGGGATTTCTAAACCCGCCGGACTATCTGTGGACACTAGGCCCAGTACTGAAGAGCCGGAGGAAGCAGTGTCACCGGCAACCATCACAAAGCTAAACTTTTCCCCAGACACCGGCTCTGAACTCTCGGAGTCAGCATCATGTGAGCTCGGCCGAGGAATTCCCTTCCCGCCATACTCCATGGATTCTTTCCTCCCTCGACAAACCTCGTCTTTAAGCGAGGCTTTGGACTTGATGCGATCCCTCATGATTACAGAGGATCAACTTCCGAGCGACACCCAGACAGGACTAGGAGCTGATAGCGGGGAATTTTACTCCCACCCACCACCCACTTCATCGCCACAGTCGAGGACTTAACTGACATGCTCGATTACGGCTTTGATGGCATCGAACGTATGGATGACGATGCCAGAGAGGAGCAAGCCGAAAACCCGCCGTTTACCGGACGCTGGACAGCCACCTCTTCGTATGATGTGTACATGGTGGATACACCCAAGGAGGGTGACAGTGATAATGAGAAAAATCCAGTAGAGGATAAACCTCCCGAGATACAACCAAAGCGCCCACGGCGCCGCTCTAAATCACGCAGCAAAAAAGACAATAATACCGGCACGAGAGACAACAATACTCCGGATAATGCCGAAGACCAAGAAAACCCCATCGAGCAAAACTCTGAACAAGACGATCGGGAGGATGGGCAAGTTAGCCCTGATGAACAAGTCGTAAACGAAGACTCAGAGGACAGTAACTATCTTTTGCTCTCTAAGGATGAGGTGAGCCTCGGCAACGAGGATTTTATCGTGCTTGTGGAACCTCTCGAGCAGTAGCGCTTTAAGTGCCGGCTAATAGCCACTGCAAGGAGCCTGAAAAAGAAGCAGCAGCAGCTTCAAGCTGATCAAGATCTATTGAATGATAGATGGACTAATATCCTGGCAGCTGAGGTATACGGCCCTGAGTGCCCAACCAAAAGTTACCCGAAGCGCAAATTGCTACCTCAATTTGATGACGAGACACTTGAGCCTGTACCATCAGCGTGTAATGCGGCTGATCGACCACCACGTGGCCGGGACAAAGCGGCAACTCAAGCCGAACACCAGCCCGTCCCTCCTCGCTGTAAAGGCGGAGAAAAAACAGCTCGAGAATATACATATGACCTGGGGCAAGACCTGGACAGTAGAGCAGGACAGACTAGATCAACCTATGGATCATGGGGGCGCGCCCCGAGACGTGACAACGGCCATCTAGCTGAACATGACAAGCATAATCACATCTAGGCCGAAAGCTGCAGATGGACTCCATTTGAACTACGTCGCGATCTGGACCGATATAGAGGCGCCGCACACCCCCTTTGCTTCACTGATGAAGTAATGGAGCATGAATTCCCAGAAGGATTTAAACCCGTGAACATCGGATTGTATGATGGGACAACAAACCCCAAAAATTCAATTGGCAGCTGGGAGGACGTGGAAGACGCCTTCCACGATAACTTTCAAGGTACATACGTCCGACCTCCGGATGCCGATGACCTAAGTCACATAGTCCAACAGCCAGGAGAGTCAGTGAGGAAATTATGGACTAGGTTCTTATCTAAAAAGAACCAGATCGTCGAATGTCCGGAAGCCGAAGCCCTAGCGGCTTTTAAACACAACATCTGCGATGAATGGCTCGCCCGACACCTCGGCTAGGAAAAGCCGAAGTCCATGGCAGCCCTCACGGCACTCATGACCCGCTTTTGCGCGGGCGAAGATAGCTGGCTAGCCCATAGTAATAACAACGCAAGCGAACCTGGCACCTCTGAAGCCAGAAATAGCAACGGCAAGCCCCGACGCAATATACACAAGCGTCGAAACAACGATAGCAACACCAATGACACAACGGTTGTTGGGGAACGTAGTAATTTCAAAAAAAATTCCTACGCACACGCAAGATCATGGTGATGCATAGCAACGAGAGGGGAGAGTATGTCTATGTACCCTCGTAGACCGAAAGCGGAAGCGTTTATCAACACGGTTGATGTAGTCGTTGATACGTCCATTTTGCATCATGTTTTTATATCGATATTTATTGCATTATGGGCTGTTATTACACATTATGTCACAATACTTATGCCTATTCTCTCTTATTTTACAAGGTTCACATAAAGAGGGAGAATGACGGCAGCTGGGATTTTGGGCTGGAAAAGGAGCAAATATTAGAGACCTATTATCTCCAAAAGTCCTTAAACTCCACAGAAGACGTTTTCCAAATATATAAAAAATACTGAGAGCAAGAACTTCACCAGGGGGCCACACCCTGTCCACGAGGGTGGGGGCGCTCCCTACCCCCTAGGCGCGCCCCCTACCTCGTGGGCCCCCTGGTGGCCCTCCGGTGACCATCTTCTGTTATATGAATTCTTTGGATGGGAAAAAAATAAGAAGTCATCTTCTCAGACGAAACTCCGGCACCACGAGGCGGAACCTTGGCAGAACCAATCTAGGGCTCTGGCGGAGCTGTTCTGCCGGGGAAACTTCCCTCTCGGAGGGGGAAATCATCGCCATCGTCATCACCAACGCTCCTCTCATCGGGAGAGGGCATCTCCATCAACATCTTCATCAGCACCATCTCCTCTCAAAACCCTAGTTCATCTCTTGTATCCAATTCTTGTCTCCAAGTCCGGGATTGGTGCTAGTAGGTTGCTAGTAGTGTTAATTACTCCTTGTAGTTGATGCTAGTTGGTTTAATTGGTGGAAGATCATATGTTCAGATCCTATATGCATATTAATACCCCTCTAATTATGAACATGTTTATGCTTTGTGAGTAGTTACTTTTGTTCCTGAGGACATGGGAGAAGTCTTGCTATTAGTAGTCATGTGAATTTGGTATTCGTTCGATATTTTGATGAGATGTATGTTGTCTCTCCTCTAGTGGTGTTATGTGAACATCGACTACATGACACTTCACCATTGTTTGGGCCTAGAAGAAGGCATTAGGGACTAATAAGTAGATGATGGGTTGCTAGAGTGACAGAAGCTTAAACCCTAGTTTATGCATTGCTTCGTAAGGGGCTGATTTGGATCCATATGTTTCATGTATGGTTAGGTTTACCTTAATACTTTTGTTGTAGTTGCGGATGCTTGCAATAGAGGTTAATCATAAGTGTGATGCTTGTCCAAGTAAGGGCAGTACCCAAGCACCGGTCCACCCACATACCAAACTATCAAAGTACCGAACGCGAATCATATGAGCGTGATGAAAACTAGCTTGACGATATTCCCATGTGTCCTCGGGAGCACTTTTCTCTATATAAGAGTTTGTCCAGGCTTGTCCTTTGCTACAAAAGGATTGGGACACCATGCTGCACTTTATTTACTTTTGTTACTTGTTGGTCGTTACAAATTATCCTATCACAAAACTATCTGTTACCACTTATTTCAGTACTTGCAGAGAATACCTTGCTGGAAACCTCTTATCATTTCCTTCTGCTCCTCGTTGGGTTCGACACTCTTACTTATCAAAAGGACTACGATAGATCCCCTATACTTGTGGGTCATCAAGACTCTTTTCTGGCGCCGTTGTTGGGGAGTGAAGCGCCTTTGGTAGGTGGAATTTGGTAAGGAAAAATTTATATAGTGTGCTGAAATTTACTGTCACTTGTTACTATGGAAAGTAATCCTCTGAGGGGCTTGTTCGGGGTATCTTCACCCCGACCAGCAGAGCAAAGAGTTGCTCCTCAACCTACTGAGAATGAAAATGAAAATAAAAATGTCTGCTTTGAAATTCCTTCGGGTATGATAGAAAAACTGCTAGCTAATCCCTTTTTAGAAGATGGAACGAAACATCCTGATGAGCAACTAATATATGTGGATGAAGTTTGTGGATTATTTAAGCTTGCAGGTGTGCCCGGAAATGTTGTTAAGAAGAAGGTCTACCCTTTATCTTTAATGGGAGACGCATCGACATGGTATAGGCTATGTGATGATATGGGGTCTTGGAATTACAAATGATTGAAATTGGAATTTCATCACAAGTTTTATCCTATGCATCTTGTTCATCGTGATCACAATTACATATATAATTTTTGGCCTCGCGAAGGAGAAAGCATCACTCAAGCTTGGGGAGGCTTAAATCAATGTTATATTCATGCCCCAATCATGAGCTCTCGAGAAAAATGATTATTCAAAATTTCTATGCTCGGCTTTCCGATAACAATCGCACCATGCTTGATACTTCTTGTGCTGGCTCTTTTATGATGAAGACTATTGAATTCAAATGGGATTTATTGGAAAGAATTAAACGCGACTCTAAAGATTGGGACCTCGACAAAGGTAAGGAATCAGGTATAACACCTAGTTTTGATTGTGTTAAATCTTTTATGGATACCAATATTTTTTGTAAATTTAGCACTAAATATGGACTTGACTCTGAGATAGTAGCTTCTTTCTGTGAATCTTTTGCTACTTATGTTGATCTCCCCAAGGAGAAGTGGTTTAAATATCATCCTCCCACAGAAGTAAAAGTAGCTGCAGCTATTAAAGTGGAAGAAAAGACTGTCACTTATAATGATCCTATTGTTCCTACTTCTTATGTTGAGAAACAACCTTTCCCTGTTAGGATAAATGATCATGCTAAAACTTCAACTATAGTTCGTAAAAGCAATATTAAAACATATACACCTCCTGAGCAAGTTAAAGTTGAACCTAATATTGCTATTGTTAAAGATCTCTTGTCTGATAATGTTGATGGGAATGTTATTTATTTCTGTGATGAAACTGCTAGAATTGCGAAACCCTGTGCTAAGGATAAACCTAGACCTGTGGTAGGCATGCCTGTTATTTCTGTTAAAATAGGAGATCATTGTTATCATGGTTTATGTGATATGGGTGCTAGTGCTAGTACAATACCTTATTCCTTATACAAAGAAGATATGCATGATAATGCACCTGCTGAGATGGAAGATATTGATGTCACAATTAAACTTGCCAATAGAGATACTATTTCACCAATGGGAATTGTTAGAGATGTTGAAGTCTTGTGTGGGAAAACTAAATATCCTGCTGATTTTCTTGTTCTTGGTTCCCCACAAGATAGCTTTTGTCCCTTTATATTTGGTAGACCCTTCTTGAACACTGTTAATGCTACCATAGATTGCAAAAGAGATGTTGTTACTATTGGTTTAGATGATATGACTCATGAATTTAATTTCTCTAAATTTAGTAAACAACACCGTGAAGAAGAATTACTTAGTAAGGATGAAATTATTGGTCTTGCTTCTATTGACGTGCCTCCTAGTGATCCTTTATAACAATATTTGCTAGACCATGAAAATGATATGTTTATGAATGAAAGAAGGGAAATAGATGAAGTATTCTTTAAACAGGAACCTATTCTGAAAAACAATTTACCTGTTGAAATATTAGGGGATGCTCCTCCACCCAAGGGTGATCCCGTGTTTGAGCTTAAACCGTTACCTGATAGTCTTAAATATGTTTATCTTGATGAGAAAAAGGTATATCCTATTATTATTAGTGCTAACCTTTCAAAGGTATATCTTGCTTGTGATAAGTTCAGACCTTATATTGTTGATTCTAAAGTAACTATTCACACTGATCACGCTGCTATTAAATATCTCATGGAAAAGAAAGATGCTAAACCTAGACTTATTAGATGGGTTCTCTTGCTACAAGAATTTGACTTACATATTGTTGATAGAAAGGGAGTTGAGAACCCTGTTGTAGACAACTTGTCTAGGTTAGAAAATGTGCTTGATGACCCACTTCCTATTGATGATAGCTTTCCTGATGAGCAATTAAATGCCATAAATGCTTCTCATACTGCTCCATGATATGTTGATTATGCTAATTACATTGTTGGTAAGTTTATACCACCTAGTTTCACATGCCAGCAAAAGAAAAAGTTCTTCTATGATTTGAGGCATTACTTTTGGGATGACCCACATCTTTATAAAGAAGGAGTAGATGGTGTTATTAGACGTTGTGTACCTGAGCATGAACAGGAACAGATCCTACGCAAGTGTCACTCCGAAGCTTATGGGGGACACCATGCTGGAGATAGAACTGCACATAAGGTATTGCAATCTGGATTTTATTGGCCTACTCTCTTTAAGGATGCCCGTAAGTTTGTCTTATCTTGTGATGAATGTCAAAGAATTGGTAATATTAGTAGACGTCAAGAAATGCCTATGAATTATTCACTTGTTATTGAACCATTTGATGTTTGGGGCTTTGACTATATGGGACCCTTTCCTTCCTCTAATGGATATACACATATTTTAGTTGCTGTTGATTACGTTACTAAATGGGTAGAAGCTATTCCAACTAGTAGTGCTGATCATAACACTTCTATTAAAATGCTTAAAGAAGTTACTTTTCCATGATTTGGAGTCCCTAGATATTTAGTGACTGATGGTGGTTCACATTTTATTCATGGTGCTTTCCATAAAATGCTTGCTAAATATGATGTTAATCATAGAATTGCATCCCCTTATCACCCTCAGTCTAGTGGTCAAGTAGAATTGAGTAATACGGAGCTCAAATTAATTTTGCAAAAGACTGTTAATAGATCTAGAAAGACTTGGTCCAAGAAACTTGATGATGCATTATGGGCCTATAGAACTGCATATAAAAATCTTATTGGTATGTCTCCGTATAAAATGGTTTATGGAAAAGCATGTCACTTACCTCTCGAACTAGAACACAAGGCATATTGGGCTATTAAAGAGCTCAATTATGATTTCAAACTTGCCGGTGAGAAGAGGTTACTTGATATTAGCTCACTCGATGAATGGAGAACCCAAGCCTACAAAAATGCCAAGTTGTTTAAAGAAAAAGTTAAAAGATGACATGATAAAAGGATATTAAAGCGTGAGTTTAATGTAGGTGATTATGTATTGCTATACAAATCCCGTTTAAGATTTTTTGCAGGAAAACTTCTCTCTAAATGGGAAGGTCCTTATGTTATCGAGGAGGTCTATCGTTCCGGTGCCATAAAAATCAACAACTTCGAAGGCACAAATCCGAAGGTGGTGAACGGTCAAAGAATCAAACATCATATCTCAGGTAATCCCATATATTTTGAAACCAATGTTATTGAAACCGTAACCTCAGAGGAATACATAAGGGACACTTTCCGGAATGTTTCAAACTCCGAAAAGGAATAGGTATGTGATACGGTAAGTAAACCGACTCCAAAACAGTTTTTAAGGCAATATTTCTCCGTTTTGGAATATTTAGAAAAATAGAAAAATAAGAAGCAGTCCGGGAAGGACACGAGGGCTCCACGAGGGTGGAGGGCGCGCCCTACCCTACTGGGCGCGCCCCCCTACCTCGTTGGCACTTCGTGTGCTCTCCGGACCCCGTGTGTTTTGCCCCTAAATTCAAAAAACCCTCGTTTCTGCCCGAGCTCGTTTTCTCTTCTTATGTTTTTGCCCTTTGACCGTTTGACTGTAACTTTGAAAACTTCATAACGAATTCATACTAACTCAGAGAAATGCATATAAGATATCAAAATGTCCGGAAAAACATCACCTATATGTGCATGCCATTTTCATTCATGACAAAAAGGGCATTCATGACAAAAGACATCATATGAGCTCAAACTGAGATAGGGACTTTTCAGTACTTTTGTCATGAATGCAAATGGCATGCACATATAGGTGATGTTTTTCCGATCATTTTGATATCTTATTTGCATTTTTCTGAGTTAGTATTAATTCATTATGAAGTTTTCAAAGTTGCAGTCAAACGGTCAAAGGGCAAAAACATAAGAGGAGTAAACGAGCTTGGATAGAAATGAGGGTTTTTTGAATTTAGGGGCAAAACACAAGGGTGTGACACAACTAGGGGCTCAAATGTAATTATCCCATATATAATCCCCTGGGGGTTTTGACTCCCGTATCACGCAAAATCTCCTGTTTGTGTTTTGAGCTGTTGCTACTGTAGATCAGAGCAGGATGTCTTCGCAAGAGTCAGTGGGGGAGAGCCGGGTGTCTCATCCGGCACCGAGATCAATGACAAACAATAATGTTGTCCCCTTTGGGCCAGCAACGGAGGAAGAGATGGAGGCCGAATTGAAGAGGATATATGCCATGGAGGAGGATTAAGAAGTCACTTCCCGCTTCGGAGCTGGATTCACAATGGGAGAACTACAGAGCTTGGCTATTCCAAACTCGATTATCCCTTCCAATGTTAGATTTCTTTCTTATGAGAATATGAAAAAGAGTGTCACTCGTTCTCCCGTAGCTATGCAACACCCTTGGGTGCAGGGAGCTTTGGCTGTTATAGGAAAACTACGAAAGGAAATAATGGACCTGAAGCAGCAAGTCAATAAGCTAGAGGAGGAGAATCGTATCCTGAGGGGCATCATCGCCAAGAATATCACATCACCACCCCCCGAAAAGAGAGACATAACCACATGGGTATGGGCACTCCACTTGGCAACTGCCAAGCTTGGGGGAGTACCCCGGTATCGTATCACCATCACTTTTATCTTTACCGTTTTTCTTAGTTCGATCCTTTTGCTAATATCTTGATCTAGTAGAATAAAAGTTCTTAGTATTACCTAGTTGTGAGTTTTGCTTTATTATCCTTCTATGTAATCAAGTTCGTGAGATATATAATAAATATTAGTGTTGAGTCAAGGGCTTGATTCTTTTGCCATGATCTTAAGTGAATAAAAGAAAAGGAGAAAGAAATAAAAAGAAACAAAGAGATCATGTGGATCTCATGGAGAGTAATGAGCTCACATAGAAAAAGTATGATGAATAAAAGTTGTTGAGGGTTGACAAACATAGTTTTGGTCATCGTTGCAATTAATATGAAGTAATAAAGAAAGAGAGGTCTTCTCATATAGATATACTATCTTGGACATCTTTTATGATTGTGAGCACTCATTAAAATATGACATGCTAAAGTGTTGACATTGGACAAGGAAGACAACGTAATGGGTTATGTTTTCTTACATCTGAGATAAATTATATTGTTATGGATCATCCAACATGGTTGAGCTTGCCTTTCTCCCTCATGCTAGCCAAATTCATCGCACCAAGTAGAGATACTACTTGTGCTTCCAAATACCCTTAAACCAGTTTTGCCATGAGAGTTCACTATACCTACCTATGGATTGAGTAAGATCCTCTAAGTAAGTTGTCATCGGTGCAAGCAACAAAAAAAGTGCTCTCTAATATGTATGACTTATTAGTGTGGGAGAAATAAGCTTTATACGATCATGTGATATGGAAGAAATAAAAGCGACAGACTACATAATAAAGGTCCATATTACAAGTGGCAATATAAAGTGACGTTCTTTCCCGTTAATATTTTGTGCATCCAACTATAAAAGCACATGACAACCTCTGCTTCCCTCTGCGAAGGGCTTATCTTTTACTTTTATCTCCTACATTGCATAAGAGTCACGGTGATCTTCACCCTTCCCTTTTACATATATCCTTTGGCAAGCACAGTATGTTGGAAAGATCCTGGTATATATGGCTAATTGGATGTGAGTTTTCATGAACTATTATTGTTGACATTACCCTTGAGGTAAAACGTTGGGAGGCAAAACTATAAGCCCCTATCTTTCTCTATGTCCGATTAAAACTCCATACCCATAAGTATTGCATGAGTGTCAACAATTGTGAAAGACTATCTGATAGTTGAGTATGTGGACTTGCTGAAAAGCTCTTATATGTTGACTCTTTCCTATGTTATGATAAATTGCAATTTCTCCAATGACTGAGATTATAGTTTGTTAGTTTTCAATGAAGTTTACGATTCATACTTGAAATTGTGATTGAATTATTACTCTAGCATAAGAAATCATATGACAAGAATTATATAAGTTGCTGTTCTAAGAATGATCATGATGCCCTCATGTCCGTATTTCATTTTTATCGACACCTCTATCTCTAAACATGCAGACATATTCTTTGATTTTGACTTTCCCCTTGCGGACAAGCGAGGTCTAAGCTTGGGGGAGTTGATACGTCCATTTTGCATCATGCTTTTAGATCGATATTTATTGCATTATGGGCTGTTATTACACATTATGTCACAATACTTATGCCTATTCTCTCTTATTTTACAAGGTTCACATAAAGAGGGAGAATGCTGGCAGCTGGGATTCTGGGCTGGAAAAGAAGCAAATATTAGAGACCTATTCTGCACAGCTCCAAAACTCCTGAAACTCCACGGAAGACGTTTTCCAAATATATAAAAAGTATTGAGAGGAAGAACTTCACCAGGGGGCACACCCTGCCCACGAGGGTGGGGGTGCGCCCTACCCCCCTGGGCGCGCCCCTACCTCGTGGGCCCCCTGGTGGCCCTCTGGTGACCATCTTCTACTATATGAAGTCTTTCGATGGGAAAAAAATAAGAAGTCATCTTCTTGGACGAAAGTCCGGCGCCACGAGGCGGAACCTTGGCGGAACCAATCTAGGGCTCTGGCGGAGCTGTTCTGTCGGGGAAACTTCCCTCCCGGAGGGGGAAATCATCGCCATCACCATCACCAATGCTCCTCTCATCGTGAGAGGGCAATCTCCATCAACATCTTCATCAGCACCATCTCCTCCCAAAACCCTAGTTCATCTCTTGTATCCAATTCTTGTATCCAAGTCCGGGATTGGTGCTAGTAGATTGCTAGTAGTGTTAATTACTCCTTGTAGTTGATGCTAGTTGGTTGGTGGAAGATCATATGTTCATATCCTATATGCATATTAATACCCCTCTGATTATGAACATGTTTATCCTTTGTGAGTAGTTACTTTTGTTCCTAAGGACATGGGAGAATTCTTGCTATTAGTAGTCACGTGAATTTGGTATTCGTTTGATATTTTGATGAGATGTATGTTGTCTCTCATCTAGTGGTGTTATGTGAATGTCGACTACATGACCCTTCACCATTGTTTGGGCCTAGAGGAAGGCATTGGGGAGTGAGGGAGTCCTGGATTATGGGTTCTCCGGACAGCTGGACTATATCCTTTGGCCGGACTGTTTGACTACGAAGATACAAGATTGAAGACTTCATCCCGTGTCCGGATGGGACTCTACTTGGCGTGGAAGGCAAGCTAGGCAATACGGATATGCATATCTCCTCCTTTGTAACCGACCTTGTGTAACCCTAGCCCCCTCTGGTGTCTAGATAAATAGGAGGGTTTTAGTCCGTTTGACAACATACAATCATACAGTAGGCTAGCTTCTAGGGTTTAGCCTCTCTGATCTTGTGGTAGATTAACTCTTGTAATACTCATATCATCAAGAACAATCAGGCAAGACGTAGAGTATTACCTCTATCAAGAGGGCCCGAACCTGGGTAAACATCGTGTCCCCTGCTTCCTGTTACCATCCACCTTAGACGCACAGTTCGGGACCACCTACCCGAGGTCCGCCAGTTTTGACACCAACATTGGTGCTTTCATTGAGAGTTCCTCTGTGTCGTCACCGTAAGGGTTGATGGCTCCTTCGATCATCGCTAGCGATGCGGTCCAGGGTGAGGCTTTCCTCCCCGAACAGATCTTCATATTCGGTGGCTTTGCACTGTGGGCCAATTCGCTTGGCCATCTGGAGCAGATTGAGAGCTACGCCCCTGGCCATCAGGTCAGATTTGGAAACCTGAACTACACGGCCGATATTCGTGGAGACTTGATCTTTGACGGATTCGAGCCCATGCCGGACGCGCCGCGCAGTCACGACGAGCAAGACGTAACTCTGCAGTCGGACAGTGTTCAGGAGATCGTGTCCGTAGCTACTTTGGCTTTTAATCTGGAGCAAGTCGCGCCATCCAAGGGCGAAGGGATGGACCCCGCCATGGAGGCCGCACTCTCAGCGGCGATAGAGCCAGATACTGACTTCACCCCTTATGAGAGCCATGTTGCCGAACCACTGGATTCATCTTCGGCCACGGACTCCGAGCCGCTCGTATCCGTGCCCGTCGAGTCCGACTGGGCACCGATCATGGAGTTCACCTCCGCAGATATCTTTCAACACTCGCCTTTTGGAGATGTGCTAAATTCATTAAGGTCTCTCTCCCTGTCAGGAGAACCTTGGCCGAACTATGCCCAGCTAGAATGGGATGCGGACGACGAAGAAATTCGCTGCCCACCCACCACCCACTTAGTAGCCACTGTCGACGACTTAACCGACATGATCGACTTCGGCTCCGAAGACTTCGACAATATCGACGACGAAGCCGGAGACGAACAAGATCCACCACCCTCGGGGCACTGGACCGCCACCTCATACTATGATATATACATGGTGGACACCCCCAAAGAAGCCAATGGTGAGGACAAAGCGGAGGATGACCCCTCCAAGAAGCAACCCAAGCGCCGACGTCGGCGGCACCGCTCTAAGTCCCGCCACAGCAAGAGCAGTGAAACCGACACAGGAGATAATAACACTCGGATAGCGCCGAAGAGAACAACACTCCCCTCCAGCACGGCAAAGAGCTAGAGGACGAACAAGCTAGCTCTCCAGAGCAGGGAGCAGATGGAGAACCAGAGGAGTACAATTGCATGCCTCTCTCCAAAGACGAGGCGAGCCTCGGCGATGACGAATTTATCGTGCCTGAGGACCCCGTCGAGCAAGAGCGCTTCAAGCGCCGGCTTATGGCCACGACAAATAGCCTAAAGAAGAAACAACAACAACTTCAAGCTGATCAAGACTTGCTAGCAGACAGATGGACCGAAGTCCTTGCGGCCAAGGAGCATGAACTCGAGCGCCCGTCCAAGAGTTACCCAAAACGCAGGTTGTTACCTCACATCAAGGAGGAAGCATTGAAACCTCATTCACCAGTGTACAATGCGGCTAACCAGCCACTACGCGACCGAGCTAGAGAGGCATTTCAGCCTAAAGTTCAGTCTGCACCCCGTCGCCACTCAGTCAAAGATACTAAGGCCTGGGGCAACACAGAGGACCTGCGAGACATCTTGGACAGCAAGGAAAAAAATCGCAAGGTCAATATACGGGACACGAACACGTGCGCCCACACGGGACGATGATCGTCGCGTCGGATACACCAAGAGTAAATCCGGCCGGGACGAATACAGTAGACAAGACTCACTATAAAAATTAATTTTTTAAAATTTGTGTGAATCACTAGTTTATGAATAACTTTACTATAAAAATTAATTTTTGAGTCATTCTTTTTCCTGCTATTTAATATTACTGTGTTTTATCATTATACTCAATTTGGTAATTTTAGTTAGTCATAACAAATATTATAGACATTTTTTTCTTTTTTGCTATTTATTTTTTCATTTCTACTTAGAACTAAATACTTATAGTTCTTTAGTGATTTGTTTTTTCTTTTAGGTCACAAAAATTATAAACTTTCTGTTAGTGCCATTAGTTTTAAAATTTGAATAGTTTAAATTTGAATTTTTAAAAATTTGTGTGAATCACAAGTTTGTGATTAACTTTACTAAAAAATGAACATAGATGCACATATAGAGAAAATTTAGCCTAAATTCATAATCAATTTCTATGAATTTCAGAGAAATTCATTATGAATTTAGGTCAAATTCCCTGTATAGGTTCATCCATTTTCACTTTGAGAGGAGCTCAATAAGGCAGACAGGGACGGGCTTATAAACTGTTGTGGGCGCCCTTCGGTTGGCAAGGTGGGACTAAACTCTGAGCGCAACGAGGACCAACCCTTTAGTCTCGGTTTGTGGCACAAACCGTGATAATGGTCATGGGCCAGGGGCAAGCCCTATTTGTTTCCAGTTTTTTTGTTTTGTTTTCTGCATTATTTATTTTCCTTTGTTTTTTGCTTCATTTTTTAATTCTTTTTGCTTTTAGTTTTAGAAAAATTATAAACTCTCTGTTAGTGCCATTAGTTTTCAAATTTGAATAGTTAACATTTGAATTCTTTGAAATTTGTGTGAATCACAAGTTTGTGATTAACATTACTAAAAAATGAACATAGATGCACCTATAGAGAAAATTCGACCTAAATCCATAGTTTTCAAATGAACTCTGAAAAAGTTGGCATAGCATACTCGTGTGTTACAAAGTTTGCATGGTATCATCATAATACTTGCGGGAGAAAGTCTTCACTTTTTCTTCGCTTGTGTCATTCGCTTATTGCGGCGTAACCATGGATAATATTCATCGTTTATCAGGATGCTTGGGTCAGCCTTGACATTGAAGGGAGGAATTTCATGAAACTTTTCATAATCTTCAGACATGTCTATCTTGCCCTCCACTCCCAGGATGTCCCTTTTTCCTGAAAGAACTATGTGGCGCTTTGGCTCATCGTATGATGTATTCGCTTCCTTATCTTTTCTTTTTCTCGGTTTGGTAGACATGTCCTTCACATAGATAACCTGTGCCACATCATTGGCTAGGACGAACGGTTCGTCAGTGTACCCAAGATTTTCTAGATCCACTATTGTCATTCTGTACTATGGGTCTACCTGTACCCCGCCTCCTGACAGATTGTCCCATTTGCACTTAAACAAAGGGACCTTAAAATCATGTCCATAGTCAAGTTCCCATATGTGCACTATGTAACCATAATATGTGTCCTTTCCGCTCTCGGTTGTTGCATCAAAGCGGACACCGCTGTTTTGGTTGGTGCTCTTTTGATCTTGGGCGATCGTGTAAAATGTATTCCCATTTATCCCGTATCCTTTGTAAGTCAATACAATCAAAGATGGTCCCCTGGACAACAAGTACAGCTCATCACAAACAGTGTTGTCACCTCTGAGACGTGTTTCCAACCAACTGCTGAAAGTCCTAATGTGTTCACATGTAATCCAGTCGTCGCACTGCTCCGGGTGTTTGGAGTGCAGACTGTTCTTATGTTCATCGACATACGGGGTCACCAAGGTAGAGTTCTGTAGAACTGTGTAGTGTGCTTGAGACCAAGAATATCCGTCCCTGCATATTATTGAGTCACTTCCAAGAGTGCCTTTTCCAGTCAGTCTCCCCTCATACCGCGATTTAGGGAGACCTATCTTCTTAAGGCCAGGAATGAAGTCAACACAAAACCCGATAACATCCTCTATTTGATGGCCCATGGAGATGCTTCCTTCTGGCCTAGCGCGGTTACAGACATATTTCTTTAGGACTCCCATGAACCTCTCAAAGGGGAACATATTGTGTAGAAATACGGGCCCCAGAATGACAATCTCGTCGACTAGATGAACTAGGATGTGCGTCATGATATTGAAGAAGGATGGTGGGAACACCAGCTCAAAATTGACAAGACATTGTGCCACATCACTCCTTAGCCTTGGTACGATTTCTGGATCGATCACCTTCTGAGAGATTGCATTGAGGAATGCACATAGCTTCACAATGGCTAATTGGACATTTTCCGGTAGAAGCCCCCTCAATGCAACCGGAAGCAGTTGCGTCATAATCACGTGGCAGTCATGAGACTTTAGGTTCTGAAACTTTTTCTCTGGCATATTTATTATTCCCTTTATATTCGATGAGAAGCCAATAATGACCTTCATGCTGAGCAGGCATTCAAAGACGATTTCTTTCTCTTCTTTCGTAAGAGTGTAGCTGGCAGGACCATTATACTGCTTTGGAGGCATGCCGTCTTTTTCGTGCAAACATTGCAGGTCCTCCCATGCCTCAGGTGTATCTTTTGTCTTCCCATACACACCCAAGAAGCCTAGCAGGTTCACGCAAAGGTTCTTCGTCACGTGCATCACGTTGATTGAAGAGCGGACCTCTAGGTCTTTCCAGTAGGGTAGGTCCCAAAATATAGATTTCTTCTTCCGCCTGGACCCTTTCCAAAGATTACGTGTAAATCATTGACCATAGCAAGTACGTGATCACCGGTACGCATGGCGGGCTTCTTTCGGTGATCTGCCTCGCCTTTGAAATGCTTGCCTTTCTTTCAACATTGATGGTTGGTCGGAAGAAATCGACGATGGCCCAGGTACACATTCTTCCTGCATTTGTCCAGGTATATACTTTCAATGTCATCCAAACAGTGCGTGCATGCGTGGTATCCTTTGTTTGTTTGTCCTAAAAGGTTACTAAGAGCGGGCCAATCGTTGATGGTCACGAACATCAACGCCTTTAGGTTAAATTCCTCCTGTCTGTGCTCATCCGACATACGTAGACCGTTTCCATTCCACAGCTGTAAAAGTTCTTCAACTAATGGCCTTAGGTACACATCAATGTCGTTGCCGGGTTGCTTAGGGCCTTGGATGAGAACTGGCATCATAATGAACTTCTGCTTCATGCGCATCCAAGGAGGAAGGTTATACATACATAGAGTCACGGGCCAGGTGCTGTGATTGCTGCTCTGCTCCCGAAAAGGATTAATGCCATCCGCGCTTAAAGCAAACCATACGTTCCTTGGTCCTTTGCAAACTCATCCCAGTACCACTACAAGAAACTTGTTAATACATGACGGTCTTTGTCCATCACAGATCAGCCAAAAACTGTCAGGCGCATCCATCCATGACGGACTTGAAATCTGTCATGTATATCGCGTCATAATTTCACATCGTACCTTCCATGACGGTAGTGGCTGTCATGGATCTGTCCCAGGCCCGCCCAGCCCAAACTAGGCTATGACGGAACAAACTGTCACTGATTTACATGACGTATGGTTTACATGACCAAAATTTTGGCAAGGTGCACATTGGCCACAATCCAAACACACCCCAACACCCAGCTCGTCGAGGAAGCACGGGGAGCCGAGACACGTCCGCAGAGTGGTGTAGCGCGGCCAACTGCATCCTCTGGACCTGAGACCATGCCGGGTCGTCTTGCTTTTCCAATGACATGCGGGGATCGCATGTGAGCAAAGGGCATCTCCAACGTTGCCACGACCGCAGCAGACTACCCTGGCACACCAAAACCATCGTCGCTCGCGCCGTCACGCGGTGCGTTCCCAGCCGGCGCCAGCTTCCCGCATTCATGCCGTCCGTTCGTATGTCATCATTAAGAGGCTCGGTGCCCGCGGAACCAACTCCGGCGACTTAATGACGCACCCGAACGCTTGGCCTCACCGGAATGCGCTACTTAAAGTGGCAACGCCCAGCTAACCTCCACACCATAGTGCATCATCCTCCTACCTGGAACCACATCCGCCATGACCGCAAGCGCGAACGCTCTGCGGGAGAGCTTGTCTTCAGGGATGGAGCTCGAGGTCGTCGCCCTCGCTCAAGTCGTCGCACAAGCGGTGGCCATGCTGGCGGCCGACGACGGGAGCACCATCAGCCACGCTTCCTACTTGCCGTCGTCCAATGGCCGGCACCACCGAGGTTGGGGACTCGTCTGAGGATGAGTAGGGCATGGGAGGTGGCAGGGCATGGTGTGCCAACTGGCCAGTCTGTCTCCCGTGTTCTACTTTTCCTCGCCGGAGGCTGCACCTTCACTTCACGGGTCTTGAACCCCGCCCCCGTACATGGAGATCACAGATGGAGGACGTCAGTCGCCGCTGTAGAATAGGTTTAGGGTCGGGTTTCTTTTATTTTTTTGTCCTATAAAAGTTCGAAATGTAAGGAAAATCTGTCGTGTTTGCATTAATCTCGACCGGTGTATATGAGCATTCACAATAATATACATATTGTAGGAGTACTAGCAAGATGCCCGTGCGCTGCATGGAAGATCAAGATCTTGTGGGAGAAAAGGATGAACGAGGGAAAGCCTTATCTGCAAATGTGGAGAGGAGGGTGGGTAAATTGTCATAGTTTCCTTCTATCCGTTAGATATAGATCGGACGGCCTATATTGCAGGATCGAACACATCTTTCTACATCTACGGGAAACTATGAAAGGGTTAACGTAAATTGCCTCTCTCTCTCCTCCCCTGATTTTCATGGTGGTGGGCCCCTCCCTCCCGCCAATCTACAATCAACAGCTCATACGTTTCACATTACGTTAATTACGTAACTGGGATTACGTAGGTGTAGCATTACTCATCCTAAAAAACCCAACTAAGCCAACCTCCCAGCATATCGCGTGGGAAAAGACCCGGCCGCGCCGTTTTAGTCGAGATTACCGGATTACTAGTAGTAGTATCGAAGGATCGTGCGAAGCAACAGATTTTTTTGAGGGGGCGAAGCACCTAGTTTAAAAGGAAAAAATGCGGTACACTCACAGCACTCCTGTCGCGGTCGCATTGCACCCCACACACGTTCGGTCCTCCACACGGCTCATGCAAACGGAACGCGTTTCGGCTTGCCTCTTCACTGACACATGGGACTGCACTTGGAGAAACCAACCATGCGCCAAACTCCCCCCTCCCACCGTGCGAAAATCCTCCCCCCCCCCCACACACC
>NC_041386.1:607009366-607026477 GCF_002162155.2 Triticum dicoccoides
CCCCTCCACTCTATTCGCTCCGCCAAAGCCGCCCTCCCCGCCGCACCAATACGTTGGCGCCGCGGTTCGGTGATCCTCTCGCTCCCACAGTACACTCTCGTAGACTGCCTTCCTCTAGCCGCGCCGCCACCTCTGGCTACGTTCTTGTGGAGGCGCACGGCGGTCAGCGCCGCCACTGCTGGCGACGTTCGTGTGGAGACGCACGGCGGTTAGCTTCTCCCACAGTACGTTCATTCTAGACTGAGGCCCCGTTCATGTCGGTGTAGCACTGAATGTTAGCTGATAGACGCTGTTAATCTCACTGTTTGCCGAAGTAGTTTACTGTCAATATGCTCTGCTTAAGAAGCTTCCTTGCCCTGTTCTGCACTCAATCTGCTTAGCTGAGATGGCATGCCAAGGCCGATTAGTTGCTAAAATATCCTTCCATATATTTATTGTGACGTAGATTGCCATGGTCTAGTAGCCAATCTGTTAGCTGAAATAGCTCTACACCGTTTTATACTCGATCTTTATTGCTGTGATGGCCTTCGATAGTTCGATGGCTGTGTGCTCGGCCTCAATGACTGCTGAAACAGCCTGCCATAATTTGGCACTCAAATCTGTTTGCTAAATTAACTTTACATATATTTCGTTACTTAGATCTGCTCATCCAAATATCTTTCCATAGCTTTATACATCGACCTAGGTTTTTTTTATGGACTTCATAAAAAGCATATATGTTTTTTCCTGTAATATCTAGTAGAAGAACTAATTTGTATGTCTAATAGATGGACATGACTTGGATAACTTCTGCTTGAAGATTCTCCGCTCCATATGTCGAGGGGGTTGAAAACTTCATGAACTTTATCAGAGCTGAGTACGGTGGTCCGAAATCAGATGTGCTTTGCCCGTGTAGCAGTTGTATGAATTCAGTTACAAGACCCCAGTCAACTGTGCAAAATCATCTACACTTGTATGGGATGTCAGTCACATATACTAGGTGGGTTCATCATGGTGAAGCTGTGAACGTCAATGTTATTGACTACGTGGAAGCAGCAGATCACCATCTTGATCAGCCTGATGCTCAGGTGGAAGAGGAGGAGGAGGAGGTGGCGGAGCTAGTGAGTTTGACCAACATTGAAAAAATGCTACGAAATGCTCGTGCATTCCATGAACTTTCACCTGCAGAAGAAAAACGGTGGGCCCGCATGTTGGAACAATGCAACATTGCTGTCACCCCAGGAAATAAGCTGTCAGTATTCTCAGCTATGGTCACCTTTCTTCAGGTGAAGACATTTGAGCGGATGACCAACAAATCATTCAATGTGATGTTGGCTTATTTCCGCGAATCTTTCCCAGATGCATCTGAGCTGCCACACACCTATAGTAAAATGAAGAATTTCCTTCGTGCAGTTGGAATTGGATATGATATGATCCATGTTTGTAAGAATAATTGTGTTCTGTTCCGAAAGGATTATGCCAACTTATGTGAATGCCCAAAATGCAAATCATCAAGATGGAAAGATCGCAATGCTGTGAAGAGGATTCCTCATAATGTTCTGAGACATTTTCCAATTAACCCAAGATTGCAGAGGTTGTTTCATGATGCTGAAACAAGAGAGGATGTACTGTGGCATTCTAGGAACCAGGAGTACAGAGATCAGAATGTAATGAGCCATCCATCTCATGGTAGTGAGTGGAAAAGCTGCAATCATAAACACAAAGAGTTTGCTGCTGACCCGAGAAATATTAGACTTGGCTTAGCTTTAGATGGATTTAACCCATTTGGCCACCAGAGCGCCACATATAGCAAGTGGCCAGTGCTTGTTATCCCTTACAACATGCCTCCAAATGTCTGCAGCAAAGAATCAAACTACATGATGGCCTTGCTCATCCCAGGTCCAAAAAGTCCTGGAAAAGATTTTGATTTGTTCATGGAGCCTCTTGTGGAGGAACTTCAACAGCTATGGAAGGGTGTTCTCACTCGAGACCTATATAGCAGCCCACAAGCTGATTTCTTTTTGTGTGCTGTTATAATTCGGTGCATCCATGATTATCCGGCTTTGGGCACTATGTCAGGGCGAACGACACATGGTTACAATGCAGGTTATCGCTGTGACAGGAATCCGCCGTCATACTCAATACTTAGCAAGATCTATTACATTGGACACCGCCGTTTCCTTGCCAAGGACAAGCCGCATCCTAGAAAATACTGAAGACATGTGTTCAATGCAAATCATGAAAACCGTGATGCGCCTAAGAGGCTCACCGCCGATGAGTTGCAAGTGGAATTAGGGAAGGCCAGGCATATTACACCAGGAAACCATCCTGGTAATGGTAGCAGGAAAAGGGAGCGTGGCAGGGTAGAAGAGAGATTATTGTTTACCCATAGGTCAACTTTGTGGGAGTTGGAGTATTGGAAAGATTTGGATCTAAGGCATAATCTTGATGTGATGCACATCGAGAAAAATATATGTGACAGCATTATCGGCACACTTCTTAATATTGAAGGCAAGACGAAAGATACCTTAAAATCTAGGATTGATTTGACACACCTGGGTATCAGAAAGGATTTGCAGGTGCAAGATGAAGGTAAACCATGGGATATGGCACGAGCTGTGTACGTCTTTGACAAGGTAAAAAGAAAAGAATTCTTCGAGGTCCTGTCACGTGTGAGATTCCCACATGGATTTGCTTCCAACCCTGAAAGGAGAGTCAGTGCAGATGGAAACAAGGTACAAGAGTTGGGAACTCATGACTGCCACGTCCTACTTCAAAGGGTTTTACCTGTTATCCTTAGATGATTGGGCCGCCCTGACTTATACAGAGCACTTGCAGAGTTGGGACAATTCTTCAGGGAACTCTGTAGTAGGAATATCAGGATAGATGCTTTGGAGCGTCTTAGAGACAAGATACCAACTATCCTATGCGACCTTGAGAAGATATAGCCTCCAACCTTATTTGATGTGATGGTGCATTTGGCTGTTCATCTACCTGATGAGGCACTACTTAGAGGTCCAGTACAGTATGGCTGGATGTACCCTATTGAAAGGCGGCTAGGCACTTTCAAGGGCTATGGTAGGAACAGAGCTAGACCCGAGGGTTCCATTGCAGAGGCCTACATTGCTATAGAAGCGTTGACATTCTCCTCAAAATACATTGAAACAGCTGATCAGCTTAGCAAAGAGGTGGGTGAAGACAATCCCGGGCTCAATGTTTTTGATTATTCTGTTCGAGTTACAGGGAAGAGTCGACAAGAGGACAAATCTAAAGATTTGGACAAAATGCTTTGGTATGTGTTGAATAAATGTACTGAGATACTACCTTATATCAAGTAACACTACTAGGGAAAAGCCTACACACAGAATCTTACCAGCAGCGCGCTATAAAATCATGCACTGCTGCTAAGTAGCAGTAGCGCAGGCTGTGGAAACTCGCTGCTGAAACAAGTTTATCAGTAGCGCGCGCACTCCAAGCGGTGCTA
This sequence comes from Triticum dicoccoides, assembly GCF_002162155.2. Classification (NCBI taxonomy): domain Eukaryota; kingdom Viridiplantae; phylum Streptophyta; class Magnoliopsida; order Poales; family Poaceae; genus Triticum; species Triticum dicoccoides. The sequence continues at coordinate 607,012,830 of NC_041386.1, forward strand.
CTACTAAAATTCCCACGACGCCGCCGCGAGGCCAGTTATAGCAGCAACGCATTAAAATAGACAGCGCTACTGCTACGTAACGTAGCAGCAGCACATTCAGGCAATAATCGCTACTGCTAAATTAACTACAGATCTCACTAGGGCGCCTCATCCACAGATCACACTCACACACACTCGATCACGGTCTCCTCCTCACCCCCCGCGCCGCCGGTCCTCCCCCATCGCCCCTCCCCCGTCGCCCCTCCCCCGATCTGCGCCGTTGTAGCCTCATCCTCCTTGCTGGATTCGGTACCGTCCTCCTCCTCCGTCCTTCCTCCACCCGCCACTGGCCGCCCCCTCCTCGCTCCGCCTTCCTCCTCGATCCGTCCTTCCTCCACTCGCCGCCGGCCGGCCCCTCCTCGCTCCGCCTTCCTCCTCCATCCTACTATCTTCTCCCTCCTCGAGTCGCCCCTCCTTGTCCCTCCTCCCTGATACATTTTGATTTAGTAGGCTTTCATATGTAACATTTTGATTTAGTTGATTTAGTATGCTATTGGATTTAGTATGCTAGTTGATTTAGTATGCTAGTTGATTTAGTCGATTTAGTTGATATGATTCAGTTGATTTAGTAGGCAAGTTGATTTAGTTGATTTAGAACATTTTGATTTAGTTTATTTAGTAGGCTAGTTGATTTAGTTGATTTAGCAGGCTAGTTGATTTAGAACATTTTGATTTAGTAGGCTAATTGATATGTTTTTCTTATTCAGAGATTGCCAAAGAACCTATCTGTGAGTTGTGGTATCGAGCCTGATGAAGAAGGCTCAGTTGGACTACGCCTTACCGCAAGGGGCTCCGTCACCACATGTACTTACCACATGGGCATAGATGGTCGCACACACTTGAACTCGGTTGGGTGGAAGAGATTCCTTGTTGGCAAGAATCTTCGTGCCGGACAGGCCATCCTAATTACTATCAGGAACACCCACCGCCCAGGCTTGAGGATGATGATCGTTGTCGATATCATCTAGAACTACATATGTGTATGTGGCTATATCATCTAGAACTACATATGATGATCGTCGTCGATATCATGTAGAACTACATATGATGATCGTCGTCGATATCATCTAGAACTAAATATGATGATTGTCGTCGATGTCACCTTGTACTGCTTGAGGATGCATGTTGAGTATATATGAAATTGTTATCTAGTACTCCCTCGGATCCAAATTACTCGTCGTGGTTTGAGTTCAAATTTGAACTAAAACTACGACGAGTAATTTCGAACCGAGGGAGTACTACCTAGTACCTATAATGCTTTATGAAATTGATATCTAGTAGTACCTAGTATCTGGAAATTGCAGTTTATCGAAGCCGGAATGGGGAAATGGTGAAAGATATAATAGTAGCGCTGGACCGGGAAATCGCTACAGCTAAGTAATAGCAGCGCGTTCCTGAAAAGCGCTGCTGCTATAGTCAATAGTGGTAGCGCGGGTACAGGCAGCGCTACTACTAAGAGTTAGCTGTAGCGCCTTATTGGTAGCGCGGGTACCCGCGCTGCTGATAGGCCTAAAACCCGCGCTGCTGCTAGCCTTTTCCCTAGTAGTGTAAGTGCAGTACTGCAGCTTATACATCATAATCTACTAAACTTGCAGCACATACTTATATATTTAGATGTTTGACGCGATCACTATGTTGTGCAGCATCTACAAAGAGGAGTTACTGCCGCAAAATCCAAGAACCATTGACAAACTGGTTATGGCAGGATTTGCGAAATAGTTCAAGAACCATGTAAGCTTTTGAAGTGCACTGTCAGTTTTTTTAATATATTGAGTACATAAGGTGATCAGCTTGTCTATTTTCTAACCATAGGTTAAGAAGATGCGGGAGGATGGGCAGGCAGTTGATGATGCCCTTTACTCACTAGCAATGGGTCCTGATACTCAGGTAAGACATTATGAATCTTGCGTTGTTGGAGATGTGCGCTACAGCACCCTTGCACGAGACGAAGGCAGGAAGACATAAAACAGTGCCATCATGAGCACGGATACGTATGACAAAGAGACAACTGAAATGTATGCTAACATAACAGACATTATTCAGTTGCAGTATATCTCCAGTTTCAAGGATCATCGGTGTGTGGTTCTGTTGTGCTATCATTGGTATAACCTGTTTTCCAGGATCGCAAGACCCAGAGCTGATGATTATTTCAAATCCATCAATGTCAAGGCGGCGTACCAGACCAACGAGCCTTTTATTTTGGCAAATCAAGCAACACAAATATTTTTCTTGGAAGACACATTTGCACGTAGCGATGACTGGAGAGTATTGCAAAGGTTTGAGCAGAGGAATTCCTTTGATGAAGTTGCACTACAAGACGATGCTTACACTGCTCCTGATGTACAAGATAACACAAATGTTCCTAATATCTTTGAGAACCATCACGTCAATGACGCTGGCGAAAAGATTGCCTGTCGTGCTGTGGACATACAAGAGTTGATCAAGAAGAAGCCAACGTTCGAGGACGTTGAGGACGAAGAAGAAGATGACATCGTGGGGAATTACGATTCAGACTGATACACATGGCAAAGATGTTGACGCTGCTGCTGCGGATGATGATTACATTTCTTTTGTCGTATTTTCTTGTCAGAAGACGTTTTTTTATCTACTATGTGAAATTGTGTTTGCTATGAGAACTGAAACCTGATGAACATGTTGTTTAGTATTTTGCTGTGAGAACATCACTTGTTATGTATGCTGATTTGTTTTTGGTGATTGTATGACAACTAAGACATGATGACATTGTTGTTTAGTTGTATTCATATTTGGATGTGAAACTTGAATTTGATGACATAGTTTGCTGTTGGACTGCAATTTGCTCGACGTCTTCGAATGAGAACAAAGCTGACCCGACAGGGCCTCTGCTATTTATTTATTTATATGAGCAAAAGGGATACCCCTGATTTCCATTAATAGAATTCATTAGATGTTCACAACACTACACCCAGCCTGCTACACAGGTTTCATTCATTACTAGTTTCAGCAAAGTGCTCATGTCGTAGCCACTGAATACATCACGAGTGCTACATACATTGCAAATAAAGAGACAATCATCCTAAAGAGCACATCGATTTTGCCCATTATCTTCACAAGCTCTTTCATCTCCTCATTGTTGTCAAGGCCGTTCAGCAGCTGTTGCTTGGCCATGATCAGAGGAACTACATCTTTAAGCTTTTGCTCTGCATCTTCCTCTTCTGTCGTTCCTTCAGTTACTTGTCCAACACCCCACCCTGCTGGTATTGGGATTCCTCACCTAACCAAATAATCAGCGTAGTTGCATTCCCCCACATCAGCAACTTCCCAGAAATACAAATCACACGAATATTCCCTTCACTGCATGAATCAAATTGGTAGATCATCAACCAAACTATTAAAAAATCAGCAACTGAAAGCAGCAGAACAACACTTAAACATATTATTACCCCATGATTCAGGAATTTGTGGAAGACTCGGCCAGGGTTGCGAATTGTGGTTGAGACGCGACGGATGACTCTGCGTGATTTGCAGCAGTGGCACCACACCAACGGCAGCGGGTTGCGATGAAAAATCGGCTGCGGTGCGCGTGCCGGCGAGGGTGTGATGAGACCCACAGCCGATGGTACGGGTTGCGACTTGGCGCATATCTGGTTGTTGCCTGCTGAAGAGCAGGTGGATGAGCAGCCAGCGGACATGGTTGCTGCGGCCAGAGCTTCTGATGCTAGGTAGAGTAAGTAGAGAAGAGGAGAAGCGAATGTTGGATATGTCAGTTTCATTACTTGCAGAGTAGCATAGCGCCATATATAGTCATAGTCTAGGTTTGGATTCGAACCAGCTACAGGAGCACGTCCTTCTTTTTTCTAAAACTCGGCAATGTCTCATTACTCGTACACTAGCTTGTTCTGTACGCCTTCCCAAGTCTTTGATTTTCTTTCCCTTTTTTGCGAGGAAGGAAGGAGGACAAAATTGAGAGTTCCTGGGACTCGAACCCAAGACCTCTCGGTTGAAAACCAAGGGTGCTAGTCACTTATGTGGCGAATGTTCCCTATGAGGAGAACGGCAGACGAACGCATTTTCCTCGCAGTTTTCTTCCTATATAAAAAAAGTATGCTACTTGGTGTCCGCTTAATCAAAAAAACGATTGTGCCAACCTTGACCGTTGGATTGATATTCAACGTCTGTCGCGTTTCTTCAGTCTCTTCTTCCTCGAGCCGCCAAAGCCAGACCAGCGCCGACGGGACCGCGTGCTCCTGCCTCCCATGGATGGCTGTGATCTGCCCCGGCTCCTGTTCGTTCCTGTCCGAGGCCTCACCATCGTCCTCCGCCTTGGTTCGCTCGCCGCGGCGCCGCCCTCCGGTGTTGTCAACATGGTCAACAACCGAGAGGAATAAGGAGATGAATGTACATGGTTAGGATGACAGTAGGGACCCAGCAGCGCGCAGAGTAATTTTGTTTTTTCGGGATGGAGAAGGGCATCAACTGGGTTGTGCGGGACCCATGGCCCGTCTAGCCCAGGCTTTTGTTTCATATGTTTTGCATATGGCCAGCCCAGTTTGTTTATTTTCCTTTCTAAAAATTGCTAGCCAGCTATTTTGTTTTTTGCAGAATAACCAACGTAGGCCTACTTGCTTTTCTACGCCCTGCTGGGCCGGAAATCTTTCAAGATGAGGAGGGATACATTTTGCCCAGAAAATGGGCTATAAGTAATAATAAATGGGTTGTAAAATGAAAAAATACAGCAAACAGACAATTAGTTCCAAAATACTGTTTTCTTTCGGATTTTGATATTTCAAATTTCATTGCTTTTGGGCGGGTAAAATTTCATTGAATTTACATTAAGGTATATTTAGATTTGAAATTAATTTGAATCTGGCTAGAAATTTCAGGCTGTATGCTACTAGGTTGACGTGTACTTTGGCTTTGTCAACTTAGTCCACTAACGATTCTAGCAGCAGTTACCGTTGGATGTTAATCCAACGGCCGTGCTGCTTCTTCAATATCTGATCTTCTTGCTCCAGCCGCCCAAACCAGCTCCGGTGGGACTGCCTGCTCCCACCTCCCGTGGCCGGCTATGCTGCCACACAGGCAGCACCGCCCCACCCTACTTCATTGCTGGCTAGACCATTCCTCTACTCACCCACACCTGCTATTATTTTCCGGCGACGGCAGCCGGACCAATAAACCATCGTACTCCCCACCGCGTGGGCAACCATTGCCGAGTCTTTCCCGGCTCCGTGTCATTCCCTTCCTAGGCCTCGCCGTCGTCCACCGCCATGGTGCTCTAGGCGCGGCCTAGTCAACTTGGTCAACGAATGACATCCATCGGCCGTGGACTGTACGCGCAAAATAATGATTCCTCCACCTGATAGCTGGGACACATCGGAAGGGCCTCTGTACTTCGCGAAAAAAACGTTCCCCCCGGTGACATGTCGGACCCACCAGCTATATCTTCGCATCCAAGGAAGTGCCTCCTTATTACGCACAAAAAAATGAATACCCCCTGCTAGCTGGGACCCACCAGATGAAGGAAATATGCGCTAGAGGCAATAATAAAGTTATTATTTATTTCCTTATATCATGATAAATGTTTATTATTCATGCTAGAATTGTATTAACCAGAAACATAATACATGTGTGAATACATAGAAAAACAGAGCGTCACTAGTATGCCTCTACTTGACTAGCTCGTTGATCGAAGATGGTTATGTTTCCTAACCTTAGACATGAGTTGTCATTTGATTAACGGGATCACATCATTAGGAGAATGATGTGATTGACTTGACCCATTCCGTTAGCTTAGCACTTGATCGTTTAGTTTGTTGCTATTACTTTCTTCATAACTTATACATGTTCCTATGACTATGAGATTATGCAACTCCCGTTTACCGGAGGAACACTTTGTGTGCTACCAAACATCACAACATAACTGGGTGATTATAAAGGTGCTCTACAGGTGTCTCCGAAGGTACTTGTTGGGTTGGCGTATTTCGAGATTAGGATTTGTCACTCTGATTGTCAGAGAGGTATCTCTGGGCCCACTCGGTAATGCACATCACTTAAGCCTTGCAAAGCATTGCAACTAATGAGTTAGTTGCGGAATGATGTATTACGGAACGAGTAAAGAGACTTGCTGGTAACGAGATTGAACTAGGTATTGGAATACCGAAGATCGAATCTCGGGCAAGTAAAATATCGATGACGAAGGGAACAACCTATGTTGTTATGTGGTTTGACCGATAAAGATCTTCGTAGAATATGTAGGAACCAATATGAGCATCCAGGTTGCGCTATTGGTTATTGACCGGAGACGTGTCTCGGTCATGTCTACATAGTTCTCGAACCCGTAGGGTCCGCACGCTTAAAGTTCGGTCACGATCGTAATTAGGGTTTTTGTGTTTTGATGTACCGAAGGTTGTTCGGAGTCCCGGATGTGATCACGGACATGACGAGGAGTCTCAAAATGGTCGAGACATAAAGATTGATATATTGGAATCCTATATTTGGATATCGGAATCGTTCCGGGTGAAATCGGGATTTTACCGGAGTAACGGGGGGTTACCGGAACCATCCCGGGGGTTAATGGGCCTACATGGGCCCTAAGGGAGAAGAGGAGGGCCGGCTAGGGCAGGCCGCGTGCCCCCTCCCCCTAGTCCGAATAGGACAAGGAAGGGGGGGGGGCGGTGCCCCCCTTTCCTCTTTCCCCCTTCCCCTTTCCTTCTCCAACAAGGCAAGAAGGGGGAGTCCTACTCCCGGTGGGAGTAGGACTCCTCCAGGCGCACCCCTAGGGGCCGGCCGCAGCTCTCCCTCCCTCCTTTATATACAGGGGCGGGGGGCACCCCATGACACACAAGTTGATCTTCGTGATCATTCCTTAGCCGTGTGCGGTGCCCCCTTCCACCATATTCCACCTCGGTCATATCGTAGCGGTACTTAGGCGAAGCCCTGCGTCGGTAGAACATCATCACCGTCATCACGTCGTCGTGCTGACGAAACTCTCCCTCAACACTTGGCTGGATCGGAGCTCGAGTGATGTCACCGAGTTGAACGTGTGCAGAACTTGGAGGTGCCGTCCGTTCGGTACTTGGATCGGTCGGATCGGGAAGACGTACGACTACTTCCTCTATGTTGTGTCAATGCTTCTGTTGCCGGTCTATGAGGGTACGTAGACAACACTCTCCCCTATCGTTGCTATGCATCACCATTATCTTGCGTGTGCGTAGGAATTTTTTTGAAATTACTACGTTCCCCAATAGTGGTATCAGAGCCAGGTTTTATGTGTTGATGTTATGCACGAGTAGAACACAAGTGAGTTGTGGGCGATATAAGTCTACTGCTTACCAGCATGTCATACTTTGGTTCGGCGGTATTGTTGGATGAAGCGGCCCGGACCGACATTACGCGTACACTTACGCGAGACTGGTTTCACCGCCGTGCTTTGCACACAGGTGGCTGGCGGGTGTCAGTTTCTCCAACTTTAGTTGAACCGAGGGTGGCTACGCCCGGTCCTGGCGAAGGTTAAAACAGCACCAACTTGACAAACTATCGTTGTGGTTTTGATGCGTAGGTAAGAACGGTTTTTGCTTAGCCCGTAGCAGCCACGTAATACTTGCAACAACAAAGTAGAGGACGTTTAACTTGTTTTTGCAGGGCATGTTGTGATGTGATATGGTCAAGACATGATGCTATATTTTATTGTATGAGATGATCATGTTTTGTAACCGAGTTATCGGCAAGTGGCAGGATCCATATGGTTGTCGCTTTATTATATGCAATGCAATCGCCCTGTAATGCTTTACTTTATCACTAAGCGGTAGCGATAGTCGTTGAAGCATAAGATTGGCGAGGCGACAACGATGCTACGATGGAGATCAAGGTGTCGCACTGGTGACAATGGTGATCATGACGGTACTTCGGAGATGGAGATCACAAGTACAATATGATGATGGCCATACCATATCACTTATATTGATTGCATGTGATGTTTATCTTTTATGCATCTTATCTTGCTTTGATTGACTGTAGCATTATAAGATCTCTCACTAAATTTCAAGATAAAAGTGTTCTCCCTGAGTATGCACCATTGCCAAAGTTGGTCGTGCCCAGACACCACGTTATGATCGGGTGTGATAAGCTCTACGTCCATCTACAACGGGTGCAAGCCAGTTTTGCACACGCAGAATACTCAGGTTAAACTTGACGAGCCTAGCATATGCAGATATGGCCTCGGAACACTGAGACCGAAAGGTCGAGCGTGGATCATATAGTAGATATGATCAACATATTGATGTTCACCATTGAAAGCTACTCCATTTCACGTGATGATTGGTTATGGTTTAGTTGATTTGGATCACGTGATCACTTAGAAGATTAGAGGGATGTCTTTCTAAGTGGGAGTCCTTAAGTAGTATGATTAATTGAACTTAAATTTATCATGAACTTAGTACCTGCTAGTATCTTGCTTGTCTATGTTTGATTGTAGATAGATGGCCAGTGCTGTTGTTTCGTTGAATTTTAATCCGTTCCTTGAGAAAGCAAAGTTGAAAGATGATGGTAGCAATTACACAGACTGGGTCCGTAACTCATTATCCTCATTGCTACACTGAAGAATTACGTCCTGGAAGCACCGCTGGGTGCCAGGCCTGCTGCTGGAGCAACACCAGATGTTATGAAAGTCTGGCAGAGCAAAGCTAATGACTACTCGATAGTTCAGCGTGCCATGCTTTACGGCTTAGAATCGGGACTACAACGACGTTTTGAACGTCATGGAGCATATGAGATGTTCCAGTAGTTAAAGTTAATATTTCAAGCAAATGCCCGGATTGAGAGATATGAAGTCTCCAATAGTTCTATAGCTGCAAGATGGAGGAGAATAGTTCTGTCAGTGAACATATACTCAAAATGTGTGGGTATCATAATCACTTGACTCAACTCGGAGTTAATCTTCCTATTGATAGTGTCATTGACAGAGTTCTTCAATCACTGCCACCAAGCTACAAGAGCTTCGTGATGAAGTATAACATGCAAGGGATGGATAAGACGATTCCCAAGCTCTTCGCAATGCTAAAGGCTGAGGAGGTAGAAATAAAGAAGGAGCATCAAGTGTTGATGGTCAACAAGACTGCTAGCTTCAAGAAAAAGGGCAAAGGGAAGAAGAAGGGGAACTTCAAGAAGAACATCAAGCAAGTTGTTGCTCAGGATAAGAAACCCAAATCTGGACCTAAGCCTGAAACTGAGTGCTTCTACTACAAGCAGACTGTACACTGGAAGCAGAACTGCCCCAAGTATTTGGAGGATAAGAAGGTTGGCAAGGTGAACAAAGGTATATGTGATATACATGTTATTGATGTGTACCTTACTAGAGCTCGCAGTAGCACATGGGTATTTGATACTGGTTCTGTTGCTAATATTTGCAACTCGAAACAGGGACTACGGATTAAGCGAACACAGGGGAAGGACGAGGTGACGATGCGCGTGTAAAATGGTTCCAAAGTCGATGTGATCGCAGTCGGCATGCTGCCTCTACATCTACCTTCGGTATTAGTATTAGACCTAAATACTTGTTATTTGGTGCCAGCGTTGAGCATGAACATTATATCTGGATCTTGTTTGATGCGAGACGGTTATTCATTTAAATCAGAGAATAATGGTTGTTCTATTTATATGACTAATATCTTTTATGGTCATGCACCCTTGAAGAGTGGTCTATTTTTGATGAATCTCGATAGTAGTGATACACATATTCATAATGTTGAAGCCAAAAGATGCAGAGTTGATAATGATAGTGCAACATATTTGTGGCATTGCCGTTTAGGTCATATCGGTGTAAAGTGCATGAAGAAACTCCATACTGATGGACTTTTGGAATCACTTGATTATGAATCAATTGGTACTTGTGAACTGTGCCTCATGGGCAAGATGACTAAAACACCGTTCTCCGGTACTATGGAGAGAGCAATAGATTTATTGGAAATCATACATATAGATGTATGCGGTCCGATGAATGTTGAGGCTCGTGGCGGATATCGTTATTTTCTCACCTTCAAAAATGATTTAAATAGATATGGGTATATCTACTTAATGAAGCATAAGTTTGAAACATTTGAAAAGTTCAAAGAATTTCGGAGTGAAGTTGAAAATCATCGTCACAAGAAAATAAAGTTTCTATGATCTAATCGTGGAGGAGAATATTTGAGTTACGAGTTTGGTCTACATTTGAAACAATGCGGAATAGTTTCGCAACTCACGCCACCCGGAACACCACAGCGTAATGGTGTGTCCGAACATCGTAATCGTACTTTATTAGATATGGTGCAATCTATGATGTCTCTTACTGATTTACCGCTATCGTTTTGGGGTTATGCTTTAGAGACGGCTGCATTCACGTTAAATAGGGCACCATCGAAATCCGTTGAAATGATGCCTTATGAACTGTGGTTTGGCAAGAAACCAAAGTTGTCGTTTCTAAAAGTTTGGGGCTGCGATGCTTATGTGAAAAAGCTTCAACCTGATAAGCTCGAACCCAAATCGGAGAAATGTGTCTTCATAGCATACCCAAAGGAGACTGTTGGGTACATCTTCTATCACAGATCCGGAGGCAAGACATTCGTTGCTAAGAATGGATCCTTTCTAGAGAAGGAATTTCTCTCAAAAAAGTGAGTGGGAGGAAAGTAGAACTTGATGAGGTAACTGTACCTGCTCCCTTATTGGAAAGTAGTACATCACAGAAACCAGTTTCTGTGACACCTATACCAATTAGTGAGGAAGCAAATGATAATGATCATGAAACTTGAGATCAAGTTACTACCGAACCTCGTAGATCAACCAGAGTAAGATCCGCACCAGAGTGGTACGGTAATCCTGTTCTGGAATTCATGCTACTAGATTATGATGAACCTATGAACTATGAAGAAGCGATGGTGAGCCCAGATTCCGCAAAATGGCTAGAAGCCATGAAATCTGAGATGGGATCCATGTATGAGAACAAAGTGTGGACTTTGGTTGACTTGCCCGTTGGTCGGCAAGCAATTGAGAATAAATGGATCTTCAAGAAGAAGACTGACGCTGACGGTAATGTTACTGTCTAGAAAGCTCAACTTGTTGCGGTTGTCGACAAGTTCAAGGGATTGACTATGATGAGACCTTCTCACCCGTAGCGATGCGTAAGTCTGTCCGAATCATGTTAGCGATTGCCGCATTTTATGATTATGAAATTTGGCAGATGGATGTCAAAACTACATTCCTGAATGGATTTCTGGAAGAAGAGTTGTATGTGATGCAACCAGAAGGTTTTGTCGATCCAAAGGGAGCTAACAAAGTGTGCAAGCTCCAGCAATCCATTTATGGACTGGTGCAAGCCTCTCAGAGTTGGAATAAACGCTTTGATAGTGTGATCAAAGCATTTGGTTTTGTACAGACTTTTGGAGAAGCCTGTATTTACTAGAAAGTGAGTGGGAGCTCTGTAGCATTTTTGATATTATATGTGGATGACATATTACTGATTGGAAATGATATAGAATTTCTGGATAGCATAAAGGGATACTTGAATAAGAATTTTTCAATGAAAGACCTCGGTGAAGCTGCTTACATATTGGGCATTAAGATCTATAGAGATTGATCAAGACGCTTAATTGGACTTTCACAAAGCATATACCTTGACAAAGTTTTGAAGAATTTCAAAATGGATCAAGCAAAGAAAGGGTTCTTGCCTGTGTTACAAGGTGTGAAGTTGAGTAAGGCTCAATGTCCGACCACCGCAGAAGATAGAGAGAAAATGAAAGATGTTCCCTATGCTTCAGCCATAGGCTTTATCATGTATGCAATGCTATGTACCAGACCTGATGTGTGCCTTGCTATAAGTCTAGCAGGGAGGTACCAAAGTAATCCAGGAGTGGATCACTGGACAGCGGTCAAGAACATCCTAAAGTACCTAAAAAGGACTAAGGATATGTTTCTCGTATATGGAGGTGACAAAGAGCTCATCGTAAATGGTTACATTGATGCAAGCTTTGACACTGATCTGGACGATTCTAAATCGCAAACCGGATACGTGTTTATACTGAATAGTGGAGCTGTTAGTTGGTGCAGTTCTAAACAAAGCGTCGTGGCAGGATCTACATGTGAAGTGGAGTACATAGCTGCTTCGAAAGCAGCAAATGAAGGAGTCTAGATGAAGGAGTTCATATCCGATCTAGGTGTCATACCTAGTGCATCGGGTCCAATGAAAATCTTTTGTGACAATACTGGTGCAATTGCCTTGGCGAAGGAATCCAGATTTCACAAGAGAACCAAGCACATCAAGAGACGCTTCAATTCCATTTGGGATTTAGTCCAAGTGGGAGACATAGAAATTTGCAAGATACATACGGATCTGAATATTGCAGACCTACTGACTAAGCCTCTTCCACGAGCAAAACATGATCAGCAGCAAGGCTCCATGGGTGTTAGAATCATTACTGTGTAATCTAGATTATTGACTCTAGTGCAAGTGGGAGACTGAAGGAAATATGCCCTAGAGGCAATAATAAAGTTATTATTTATTTCCTTATATCATGATAAATGTTTATTATTCATGCTAGATTTGTATTAACCGGAAACATAATACATGTGTGAATACATAGACAAATAAAGTGTCACTAGTATGCCTCTACTTGACTAGCTCGTTGATGGAAGATGGTTATGTTTCCTAACCATAGACATGAGTTGTCATTTTATTAATGGGATCACATCATTAGGAGAATGATGTGATTGACTTGACCCATTCCGTTAGCTTAGCACTTGATAGTTTAGTTTGTTGCTATTGCTTTCTTCATAACTTATACATGTTCCTATGACTATGAGATTATGCAACTCCCGTTTACTGGAGGAACACTTTGTGTACTACTAAACGCCACAATGTAACTGGGTGATTATAAAGGTGCTCTAAAGGTGTCTCCGAAGGTACTTGTTGGGTTGGCGTATTTCGAGATTAGGATTTGTCACTCCGATTGTCGGAGAGGTATCTCTGGGCCCACTCGGTAATGCACATCAGTTAAGCCTTGCAAGCATTGCAACTAATGAGTTAGTTGCAGAATGATGTATTACGAAATGAGTAAAGAGACTTGCTGGTAACGAGATTGAACTATGTATTGGAATAACGACGATCGAATCTCGGGCAAGTAACATACCGATGACAAAGGGAACAACGTATGTGGTTATGCGGTTTGACCGATAAAGATCTGTGTAGAATATGTAGGAACCAATATGAGCATCCAGGTTCCGCTATTGGTTATTGACCGGAGACGTGTCTCGGTCATGTCTACATAGTTCTCGAACCTGTAGGGTCCACACGCTTAAAGTTCGGTGACAATCGTAATTAGGGTTTTTGTGTTTTGATGTACAGAAGGTTGTTCGGAGTCCCGGATGTGATCACGGACATGACGAGGAGTCTCGAAATGGTCGAGACATAAAGATTGATATATCGGAAGCCTATATTTGGATATCGGAATCGTTCCGGGTGAAATCAGGATTTTACCGGAGTACCAGGGGGTTACCGGAGCCCCCCCCCCCGGGGGGGGTTAATGGGCCTACATGGGCCCTAAGGGAGAAGAGGAGGGCCGGCCAGGGTAGGCCGCTCCCCCTTCCACTAGACCGAAAA
>NC_041386.1:607026778-607031638 GCF_002162155.2 Triticum dicoccoides
CCAACATGGCAAGAAGGGGGAGTCCTACTCCCGGTGGGAGTAGGACTCCTCCAGGCGCACCCCTAGGGGCTGGCCGCACCTCCCCCCTCCCTCCTTTATATACAGGGGCAGGGGGCACCCCACGACACACAAGTTGATCTGCGTGATCGTTCCTTATCCGTGTGCGGTGCCCCCTTCCACCATATTTGTAGGATCGAAAGTATGTCTAGAGGGGGGTGATTAGACTATTGACGAAATAAAAATCTAGCCTTTTCCCAATTTTAGTTCTTGGAAGATTTTAGCTATCTTAGCACAAGTCAAGCAATCTCCAAACAATTCAAGCAAGCATGCAAAAGAGTATATGAGCAGCGGAAAGTAAAGCATGCAACTTGCAAGAATGTAAAGGGAAGGGTTTGGAGGATTCAAACAAAATTGGAGACACGGATGTTTTTGTCGTGGTTCCGATAGGTGGTGCTATCATACATCCACGTTGATGGAGACTTCAACCCACGGAGGGTAACGATTGCGTGAGTCCACGGAGGGCTCCACCCACGAAAGGTCCACGAAGAAGCAACCTTGTCTATTCCATCATGGCGCTCGCCCACGAAGGACTTGCCTCACTAGCGGTAGATCTTCACGAAATAGGCGATCTCCTTGCCCTTACAAACTCCTTGGTTCAACTCCAGAATCTTGTCGGAGGCTCCCAAGTGACACCTAGCCAATCTAGGAGACACACTCTCCAAGAAGTAACAAATGGTGTGTTGATGATGAACTGCTTGCTCTTGTGCTTCAAATGATAGTCTCCCCAACACTCAACTCTCTCTCACAGGATTTGGATTTGGTGGAAAGAAGATTTGAGCGGAAAGCAACTTAGGGAAGGCTAGAGATCAAGATTCATATGGTTGGAAAGGAATATCTTGACCTCAACACAAGTGTAGGTGGTTCTCTCTCAGAAAATGTGTATTGGAAGTGTAGGTATGTTCTGATGGCTCTCTCCACAAATGAAGAGTGGGTGGAGGGGTATATATAGCCTCCAAACAAAATCTAACCATTACACACAATTTGCCAAAATCGGTGGGACCGAATGGTTAAACTCGGTCGGACCGATTCAGCAAACCTAGTGACCGTTAGGATTTTCGGTGGGACTGAGATGCAACTCGGTAGGACCGATATGGTTAGGGTTAGGGCATAACATAATCTCGGTGTGACCGATTACAAAAACTCGGTGGGACCGATTTTGGTAATAAGCTAGAGTTGGTCAGGTAAACTCGGTGGGACCGATTCACTCATCTCGGTGAGACCGAAATGTTACAAAAGGGAAACAGAGAGTTTACATTGCAATCTCGGTGGGACCGATCGCTCATCTCGGTAAGACCGAAACATTATGAAGGGAAACAGAGAGATTACAATCCCATCTCGGTGAGACCGAGATCCCTATCGGTGAGACCGATTTGCCTAGGGTTTGTGGCAGTGGCTATGACATTTGAAACTCGATGGCGCCGGATAGAAAGAATCGGTGGGGCCGAGTTTGACTTTTGGTTTAGGTCATATGTGGATGTGGGAAGGTAGTTGAGGATTTTGGAGCATATCACTAAGCATTTTGAGTAAGCAAGCCATTAAGCAACACCTCATCCCTCCTTGATAGTATTGGCTTTTCCTATAGACTAAATGTGATCTTGGATCACTAAAATATAAAATGTAGAGTCTTGAGCTTCAAGCATGAGCCAAACTTTTTGTCCTTAGAATTTTGAGGGATCCACTTTCCTCATCCATGCCATGCCATTCATTGAGCTTTTCCTGAAATATTGATCTTGGAATAATGTTAGCTCAATGAGCTATATGTTGTTAGAATTACCAAAACCACCCAGGGATAGTTGCACTTTCAATCTCCCCCTTTTTGGTAATTGATGACAACATATAGATCAAAGCTTCGACAAATGATAATAAGAGTGAAAGATATTGTCGCTTTGAGAAGTATGTGAAAAGCAAGAGCTCCCCCTAAATTTGTGCATATCTTAAGATTTGCTTTGGACTGCAAATGTACAATGAGTTAGGATCATGGGTTACTCTTCCATGTCACATACATCTTGGTGGAGCGCTCAAAATGATAAGAATTAAATACATGAACTCATCACCAAGCAAAGTGAATGATCATATAAGGATAAGTAAGATAATATCATCTAACAAGCATAAGTGTAGCTTATGATCAACCACATGACCATCAATGTCTCACGGATAATAGCATAGTATCTCAAGCAATCAAAAGACAAACAAAGTTCAACCACCAAAGCAAGAGAGAATAAAAGCAAACTCTCTCTCTGTCGAAGCCTATGATCTATACATTTTTCTCCCTGTCGGTGTCAAAACCGACGGATCTCGGGTAGGGGGTCCGAACTGTGCGTCTAGGCCGGATGGTAACAGGAGGCAAGGGACACGAAGTTTTACCCAGGTTCGGGCCCTCTCGATGGAGGTAAAACCCTACGTCCTGCTTGATTAATATTGATGATATGGCAAGTACAAGAGTAGATCTACCACGAGATCGGAGAGGCTAAACCCTAGAAGCTAGCCGATGGTATGATTGTATGTTGTCCTACGGACTAAAACCCTCCGGTTTATATAGACACCGGAGAGGGTTAGGGTTACACAACGGTTACAATGGTAGGAGATCTGTATATCCGTATCGCCAAGCTTGCCTTCCACGCCAAGGAAAGTTCCTTCCGGACACGGGATGAAGTCTTCAATCTTGTATCTTCATAGTCCAGGAGTCCGGCTGAAGGTATAGTCCGGCCATCCGGACACCCCCTAATCCAGGACTCCCTCAGTAGCCCCTGAACTAGGCTTCAATGATGACGAGTCCAGCGCGCAGTTTGTCTTCGGCATTGCAAGGTGGGTTCCTCCTCCAAGTACTTCATAGAAGATTTTGAACACAAAGATAGTGTCTAGCTCTGCAAAATAAGTTTCCACATATTGCCATAGAGAGAACAACATTTACACAATTCTAATCTACTGACGTATTCCGTAGTGGGACACACCACATCCAAGCCTTTATCCGAGTCGTTTCATTATCCCACCTCAGCGTGTTATGAGAGGCAGTTTCCTTGGCATGTCTTGTCAAAGCAGAGATCGTGTCCCCTTATTCCGGGATTCTCATCAATACGGGCGTGGGTAACCCAACCGTGCCATTGATTACGGCGCTTGGAGATAAGCGAGTTTTACCAGGCTGGTGGCACTACTAGGAAAAGGGCTATAGATAGGATTGACACTAATGGCGCACCAGGGAAGTAGTGCGCCACTACTATATACTAATGGCGCACCTGTTGGTGATGCGCCATTAGTGTGGAAGACACTAATGGCACACCGGACAAAAGGTGCGCCACTAGTGATAATTTTTTTCATTTTTACATACATACTAATGGAGCATCCGACCGAAGTGCGCCATTACTAGTTCTAACTAGTAATGGCGCACCGTACAAGGAGTGCGCCAGTACTGAATTTTTTTATTCTTTTTTTGCAAAACAACTAATGGCGCACCATGTCAAAGTGCGCCATTACTAGTTTAAACTAGTAATGGCGCACTACTACGCCGTGCGCCATTAGTATATATATATATATTTCACTACTACAGGACTATCTCGGTTACGGTTATCTCGCGGGGCAGGTAGTCCACGGATTTTCTGGATGCGTAAGGTGCATGGATGACACAACGTATCGCCAGCTAGATAGAGATCCCGGGTCTTCGAAAACCGTGTTCATGGGACATTGATGTCCCCCTCGCCGCCGACGATCAACCGCACCCTCCCCCGCTCCACCGCCGCCGACGATCAACCGCGCCCTCCCCCGCTCCACCGGCCGCCGCCGCCGACCCCCGGCCCGCACCCTCCCCCACTCCACTGTCGTCGATGACCCACCGCACCCTCCACTCCACCTTTTTCATATTCATAAATATTTTCAAATAACAAATTTGAACATATTTTTTAAAAAAATATTAGTATTTTTATAAAAAATAATACTATTATGATTTAAACAAGTTTGAACATATTTAAACATAAATAAATATCAAACAACATTTTAAATGCACTACTACACGACTATCTCGGTTACGGTTATCTCGCGGGGCAGGTAGTCCATGGATTTTTTGGATGCGTAAGGTGCATGGATGACACAATGTATCGCCAGCTAGATAGAGATCCCGGGTCTTCGAAAACCGTGTTCATGGGACATTGATGTCCCCCTCGCCGCCGACGATCAACCGCACCCTCCCCGCTCCACCGCCGCCGATGATCAACCGCACCCTCCCCCGCTCCACCGGCCGTCGCCGACCCCTGGCCCGCACCCTCCCCCACTCCACCGTCGCCAATGACCCAGCGCACCCTCCACTCCAGCTTTTTCATATTCATAAATATTTTCAAATAACAAATTTGAACATATTTAAAAAAATTATTACTATTTTTATAAAAAAAATATTACTGTTATGATTTAAACAAGTTTGAACATATTTAAACACAAATAAATATCAAACAGCATTTTAAATGCATAAAAATAAAAATTGGGGAGCCTGGGAATCGAACCCACGACCTCCAGTGTGTGTGCTGCGTGCTAACCAATAAGGCTATTGGGCGGGTTCTAATGTAGATTGGGTTAGGTGGCATATAACCCGAGGGCTCGAATTGTAATAAAAATACATTCTAATGGCGCACCGCTGCTGGGTGCGCCATTAGTAAGCTTCCCCCACTCCACCTATTCCCCTCCCTCCCTTCCTCCCCACTCGACCTAATTGGCCCCCTCTGCCCCAACCGTACGCCGCCACCGCGCCTGCACGCCCCCTCCGTCCCCTCCGTCCCCTGCCGCCGCCGCCCCGACCCCCGCCCCCGCGCCCCCACC
>NC_041386.1:607031844-607054795 GCF_002162155.2 Triticum dicoccoides
AGCTCCCACACGCCACCGCCCCCACGCCCCCACCACTATAGCTCCCCCGCGCCGCCGCCCTCGCGCCCCCGCGCCCTGAGTCGGAGGAGGAGGACCAGGAGGAGGACGACGAGGAGGAGGAGACGACGACCGCTAGCTCAGCCAGGCCATGCGACGCCGCCATCCGCGCGCTGCTCTGCCCTACCTCAGCTCAGCCAGGCCGGCGCCGTGTACTCCCTCGATTGCAGGTGAGCCCCTCCCCTCCACTTCCTTCTTCTTCTTCTGCCTCTTGCCCTCAACCTCTGCTCTGAGTCTCGACCACTGTGCAGGGCCCATCCATCTCCGGAAAGCTCACCACACCGCGCGAGCTCAACGCCCACTGTGCAGGGCACCACCACGCAGGTGACAGTTAGGTACAGTTACAGAAAATGGCTTGTAAATAGGGTTATGGTTTGGGAGTGGAGAGCATGGCCATGGCTTGTAATAGGTACAGTTAGGTACAGTTACAGAAAAATTCACACGGAAAGGTTGTGTCATGCATCACAGGATTTGTAGGAGTTCTTGGAGCCACAAAAATAACTTTAGAACCCAGAGAGGCCTCAGACCAGCATCATAGGCAATAAGATCAGGCAACATCTGTTCTTATTAGTTTAATAGAAGAGAGAGGGATGGAAAAATAGACAAGAAAGCAGAATATAGCCAAGAAAAGTAGCATCTATTCTTAAGGAGAGTATAAGGATAGCATAGAAGAAATAGACAGGGTAGCACCCAACTGAACATCTGCTTCTGCAGAACACTGCACTCCACTTACACGTGGTATTTTTTTGCAAATAGGACACCACACCCACAAGCACTTGGGCTAGTATCATTAGATGTGCTGCTGTAAGTATATATAACAACAGTAACCTATAACAACAAGTATAAGTAGCTATTACCCGAAGGTCAGTCAGACCAAAGGTCAGCACAAAATGATCAAGTTTACATAATAAGCTTATAGTCTTTTTCTTATTCTTCTTCTTTTCCAAAATGACATAGTTAGCTTCATTTTACCTAAGTTGGCTCTAATATACTAACTTAGAGCTTATATGCTTAGTTTCCTATAGGTTAGCTCCAAAACAACTTATGTTAGCACAAAATGATCAAGTTTACATAATAAGCCTATAGTCTTCTTCTTATTCTTCTTCTTTTCCAAAATTCTTCTTATTCTTCTTCTAGTGTTCTTCTTCTTCTAGTATTCTTCTAGTATTCTTCTTTTTCTTCTTCTAACTTCTTGTTTATCATTTTGCAGATTTGATTTAATTCACGGAAGCTTGCATGGATGGAGTGCTTCTTTTCCATTTGTGTTTTTATTTTGTATCAATGTGAAACTTTTTTGAATTGATGGATAACAGTGTTGGATGAACAATGTGAAACTTTTGTAATATGTAACGATAGAACTATGTGTTGGCTATGTATGTATATATGATGGAACTTGTGTGTTGGTTATGTATGTATATATGATGGAACTTGTGTGTTGGCTATGATTGTTATATGGATGCTTGTTGTACATCTATGTGTTGGATATCTCATAGGTGAAATAATGACCTGAGAGTAAGAAAAAAAATTAAAAAAATTGTTACTAATGGCGCACTACCATGTGGTGCGCCATTAGTATAGAAGACACTAGTGGCGCACCATGGGCAAAACTAATGGCGCACTTCCTGGTGCGCCATTAGCATACCAGATACTAATGGCGCACCAGTGGTGCGCCATTAGTAAAAAATTCTAGTGGCGTGATACTAATGGCGCGCCGGTGGTGCGCCATTAGTAGGCCTTTTCCTAGTAGTGTGGGGACATGTAGTTGCGTCCACCCATATAAGGGGATAAGGATCCACCTTTCCACCTACGCCTTCTTCCTCCTTTGCCTATCCATTCTTGTGCACTCGAGCTCCAGCACCCCAGTCCGCACTCAAACCTCAATCTTCTCCAGCCATGTCCGGAGCAGGAGGCAAGTGGATGGTCTCCTCCGTCACGGAGGGTCACATCAAAAAGCTGAGGAAGGCCGGATACCTGTCTAACGACATCGCATATCGGCTTCCCGAAAAGGGGCAGCTCATCCCCACCCCTAGGCCCCATGAGAGGGTGGTGTTCCTCCCCCATTTCCTCTGCAGACTGGGCTTCCCTCTTCACCCATTTGTCTGGGGGCTCATGTTCTACTACGGCCTAGATTTCCACGATCTGGCCCCGAACTTCTTCCTCAACATCTCGGCGTTTATCGTCGTGTGTGAGGCTTTCCTCCGCATCCACCCCCATTTCGGCCTATGGCTCAAGACTTTCAACGTCAAGCCGAAGGTGGTGCGCGGCAACCAGGCGGAGTGCGGAGGCGCCATGGTTGGCAAGATGGCCAACATCTTATGGCTCGAGGGCTCCTTTGTGGACACCCTGAAGGGGTGGCAATCGGGGTGGTTTTACATCATCGAGCCACACGACGCCGAATGGGTCGCACCCCCCGAGTTCCGATCTGGACACCCTACGCGGCTCACCTCCTGGAAGGAGACAGGCCTGTCTTGGGGTAAAAAAGGAGAGCTGACCGGACTCCAAACATGCATCCAAACCCTGGCGGACAAGAAGCTCAAACTTGTCAACGTAGTCCAGGTTATGCTCATCCGCCTGATCCTCCCATGTCAACAATGGGCTTTCAACCTGTGGGAGTTCGACCCGGCGTGGCACCAAACTCTGAGCAGGCTATTCGACACGATGTACGAAGATGCCTGGAAGGTGCTTTTCAAAGGCGCCGAGGCTCCCGCATCCGCTACCGAGGATCGCGGATTCAGTGCACAGCGTCACGCTCTCGTGGTAAGCTGTTTTTTCCTTTTACAGGGTATCAGTTTTTCATAGTTTGACTCCACGCGGGATCTAAGCTCCCTTACCTTTGACAGGATTGGCAGGTGACGTCCGGACATATCAACTGTCCGGCTCCTTTGCCCGAAGGCCCAGTGGACGCTCGGTTGGCGAAGCTGCTGGTTCCGGCACCCTATGTGGCGCCGGAGAAGAAGGCCGCGAAAAAGGGCACGGGGACTCGAAAGAGTGCCCGGCGCCAGGAGGTGTCGGATCCATCATTCGGAGGTTCCGAGGCACATTCCTCTCGTGAAGACGAGGAGGAAGAAGAAGAGATCTCTCCCCCTCCAGTGGGAGGAGAAAAGAAAAGGAAGGCCGCCCTCTCTGGGGAGGCCGGAGGGTCCAAGAACGGGAAAACCCTTCCTCCGGACTACTCCACCGACGCCGATGACGGCGAAGAGGAGTGGGAGCCCAGGGCCAAGCCCCTGGCAAAATTGTAAGTATCCGGACACCGGAGTAATTCATAGTATTCGTTTATTGCACAGCTTTCCCTTACACCGAATACGTTTATGCAGCCCGCCCAAAGACCGGCTCGACGCATCGTCGAGCGGCTCACTGGATTCGTCGGATGTGAACTCGCTTCTGACGGCTTCCTCCCCCTGCCCTATGGACGACACCGAAGTGTTGTACCGACAGGTCCCAAGCCGGGAGGAGGTGGTCCTAGAGGCGCCGCAAGGCGACCTCCCGGACCCCAGGAGTAAAGGGGATGAAACCCCCCAGGGCTCCAAGTCCGGCTGCAGGTCGTACACCGCTCCGGAACCTTCAAAGGTTCCAGAGTCCAGCGGGGGACCTCCTTCCAAGAGGAGCAAGCCCACCACGCCGGTGACCCCCGTCCAACCGGAGGCGCCGGACAATATGTTGGAGGCGCTCCAAGGCGCCTCCATCGACGAGGAGCACTGCGCTATTATGAGTGCGGTGGTCCAGAAGGTTCAGTCCGCCAAGAGCGGACTGACTGAAGCTTGTACTAGCCTTTTAACAGGCTTTGAGGTAAGTAAAGGATGTGTGAATAATATTACCGCATAGACAGTAGCCCCTGATGCTCTGTTTGGCGTTCAGGTAGAAAATCCGAATAGAGGATCAAAGAATTCGCAGGAGTCTGACAAAAGGAGTCAATATGCGTATGCAGGCTTCTCTGCTAGCGTCCGCCGCACTGACTGCGGAAGTGGACACGCTGAAGCAGAGCCTCGAGAAGTCCGAGCAAGAGCTCGGGCGTGCCAAGAAGCAGCTCGAGGAGAAGGAAGGTAAGAAATACCTTGTTTGAATATGTATAAAAAAGGTGCAATTGCAAAAAATGACAGGACTATCGTTGCTATTGTAGGGGCCACGTCTGAGGTGGCGACCCTGAAGCAGGCGCTGGCCGAGGCCGAGAAGAGGGCGGCCACGGAGCGCACCGAGCGGGAGAAGTATGAGACCGAGGTTGGCAAAGTGCAGCAAGAGCTCCAGGTTCTCATGAAGAAACATGAGAGTTTGGAGCTTGACTCGAAGACGCGAGCGTCCGAGCTCGCGGCGGCTATTGAAAATGCCATCTGCCAAGACCGAATCCCGGAAGACCGTCCAGGAGTTGGATGAGGTGAAGAAGATAGCGGCGGGTAAGGCATTCTTTATGCAAAGCAAACATATAAACATGAGTTACTTGTTACTTACCCGAATTCGGAGCTCTCCAAGAGCGTTCGCAGATCTTCCCCGGAGTGTGTTCGATGCCGCCACATTCTATCGAGCCGAGGAGGGCAGCTTGACAGAGAAGGTGTTCTGGTCTCAGTATGCTGAGGCCGGACACCCCGTACCCCTGAGCGACCAGCTGGTCGAGCTCCACAAGGCGGCCGAACAGGCCATGAAGGGCCTTTTGGTCCGGCTGTGGCCTGGAGAGGCTTCACCTGGGAGCTATTTCGGGCTGGTGTGGCGGCTGGTGGAGGCCTATCCAAGGCTCGAAGACATCAAGCGCTCCGTCTACATTGAAGGTGCCCGTAGGGCCCTTGCCCGTGCTAAGGTGCACTAGGGAAAGCTAGATGCCGAGAAGCTTGTGAAGGACGGGCCACCTCCAGGGAAAGAGCATCGCAAGCCCGAGAATTACTATAAGGATGTTCTGAAGGGTGCCTGCCTTGTGGCGGATGAATGTTCTAGGGATGTAATTTTTGAGTGAAACTTGCTCGTTTTGTCCTGTGCGCTGGAAACTTGTTCATATGCGCTAAGCAATGCTATTTGTAATTTAAAATATTACCTTCTGTGCGGCTATTTATCAATTCTGAGAGATGGCGAGTCGTTGGCTTCTGCCCCCGTGCCGCTATTGCTGGGGTGTTCGGGGATAAACATGAGCGCTCTTTTTCCCATGTTTGGGTCCTTTGAGGGAGGCGCTCAGCCCAACGAACAAGGCAATCGGACTATAATGCGTGAACACTCTCACTTAGACATAGAATTCTATAATTTTAAATTTTGGCAAAGCCCCTGGTATTCGGAAGACCGAGTTCGGGGCGCGATCCAGGACTTGGCCGGACAGAGCCGGCTCCTCGCCCTAAGCGGCATAAGTATTCAGGGACTCGAAAGACCTCTCGAACAGCGACCAGCTCTCGCCTCATCATGACAGACGGTTTTAGCTTTCTCCACTGAGGTGCTCGGCCCAGCTCAATTGGGGCACAATCGCAGTGGTTCTCCTAGTGCTACCTTAGCCGATATAGCGGAACGTAAGGCACCAAAACATAGGAGCCGGGCAAACCCAACTATTGACCCAAGACATGATTCGGAGCCGATGCATATAATGCTATAAGTTCGGGGTGCCGCACTTATTAAAGTGTTCGGACTTCTCACACCATATTGAGGGGTACTAAAGCCCCTGGCGTATTTTGGCCGTACAAAATTGTACTGGTGCAACATGTCATTAAGGAACATATATTTATAAAAAGGTAATGCAAAAATAGACAAAAGCTATGCATTGTTTATTAAAAATAGCTGCGATCAAAGCAGAACAATACAAATAATGCGACAAAAAGTTGGACTATTTAACATGTCTTCTCTAGGGGCAAGCTGCGGAATAGTATGCGAAACAGGTATACTGCTCGGAATAGAGACCACCTGTGAGTTCCATAATGCGGCGTGGCTTGTCTGCCTCCCTGGTTCTTGCATCGTTTGTGCGGCAATTGAACTGCCGAATAGGCCTTCTGAAGGGTGGAGTCCTGAAAGTAAGAGAAAATAGAAAAATCGGCAGCCCCTGGTACGGTTTAAGCCGCGTCTCGGGCGTGCCGTGATGATGCCCCTCCCCCTGTACCCATGGTATTTTTAGGGCGTAGTTATGTACACGAAGCACTGATGTAACCTTTTTGCGAGGGTTGGGGTTGGGGCCGCATTGCTACGCCTGCTCAGAATGTGCCAGGCGGTCTTGTTGTAGGTTACTCCGGGCGCGCTTGACGGTGTCCGGTCGTTTAATGGCAGGACTGGAGAACTGCCTGGAGAGGCTGCTTTGTACTTCCGCTGCAAGGGCCGCCGTGTGCTCCTCCGTTCGGAGGGAGCGTTCGGTGTTTCCATTGACCGTAATTACTCCTTGAGGGCCTGGCATCTTGAGCTTAAGGTATGCGTAGTGCGGTACCGCATTGAACTTGGCGAATGTGGTTCGCCCGAGTAGTGCGTGATAACCACTGCGGAACGGGACTATGTCGAAGATTAACTCCTTGCTTCGGAAATTATCCGGAGATCCGAAGACCACTTCAAGTGTGACTGAGCCTGTACAGTTGGCCTCTACACCTGGTATTATGCCTTTAAAGGTCGTTTTGGCGGGCTTAATCCTCGAGGGATCTATGCCCATTTTCCGCACTGAATCCTGGTAAAGCAGGTTCAGGCTGCTACCGCCGTCCATAAGGACTCTAGTGAGATGAAATCCGTCAATAATTGGGTCTAGAACCAATGCGGTGAACCGCCATGACGGATGCTAGTGGGATGGTCCCTTCGGTCAAAAGTGATCGGGCAGGAGGACCATGGGTTGAACTTTGGGGCGACTGGCTCTACCGCGTATACGTCCCTTAAAGCGCGCTTCCGCTCCCTTTTGGGGACGTGGGTTGCGTATATCATGTTCACCGTCCGCACTTGTGGGGGAAAACCCTTCTGTCCACTTTTGTTCGGCGGCTGGGGCTCCTCGTCGTCATCGCTATGCAGCCCCTTATCTTCATTTTCGGCGTTTAACTTGCCTGCCTGCTTGAACACCCAACAATCCCTGTTGGTGTGATTGACCGGCTTTTCGGGGTGCCATGTATTTGGCACAAGCGGTCGAGTATTCGGTCCAAACTGGACGGCCCCCTAGGATTCCTTTTGAATTGCTTTTTCCGCTGACCGAATTTAGAGCCTCTAAATCCGGCATTAACTGCCGTATCCTCAGCATTGTCGCCGTTAATGCGGCACTTCTGCTTGTTGCGACGCGACCTGCCGCTACTGTCTCTGGCATCCGAATTACCAGGGTTCTTGGTCATATTGTTGCTACGAGTGAGCCAGCTGTCTTCTCCCACAGAAAAGTGGGTCATGAGTGTCGTGAGTGCTGCCATAGATTTCGGCTTTTCCTGTCCAAGGTGCCGGGCCAGCCACTCGTCACGCATATTGTGCTTGAAGGCTGCTAGGGCCTCTGCGTCCGGACAGTCGACTATTTGATTTTTCTTTGTTAGGAACCATATCCAGAATTGCCTGGCCGATTCCTCTGGCTGCTGAATTACGTGACTTAGGTCATCGGCGTCTGGGGGTTGCACATAAGTGCCCTGGAAATTGTCGAGGAATGCGGCTTCTAGGTCCTCCCAACAACTGATTGATCCTGTTGGCAAGCTGTTAAGCCAATGCCGAGCTGGTCCTTTAAGCTTGAGTGGGAGGTATTTGATGGCGTGGAAATCATCACCGCGGGCCATGTGGATATGAAGGAGATAATCCTTGATCCATACCGCAGGATCTGTTGTGCCATCATATGATTCGATGATTACGGGTTTGAAACCCTCAGGGATTTTATGATCCATTATTTCGTCTGTGAAGCATAGTGGGTGTGCGGCGCCTCTGTACTGGGCTATATCAGGACATAGCTCGAATGAGCTTTGTCTGCTGTGTTCGGCCCTGCCGAATTTGTGGCCGGCGTGACGGTTATCGTCTCGAGCCGTGGGGCGCCCGCGCGATCCATAGATCGATCTTGTTTGCCTTGCCTTGTCCTCCAAGATATCTCGCAAGTCCGACGCATATTCCCGTGCCTTTGTACGGGGTGTGGCTTGAGTGGAGGGCCGAGAGGCCTCTCTGTCATGGCCACAAGGTGGTCGGTCGGCCGCATCAAGTGCTTCCTCCTCTAATCGGGGTAGCAACCTGCGCTTTGGGTAGCTCTTGGAGGGGCGTTCGAGTTTATGCTCTTCAGCCGCAAGGACTTCAGTCCATCTGTCGACTAGCAAATCTTGATCAGCTCTAAGTTGTTGCTGCTTTTTCTTGAGGCTTCTTGCCGTGGCCATAAGCCTGCGTTGAAAACGCTCTTGCTCGAGGGGATCCTCTGGCACGACGAATTCGTCGTCATCGAGGCTTGCCTCGTCTTCGGAGGTAGGCATATAATTATCGTCCTCGACCTCTATGTCAGCGACCTTCTCACGAGGGATGGTTTCTCCATCCTCCTGTGCTAAATCTTGCTGGAGGGGGTTTTCTTCGGCGCTTTCGAGAGTGTTATTATCTCCCGTGCTGGAATCGCTGCATTTGTTTTGGCAGGATTTTGAGCGGCACCACTAACGCTGGCGCTTAGGCTGTTTCTTGGAGGGGTCATCCGCCACTGTTCTGTCGCCATCTCCTTCTTTTGGGGTGTCCACCATGTATATGTCATATGACGAGGTGGCTTTCCAGGGCCTAGTAGGCGCTGGTTCTTCATCATCTCCTTCATCGGCATCCATACCGTTGATGTCTACGGAGTCGAAGTCGAGCATGTCGGTTAAATCGTCGACAGTGGCTACAAAGTGGGTGGTGGGTGGGCTTTGTATTTCTTCATCGTCCGAATCCCAACCTTGCTGACCGTAGTCCGGCCAGGACTCTCCTGATAAAGAGAGAGACTTCAGTGTCTTTAGAATATCGCCGAAAGGCGAGTGCTGAAAGATGTCCGCCGCAGTAAACTCCATGATCGGCGCCCAATCGGATTCGATCGGCAGGGGCGCGGAGGGTTCGGAGTCCGGCTCCTTGGAGTCACGAATCTCGCGGAGTACGGGGCTGGTGTTCGGCTCAATCGCCATTGGGATCGCAGCCCTTGAGGTGGCGTCCAACCGCCCATCCTCAATTCGTGCAGTTGGCTCCGACTTAAGGGTCGAAGCTGATGCGGGTGCGGCCTTCGGGGCACTATTCAGCGGCAGAGCTAGATCATGCTCGTCGGGACAGTGCGGCGCGCTCGGCAGTGGCTCGAATCCGTCGAAGATCAAGTCCCCGCGGATGTCTGCCGTGTAGTTTAAATTTCCAAATCTGACGTGACGTCTAGGGGCGTAGCTTTCGATCTGCTCCAGACGGCCAAGTGAATTAGCCCGCAGTGCGAAGCCGCTGAAGACGAAGATCTGTCCGGGGAGGAAGGTCTCACCCTGGACTGCATCGCTATTGATGATCGTAGGAGCCATCGAGCCTGACAGCGACGACACAGAGGACTCTCAATGATAGCACCAATGTTGGTGTCAAAACCGGCGGATCTCGGGTAGGGGGTCCCGAACTGTGCGTCTAGGCCGGATGGTAACAGGAGGCAAGGGACACGAAGTTTTACCCAGGTTTGGGCCCTCTTGATGGAGGTAAAACCCTACGTCCTGCTTGATTAATATTGATGATATGGGTAGTACAAGAGTAGATCTACCACGAGATCGGAGAGGCTAAACCCTAGAAGCTAGCCTATGGTATGATTGTATGTTGTCTATGTTGTCCTATGGACTAAAACCCTCCGGTTTATATAGACATCGGAGAGGGTTAGGGTTACACAAAGTCGGTTACAATGGTAGGAGATCTGTATATCCGTATCGCCAAGCTTGCCTTCCACGCCAAGGAAAGTTCCTTCCGGACACGGGACGAAGTCTTCAATCTTGTATCTTCATAGTCCAGGAGTCCGGCTGAAGGTATAGTCCGGCCCTCCGAACACCCCCTAATCCAGGACTCCCTCACTCCCCCTTTGGCAACAAGTTACCAAAAAGTTCATAGAAAATGCATAGCACTAAAACGTCTCTCAAGCTTGGTCTTCAGGTGGTGGTGTTCGGAGAATGCCAAGGACGAAGGCTTCAGTTGATGTGGATGGAGCTGATGGAGTTGGTGCTGGAGCTGGTTGCACTGAAGCTGTAGGTGGTGCAGATAAAGTGGCTCTAGTGTTTGGAACATGCACTGCAGCAGACCTCTGAGCTCTAGGCACTCTGGCAAATGCATCAGTGGTTGTCTTGCCCTTCCTCTCCTGCATATCATCTTGAAGTTGCTCCACAACAGACTGAATCTCAGTTACCTTCACATCCAAGTCATAGAATTTTTGCTCTACGATTCTTTCCAAGCTCTCTTGGTTTTGAGTCAGGGTGGCCAGTCCCTTCCCAATCCTCAGAGTGGATGCAATCAGGTAGCCAAGCTGATCTTGCTTGCTTTTCGAAAAGTACTCAGATGCCTCCTCTTGAGTTGGCATCTTGGCAGCCTTCTCTTTCTTTGCTTTCTCCTTCTTCTCTTGAGCTTGTACTGATGATGGTTCATTCTCATTCATCACAACTTGATTGTCCTCAAAGTCTGGGTAGATAGGAAAGTGTTCCTTATCCAACAAGTATGTGCCTGTGCCCATCTTTGAGTTTATCAACTCCTGGATCTGTGGGGCATATCCACAACTTCTTTTCTGGTCAGCTGCAGTCCTCTTGATAGTCTCAACTATAAGTCGCATGACCTTAAACTTCTGTGGCACATCAAATATATGTAGCAAGTTAATTGCATGGCCTCTGATCATTCTGTGATCACCAGACTTGGGCAAGAGAGTGTGCCTAAGGATCCAATTGATTGTAGGCAGCCCTGACAGCAAGTGTTTTACTGACCCAAACTAGTGAGTCTCAAGATCATCTTCAGGAATCTCCTTGTACATGTTTGCCATAGAGTTGTGATCCATCTTCTTCTTGGCATAGACATCCAAGTCATCTTCTTCTTCCTTAGGAGCATTGATCAGATTTGCCCATTCCTCAATAGTTGAGTGGTACCTTGTACCTCCAGACATCCATACTATCCTGTCATCTGGATAGAAGTGTTTTGTGGAGTAGAATTGCATTATGAGCTCCTCATTCCACTTTGTGAGCTTCTGCCCAACAAAGTCTGCAACTCCACAAGCACTGAAGCTGTCAAACACACCGGGATAGTGTTCCTCATTTTCCGTGATATACTTCCAGTCAACCCACCTCATTTCACACACTATAGGCTTCTTGTCCAGCAGCACTGTCTCATAGAAATCTTGCTGTTCCTTTGTGTGGAACCTATAATCAACAACAGTTCTTCTTCTTTTAGCATATGGGTCTGTCTCTCTCCATTTCCTCAGTCCCGAGTCTCTCCTGATCTTCATGTTCTCAGCCACAGGATGAGCAGCATTGTGGTCTGGAATCTTGGGTTTGAGCTTTCTCAGGACTTGTCCTTCATCATCTTCATCGGCAGCAACTTCAGGCACTGGGGCCTTGTTCTTCTCAGCAGCCGGTATACTCTTAGTATTCCTCCTAGGTGCACTCTTGGTCTTGGAGGCTGCTTTGGGTGCTTCTTTGGCCTTTGATGTTGCAGCCCCTGACTTTATAGCATCACCCATCTACTTTTGTGCCTTGGGTGCTGGTGCAGCAACCTCTTCTTCCTCTTCCTCTTCAGAATCTCTCATGATTGAGGATCTCCCAAGCACTCTAGCAGTGCTCTTTTTTATCCTCTCCTTCCTCTTCTTCCCTTCTGCAGCAGCCTCTTTGGGTTCAGATCCCAAAGGGACTTGAGTAGATGCTCTGGCCTTAGACATTGGAATTCTCTTTGGAGGAACCTTTTGCTTCATGCCTGGCTTGGTGGCAGCAGCAGTGTTATATTCCTTCTTAACCACTTTCTTCTTCGAAGTGGCCACATCCTCAACTGCCACATAGTCTTCATCCTCAGATTCAGAGGTCTTCTTCTTTCTGGTCCTGGTGGCAGCTTTGGGTAAGTTGCTTGGGGTGCTCCTGGTACCATCATCTGAACTGCTAGAGGGACTAGTGCCCTCACTCAGGTGAACCTGCTCCTCTGACCTGTTCTGGCTGTCACTCTGATCAGACATATTGCAAACACTGACAGCAGACCCTGTGAATAGATATAGATGAGATAGAGTGGATGAGCATCACAAAATGCAGAGGTTTTTGCAAAAGAATGAGTCAAAAACTTAGTTTTAGTTTTCCACAGAAAGCATTTCGGATCAACCGATTTGTAAACTCGGTGATACCGAAGCAGCTGTTGGAACCTATACTAGTGAACTCGGTCAGGCTGAGTCACAGTTCGGTGGCACCGAGACTGCTAGGGTTTCACAATGTCCTGAACTCGGTCACACCGATTTGCAATTCTCGATCAGACCAAAAATTACATGTGCAATGGCCTGAGCCGAATCGGGGGTACCGAGTTCCACAACTGGGCGGGTCCGAGATGGTTTTGGCGGAAACCTAACCCTAAATTTTCAATTCAACTCTAATCTACGGAGTGTTTTGACTGGATAAGATCCTTTCAATCGTGGCAAGATTCATGATGAACACAATGTGCTAGGAATCGGATGGGGATAGCACTGTGATCGAGTCCATACCCTAGTTCGGCGATGAACTCGCTACGGCGGCAACGGCGGGGAAGAATTGCGTTGACGGCGGCGGAGACCAGCGACAGGAGGCGGCTGGCAACGAGGAGGACGATCTGGAGACCCAGGAGGCAAAGCGAGCTATGCGCGGGCGAAGGGGTTTCGGAGAAGTTTCCAAAATTTTGCCTGTGAGTATATATAGCCCGACCCTGTCGGTGTGACCGAGTGGAACAACTCGGTGGCACCGAGATTCATAACTGCAAGAAGTTACTGAAACTCGATGTGACCGAAAGGTTCAAATCGGTTGCACTGAGATTGAAAACCTAGATCGCCTTAGTGATCTCGGTATGACCGAAATGGCTGAATCGGTCAGACCGAAACGCACAAAGAAGTTTTGGAAGTTTAAGTCTATGACGAATCGGGGACTCCGAGTGCTCCTCACACAGAGTGGTTCGAATCCGACTTGATCAAATTTTGTGATGTAGCATGAATAGAGTTTGAGACGAGAAAAGCATAGATAGTTAGAGAGGGTTCTTAGGCATTCTTGTCCATCCACTTGGCAAAAGGAAAGAAAACCAATCAATCAAAACAACAAGTGGATGTCCTTGAATGAGTAAAATATGCAATCAACAAGCTCACACAATAAAATGGCAATTGAAATATGTGGCAAAGCATGCACAACCAATTGGCGATGACTAGGTCATCTATATATGAGTATATTGACTTAGGAGTCAAATGAGAACATTTGATCATAGGTCATACTCATCGTTTAAGCACAAGTGGGGTTACCACTTTTACATAAAGCATTTGTTGTGTTCACACCATTAGAGTTACTTTAGCTCAATTCTTAGAGTAAAGCTCCCCCTAGATGTGAGATCCCCCCTAAGAGGGATGAACTAACCTTGGGTTTTGTCGATGATGACCTCATGTAGATGTTGAAGATGTGGATGCTCAATGTTGATGTAGATCATTTGAAGCTATCCATTGGAGTGAGTTGCACTTTCAATACCTACACAGGTTAGTCCCACAAGGAACAGACAAGGATATCCATAGACATAAAGTGATGCACACACAAGATGATGTCTATGAAAGCTTTTAGGTTACCTTGTCCCTTGTCTTACCAACAAGAGGGTTTGTGACTCCTTGAACTAGTGCAAGATGTGGAAGTTGATTGCGCTTGTTCTTGCCAAGATGATAAGAGTGAAGTATGTTGGCGGAGTCACCCTCAAGAACTCTCTAGTTCTTATTCTTCGGGATCCACACCATCTTGATGGGAATCCTCGGTGTTGTAGTTGCACTTGATGAAGTGGAACTTGAAGTAGTCTTGGGTACCCACTTGACCATGGCCTTAGGAGCCTCTTCAAATGCATCAATTTCCTCTTGAAGCTTGTCCTTGCCTTTTTGCTTGTGGTCTCGTGGTGGAAGATCATCTTGAGCTTGTGTACCTTTGAGAGAAGTAGGATCATACTTCTCTTGTTGAGGAACAAACTTCGTCTTGGGGTATTGATCTTCTTCCCACTCAACTCCATTGGCATTGAACTTTCGTTCAAAACCAACACCTTGATTCTTCTGGTGCCTTCCTTGCTTGCGTACAATTTCCTCGAATTGCTTACTTCCGGCAAGGCTCTTGTAAACACCTTTCTCTATAATTCCCTTCAATAAGCTATTTTCTTGCTCAAGTGTAACTTGGCTAAGAGAATCATTAGTGGAATCAAGAGAACTACTAGAAGCAACAATAATGGATTTAGCATGATTATTGTTTCTACTAGAGGACAAATCTTTCTTGTTCTTGTTACTAGACTTGACTTGAGGCATGTAAGTGGATAAGAGTAAATGCTTGACAATGTAAGAAGAACTTTTCTTACGAAGATCATCATTGATTGCTTTTAAGAACTCATGCTCTTGCTCAAGGTTGAGCTTTTCAAAGCGCATTTTCTCATGAGTCCTTAAAAGTTCTCGATGATCTCCTAAGATAGTTTCATGAGATAACTTAAGAGTGTTTAGTTCTTTAGTTAGAGACTCAATCGTCTCCTTATGATTGTCATTCGTTTTATCTTGATTAGCATGATTAATTGACGTTTCATCATTGTATTCATCACTAGAGTTGTCAACAAGTAAATCATCATCCCCTAACAAGTCATCTTCATCACTATTGAAATCAACATACTCGGGGTGTGATACCTTTGGGCCTTTAGCCATGAAGCATGTTCCAACTCCTTCATTTGGTGAGTCAAATATGTCGTAGGAGTTGGTTGTCACAAGTGCTAGACCGGAAACACCTTCATCTTGAGTATATTTAGAGTCGGAGTGATAGCTTCTCTCGGAGTGGTTGTCGGAGTCGGAGCCGGATACCCATTCACCAACATGAGCTTGATGTCTTCGTTTTGTGTAGCTCCTTGATGACTTGTCCTTTCTTTCCGAATCCTTGCTTCTTCGTGAGGGTCTTCATTCATAACAATCGTCTGTACTCCTTCTTTCTCTAGATGGTGATTCTTCTCTTCTACTTCTTCTCTTGGGAGAATCTTCTCTTCTCTTGTAAGGGGCCGTACACTCATTGGAATAGTGTCCGGGCCTTCCACAATTGTAGCAGTTTCGCTCTCGACTAGAAGATCTTTTGTCATTGTAGGACCTTGACTTGGAGCTTCTCTCTTTGCTTCTACTCTTGTAGAAATTGTTGAAGTTCTTCACCATTAAGCTCAATTCTTCATTGAAGGTTTGTTTCTCACTCAATGATGTGGGGGCTTCACATGAGGCTTTGTAAGCACCACTTGATTTGTTGTGAAGTTCCTCTTTATCCTTGAGTGACATCTCATGACCAACAATTCTTCCGATGACTTCCGTTGGCTTGAGATCTTTGTAATTGGGCATCATTTGGATCAATGTGCACAAGGTATCATATTTTCCATCCAAGGCTCTTAGGATCTTCTTGATGATGAATCTATCGGTCATCTCTTCACTCCCTAAGCCGGCAGTCTCATTTGTGATAAGAGCAAGCCTAGAGTACATTTCAGCAACACCTTCACCATCCTTCATTTTGAGCTTGTCAAGTTGACTTTGAAGCACATCCAATTTGGATTCCTTGACGGAGTCGGTACCTTCGTGCATATCAATCAAAGTATCCCAAATTTCCTTTGCATTCTCAAGATGGCTGATTTTGTTGAATTCTTCGGGGCACAATCCGTTGAAGAGGATATCACAAGCTTGAGCTTTATATTGCAGCATTTTCAACTCTTCCACGGTGGCTTCACGGTTCGGTTCTTTACCATCAAAGAATTCACCTTGCAAGCCAATACACACAATAGCCCAAACGGCGGGGTTATGTCCAAGAATATGCATTTTCATCTTATGCTTCCAACTAGGAAAATTAGTGCCATCAAAGTAAGGATCTCTACGGTGATAATTTCCCTCGCTAGACGCCATACTCTCCTAGGTTGTGAAACCAAGGCTATGACCGCCAAAAGCTATGGAAATCAAAGCAAATGGAGACCAAAGCTCTGATACCACCTGTAGCATCGAAAGTATGTCTAGAGGGGGGGTGATTAGACTACTTGACCAAATAAAAATCTAGCCTTTTCCCAATTTTAGTTCTTGGCAAATTTTAGCTATCTTAGCACAAGTCAAGCAATCTCCACACAATTCAAGCAAGCATGCAAAAGAGTATATGAGCAGCGAAAAGTAAAGCATGCAAGTTGCAAGAATGTAAAGGGAAGGGTTTGGAGGATTCAAACGCAATTGAAGACACGGATGTTTTTGTCGTGGTTCTGATAGGTGGTGCTATCATACATCCACGTTGATGGAGACTTCAACCCACGGAGGGTAACGGTTGCGCGAGTCCATGGAGGGCTCCACCCACGAAGGGTCCACGAAGAAGAAACCTTGTTTATTCCATCACGGCCATCGCCCACGAAGGACTTGCCTCACTAGCGGTAGATCTTCACGAAGTAGGCGATCTCCTTGCCCTTACAAACTCCTTGGTTCAACTCCACAATCTTGTCGGAGGCTCCCAAGTGACACCTAGCCAATCTAGGAGACACCACTCTCCAAGAAGTAACAAATGGTGTGTTGATGATGAACTCCTTGCTCTTGTGCTTCAAATGATAGTCGCCCCAACACTCAACTCTCTCTCAAAGGATTTGGATTTGGTGGAAAGAAGATTTGAGTGGAAAGCAACTTGGGGAAGGCTAGAGATCAAGATTCATATGGTTGGAATGGAATATCTTGACCTCAACACAAGTGTAGGTGGTTCTCTCTCAGAAAATGTGTATTGGAAGTGTAGGTATGTTCTGATGGCTCTCTCCACAAATGAAGAGTGGGTGGAGGGGTATATATAGCCTCCAAACAAAATCTAACCATTACACACAATTTGCCAAAATCGGTGGGACCGAATGGTTAAACTCGGTCGGACCGATTCAGCAAACCTAGTGACCGTTAGGATTTTCGGTGGGACTGAGATGCAACTCGGTAGGACCGATATGGTTAGGGTTAGGGTATAACATAATCTCGGTGTGACCGATTACAAAAACTCGGTGGGACCGATTTTGGTAATAAGCTAGAGTTGGTCAGGTAAACTCGGTGGGACCGATTCACTCATCTCGGTGAGACCGAAATGTTACAAAAGGGAAACAGAGAGTTTACATTGCAATCTCGGTGGGACCGATCACTCATCTCGGTAAGACCGAAACATTACGAAGGGAAACAGAGAGATTACAATCCCATCTCGGTGAGACCAAGATCCCTATCGGTGAGACCGATTTGCCTAGGGTTTGTGGCAGTGGCTATGACATTTGAAAGTCGGTGGCGCCGGATAGAAAGAATTGGTGGGGCCGAGTTTGACTTTTGGTTTAGGTCATATGTGGATGTGGGAAGGTAGTTGAGGATTTTGGAGCATATCACTAAGCATTTTGAGCAAGCAAGCCATTAAGCAACACCTCATCCCTCCTTGATAGTATTGGATTTTCCTATAGACTCAATGTGATCTTAGATCACTAAAATATAAAATGTAGAGTCTTGAGCTTCAAGCTTGAGCCAAACTTTTTGTCCTTAGAATTTTGAGGGATCCACTTTCCTCATCCATGCCATGCCATTCATTGAGCTTTTCCTCAAATATTAATCTTGGAATAATGTTAGCTCAATGAGCTATATGTTGTTTGGAATTACCAAAACCACCCAGGGACTGTTGCACTTTCAATCTCCCCCATTTTGGTAATTGATGACAACATATAGATCAAAGCTCCGACAAATGATAATAAGAGTGAAAGATATTGTCGCTTTGAGAAGTATGTGAAAAGCAAGAGCTCCCCCTAAATTTGTGCATATCTTAAGATTTGCTTTGGACTGCAAATGCACAATGAGTTAGGATCATGGGTTACTCTTCCATGTCACATACATCTTGGTGGAGCGCTCAAAATGATAAGAATTAAATACATGCACTCATCACCAAGCAAAGTGAATGATCATATAAGGATAAGTAAGATAATATCATCTAACAAGCATAAGTGTAGCTTATGATCAACCACATGATCATCAATGTCTCACGGATAATAGCATAGTATCTCAAGCAATCAAAAGACAAACAAAGTTCAACCACCAAAGCAAGAGAGAATAAAAGCAAACTCTCTCTCTCGAAGCCCATGATCTATACATTTTTCTCCCCCTTTGGCAACAAGTTACCAAAAAGTTCATAGAAAATGCATAGCACTAAAACGTCTCTCAAGCTTGGTCTTCAGGTGGTGGTGTCCGGAGAACGCCAAGGATGAAGGCTTCAGTTGATGTGGATGGAGCTGATGGAGTTGGTGCTGGAGCTGGTTGCGCTGAAGCTGTAGCTGGTGCAGATGAAGTGGCTCTAGTGTGTGGAACAGGCACTGCAGTAGACCTCTTAGATCTAGGCACTCTGGAAAATGCATCAGTGGTTGTCTTGCCCTTCCTCTCCTGCATATCATCTTGAAGTTGCTCCACAACAGACTGAATCTCAGTTACCTTCACATCCAAGTCATAGAATTTTTGCTCCACGATTCTTCCAAGCTCTCCTAGTTTTGAGTCAGGGTGGTCAGTCCCTTCTCAATCCTCAGAGTGGATGCAATCAGGTAGCCAAGCTGATCTTGCTTGCTTTTCAAAAAGTACTCAGATGCCTCCTCTTGAGTTGGCATCTTGGCAGCCTTCTCTTTCTTTGCTTTCTCCTTCTTCTCTTGAGCTTATACTGATGATGGTTCATTCTCATTCATCACAACTTGATTGTCCTCAAAGTCTGGGTAGATACGAAAGTGTTCCTTATCCAACAAGTATGTGCCTATGCCCATCTTTGATGCAACTCGGTAGGACCGATATGGTTAGGGTTAGGGCATAACGTAATCTCGGTGTGACCGATTACACAAACTCGGTGGGACCGATTTTGGTAATAAGCTAACCAAAGAGTTGGTCAGGTAAACTCGGTGGGATCGATTCGCTCATCTCGGTGAGACCGAAATGTTACAAAAGGGAAACAGAGAGTTTACATTGCAATCTTGGTCGGACCGATCGCTCATCTTGGTAACACCGAAACGTTACGAAGGGAAACAGAGGGATTACAATACCATCTCGGTGAGACCGAGATCCCTATCGGTGAGACCGATTTGCCTAGGGTTTGTGGCAGTGGCTATGACATTTCAAACTCAGTGGCGCCGGATAGAAAGAATCGGTGGGGCCGAGTTTGACTTTTGGTTTAGGTCATATGTGGATGTGGGAAGGTAGTTGAGGATTTTGGAGCATATCACTAAGCATTTTGAGCAAGCAAGCCATTAAGCAACACATCATCCCTCCTTGATAGTATTGGCTTTTCCTATAGACTCAATGTGGTCTTGGATAAATAAAATATAAAATGTAGAGTCTTGAGCTTCAAGCTTGAGCCAAACTTTTTATCCTTAGAATATTGAGGGATCCACTTTCCTCATCCATGCCATGCCATTCATTGCGCTTTTCCTGAAATATTAATCTTGGAATAATGTTAGCTCAATGAGCTATATGTTGTTAGGAATTACCAAAACCACCCAGGGATTTTTTTTGAAATTACTACGTTCCCCAACACCATAGTGGGAGGATGACTTGTGGGCCAACAAAGTTGACGGGGACGGAGGCCTTTGTCAACTTAGTCAATATGAACGATGCTAGCTCTAGTCACCGTATGATGTCCATCCAACGGCCGTAGTGCTTCTTCAACCTCTGGTCTTCTTGCTCCAGCTACCCAAAGCAGCGCCGGTCGTGCCGCATGCTCCTACCTCCCGTGGCCGGTTGTGCTGCCGCGGAGGCCTCACCGCCCCCTACTATTCGCACCGCTGGCCAGGCCCTGTGGCGATGGCAGCCTCACACCACAGCCGAACCAGTGAACCCTCATACTCCTCTTTGCGCGGGCTTCCACTGCCGCGTCTTCCCCTGCTCCGCGTCGTCCCCATCCAAGGCCTCGTCGTCGTCCATCGCTATGGTGCTCTCCGCGTGGCGTGCTCAACGTGGTCAAGGAACGACTTCCATCGGAAGAGTACTGTACGTGGAGAGGCTGATAGCTGGGTCCACGACCACAGCCCAGTTTTTTAGTGATTTGCCAAGTAAGTCGCTTTGTCAGGCCTCTTGGGCTGCAAATCTTTCAAGACGAGGAGAGCTTTCATTCGGCTGGCAGAGAAAATAGCCCATCAGTAATGAGAAATGGGTTGTACATTTTTAAAACACATCAAACCGGCAATTAGTTTCAAATATCTTTTTTTTCATTTCAAGATTTTAAATTACATTAATTTTTATGCATGGAGAATTTGTTGGATTTTATATTGATATACATTTACTTTTAAAATCAGTTTGAATGTGAGTCGAAATTTTGGGATTAAAAATAGTTCGGACCACACCGAAATATGCAAAATTTCATATAATTTTTTAACCGTGGCCACAATTTGGGCTGTAATGCTAACAAAAAGAATATGGGCTCCAAAAAAACCTTAAGAATTAGCAAATGGGCTGAAAATTATTAGAAATAATGGCAGATGGGCTGTATGCTGTTTTCCATAGATTTCAGGCTTTCCTAAAAAAAAGGTTGACGCACAAGCAGTGACTGTTGGATGTCCATCCAACGGCCGTCGTGCTTCTTCAATCTCTGCTCTTCCTGCTCCAGCCCCTCAAACAAGTGCCAGCGGGACTTCCTGCTCCCTCCTCCCCACGGCCGGCTGTGGTGCCGCGCAGGCCTCACCGCCCCACCATACTCCCATCAATGACCTAGCCATCCCTCTACTCACCCACACCTGCGGTTATTCTCCAGCGACGGCAGACGAACCAGTAAACCCTCGTACAGTCGTACTCCCCTCCGCATGGGAAACAACTGTCGAGTCTTCCTTGCCTCCGTGTCTTTCCCTTCCTAGGCCACGCCGTCGTCCACCGCCCTGGTGCTCTCGGCGCGACCTGGTCAACATGGTCAATGACCGACATGCATCTGAAGTGGACTGTACGTGGAGAGGCCGACAGCTGGGTCCACGGCCGCACGCAAGGAAATGCCTCCTTTTTACACGCAAAATAATGATTCCTCCACCCGACATCAGGGACCCACCGAAAGGGCCTCTGTATTTCGTGAAAAAAACGTTACCGCCGCTGACAGCTCAGACCTACCAGCTATATCTTCGCACGCAAGGAAGTGCCTCCTTATTACGCACAAAAAAAATGAATACTCCCCCTGTTAGCTAGGACCCAGTATAGTGGCAGGCTGACTTGTGGTCCTACTAAGTTGAAGGGAACGGAGGGCTTTGTCAACTTAGTCAATATGCACGATTCTAGCTCCAGTAACCGTACGATGTCCATCCAACGGCCGTAGTGCTTGTTCAACCTATGGTCTTCTTGCTCCCGCCGCCCAAACCAGTGCCGGTCATGCCTCGTGCTCCTGCCTCCCGTGGCCGGCTGCAATGCGGTGGAGGCCTCACCGTGCCCTACTACTCCCACCGCTAGCCAGGCCATACCTCTATTCACCCACACCCCCTGTAACTCTGCGGTGACGGCAGCCTCACACCGCAGCGAACCAGTGCCCTCGTACTCCTCTACGCGTGGGCATCCACTGCCGCGTCTTCCCCGGCTCCGTGTCGTCCCCTTCCTAGGCCTCGCCGTCGTCCACCGCCCTGGTGCTCTCGGCGCGGCGTGGTCAACGTGGTCAAGGAACGACTTCCATCGGACGTGGACTGTACGTGGAGAGGCTGACTGTTGGGTCCACGGTCGCAGCAAGGAAGTGCCTCCTTATTACGTGCAAAATAATTATTCCTCCACCTAACAGCGGGGACCCACCGGACGGGCCACCGTATTTCGCCCCCCTGACTGCTGGGACCCACCAGCTACATCTTCGCACGCAAGGAAGTGCCTGAGAGTCGGGACCCACCTGGTCGAAGCGCACGTAGCGTTGTCATTCTGGTCGCGAACGTGCACGTACATATATACTGGTGGATGTAGAGGCGCGCACGTGTCGTAGTAGAGGTGGCCAGGGTGCAAGAAAGAAAATACGGCCACGTATGTGTACATACGGGCGGGGTCTCGAACGCCTACTCACGCATACGTACGGCGAGGGCTCGTTGACATGGCTGGGTCAGAATGGAGAAACAACGTCGTCGTCGTGTTCATGGGGAGGCAAAGGAATGCGTCGTGTTCATGGGGAGGCAACGGAACGTGTGGGAGCCAACCGGCTGAGTCGGAACGGAATGCGTGGTCGTGTTCATCGGGAGGGCTTGGACGGAATTGGCGATGGAAACGAGGCCTGGCATACCGCACAACGGAGGAAACGGACCTCCTACGGTCGAAACGGGGGTCCTGTTGATCGGGTGGGGTCTGGCGTACTGCAAAACGGAGGAAACGGACATCCTACGGTTGAAACGGGGGTCCTGTTGATCGGGAGGGGTGTGGCGTACTGCAAAACGGACGAAACAGACCTGTGTTGGAGCGCTACGGTCGAAACAGGGTTCCTGTTCATCGCGAGGGGTGTGGCGTACCGCAAAACGGGACTCCATGGGATACTGTTCATCTCCACCGTCGACCCCCTCCAGCCTCCACGAGCTACTGTTCATCCACCGTCGACCTCCTCCAGCCTCCACCTGCGACAGTTCAACCACGGGCTCCTGTTCATCCAGCCTCCACCGCGCGCTACTCCACCGGCTACTGTTCAACCAGCCCTCTCCACGGCTCCTGTTCAACCACCCCTCCACGGGCTACTGTTCATCCTGCCCTCCACCGTCTACTGTTCATCCTGCCCTCCACGGGGTGGTCTTGTTCATCCAGCCCTCCACGGGGTCCTCTTCATCCAGCCCCAACCGGCTCAATCGATCGGGGTCCTGTTCATCCAGAGGCAACACCACGGGGTCCTGTTCATCCACC
>NC_041386.1:607055110-607116808 GCF_002162155.2 Triticum dicoccoides
AGGCAGCATCGATCGGCTTTAGTTAGCAACAGTAGAGAAGGAATCGCTCGATCGTGTTCAGTTAACAGCCATCAATCGATCGCTCGGGTTCAGTAATGCGTAGCCTGCAGTGCAATCGCTCGGGTACAGTTAGAGCCCAATGCCTCGCTCGGGTTCAGTTAGAGCCAACGGCTCGCACACACACGCGTACGTGTACGAGAGAAATGCGCATCGCTCGGCCCCCGACCTCCCACCGTAACCGGGAACTCCCCGAAATTTTCCTCCCCCTCGCTTCTACCATGGTTTTTTCCGTCATGGACGGCCCAAAGAATGTCATGCAGCTGCGTCTCCGGCCCGCCCAGGATGAAAAGCCCATTTTTTGTCATGATTTTTCATCATAGAAGTAGGAGCCCACCACATCTATGATGATACTGGGTTTTGTCACAATTATCGTCATAAAAGTGTCATATGTATGACAGAAAAAAATTCGTTTGGCAAAAAATGTCACGGATTTGTCTTTTTTTGTAGTGCTGCCGGAGTTTGGAACCATTGAAGGTTTCGGCGCAGTGTCCGGCTGGGGCCCAAACTCGAAGCCTGTAGGAGCCTCGCTCCCTTGGTACCCAGGGTCCGGGAGGTCGACGTGAGGCGCCCCAAGGACCGCCTCCCCTTGGGTCGGTGCCTTTTGAGACACCACCTCGGCGTTGCCGTAGGGCGAGGGCTGGAAGCCGTCGGAGGAGAACCGTTGTTCATATCCGACGACCCCAAAGAGCCGCTCGACGAGGGAACGTCGAGACGAGCTCGGGCCGGACTGCATAATCAGGTTCGGCATGAGCAAAGGCAGTATAATAAAACATACCATGAAGTACTATGGTGTCCGGATACTTACAATTTCGCCAGGGGCTTGTCCCTGGGTAGCCACTCGTTGCTGCTGTCGGCAGCCGCCGTGGCACAGTCCGAAGGGAGGGTCTTTCCCTTCTTGGACCCTTCGACCTCCCCGGATGGGTCGGCCTTCCTTTTCTTGTCTCCCCCGGTGGGGGGGGGGACTTTTCTCCTCCTCCTTGTTTCCTTGGGAGGATTGCGTGTCGGACTCATCGGATGATGAGTCTGACAGAACCATCTTGCGCTGGAGACCATTTCGGGTCCCCGCAGCCTTCTTCTTGGCCGTCTTTTCTGGCACCTCATAAGGTGCCGGGGTCAGCATCTTCGTCAGAAGAGCGTTTGTCTGATCTTCAGACAGGGGGCTAGGCAATCAAGCTGCTCCACTGTCTTTATCTAGTCCTGTTAATGACATAAAACCTTAGATCTAGCACATAACTAAGCCGGGGCACATAAATACCCTGAGTGATGTAAAAGCCTAGCGGATGGGCGCAGCGCTTTGCGCCGAGTCCGTGGTCCTTGGTGAGGGAGGCGGGCATCTCGGCGCCCTTGAACAGCACCTTCTAACGTCCTCGTGCATCGTGCCGTAGAGCTC
Organism: Triticum dicoccoides; assembly: GCF_002162155.2. Lineage (NCBI taxonomy): Eukaryota > Viridiplantae > Streptophyta > Magnoliopsida > Poales > Poaceae > Triticum > Triticum dicoccoides. The sequence continues at coordinate 607,056,561 of NC_041386.1, forward strand.
TCGCAGCGTCTAGTGCTGGGCCGAGTCGAACTCCCACAAAACAAATGCCCGTTGTTGGCACGGAAGGATCCGGCGGTAGAGCATAATCTGGACCATGTTGACGAGCTTGATTTTCTTGTTCGTCATGTTCTGGATGCAGGTCTGGAGTCCGGTCAGCTCTACCAAAGAACCCCAGGAAAGGCCCTTCTTTTTCCAGGAGTGAGCTGCGTGGGGATTCCAGATCGAAATTTGGGGGCCGCCACCCAGTTGGAGTCGCGCGGCTCGGTGATGTAGAACTACCCCGATTTCCACCCCTTTATAGTATCCACGTAGGTACCCTCGAGCCAGGTGACGTTAGGCATGTTGCCCACCATGGCGCCTCCGCATTCTGCTTGCTGGCCACCCACCACCTTCAGTTTGACATTGAAGGTTTTCAGCCCTAGGCCGAAGTGGGGCCTGATGCGGAGGAAGGCCTCGCACACGATGATAAACGCCAAGATGTTGAGGATGAAGGGGGGCAAATCATGGAAATCCAGCCCGTAGTAGAACATGAGCCTGCGGACAAACGGGTGGAGAGGAAATCCCAGTCCGCGGACAAAATGGGTAAGGAAAACTACCCTCTTATGGGGTTCGGGCATTGCGAGGATCTGCCCCGCATTCGGCAGCCGGTGCGCGATATTCGCAGGTTGGTATCCGGCCTCCCGTAACTTTTTGATGTTTTCCTCCATGACGGAGGAAAGCATCCACTTGCCTCCTGCTCCAGACATGCTTGGAGTGGTTTCAGAAGAGGAATGCGAGCTTGGGCGCTGGAGCTCAAGTGTGCGGGAATGGGTAAGCGAGAAGGAAGAAGGCGTGGGTGAAAAAAGTACATCTTTGTCCCTTTACAAGGGCGGAGGAGGCGATGAGTCTCCCCACTTACCTGGCAAAACCGCTTATTCCCCAGGCTCCATAATTGATGGCGCGGTTGGGTTACCCACGTCCGTATTGATGAGAATCCCGTGATAAGGGGAACATCATCTCTGCTTTGACAAGACGTATCAAGAAAACCGCCTCGCGATATGTGCGGAGCTGGTTGAGAAAAGCGGTTCGAATAATAACCGGGCCCTGGAGTGATATCATACTATCGAAACGTGTTGGCAGATTAGATTTGTGGAAGTATTATTCTCTCTATGGTGGTATGTGGAACTTATTTTGCAGGGTCGGACACTATCCTTGTATTCAAACTCTTCCATAATGTATTCAAAGGAGGAACCCGCCTTGCAATGCCGAAGACAACACTGCACGCCGGACTCATCGTCATTGAAGCCTGGTTCAGGGGCTACTGAGGGAGTCCTGGATTAGGGGGTCTCCAGACAGCCGGACTATATCCTTTTTGCCGGTCTGTTGGACTATGAAGATACAAGATTGAAGACTTCGTCCCGTGTCCGGATGGACTCTACTTAGCGTGGAAGGCAAGCTAGGCAATACGGATATGCATATCTCCTCCTTTGTAACCGACCTTGTGTAACCCTAGCCCCCTCCCGTGTCTATATAAACCGGAGAGTTTTAGTCCATAGGACAACATACAATCATACCATAGGCTAGCTTCTAGGGTTTAGCCTCTCTGATCTCATGGTAGATCAACTCTTGTAATACTCATATCATCAAGAACAATCAAGCATGACGTAGGGTATTACCTCTATCAAGACGGCCCGAACCTAGGTAAACATCGTGTCCCCTGCCTCCTGTTACCACCGGCCTTAGACGCACAGTTCGGGACCCCCTACCCCAGATCCGCCAGTTTTGACACTGACAGGGAGTAATAAGTAGATGATGGGTTGCTAGAGTGACAGAAGCTTAAACCCTAGTTTGTGTGTTGCTTCGTAAGGGGCTGGTTTGGATCCATATGTTTCATGCTATGCTTAGGTTTACCTTAATACTTTTGTTGTAGTTGCGGATGCTTGCAATAGAGGTTAATCATAAGTGGGATGCTTGTCCAAGTAAGGGCAGTACCCAAGCACCGGTCCACCCACATACCAAACTATCAAAGTACCGAACGCGAATCATATGTGCGTGATGAAAACTAGCTTGACGATATTCCCATGTGTCCTCGGGAGCGCTTTTCTCAATATAAGAGTTTGTCCAGGCTTGTCCTTTGCTACAAAAAGGATTGGGCCACCTTGCTGCACTTTATTTACTTTTGTTACTTGTTGGTCGTTACAAATTATCCTATCACAAAACTATCTGTTACCACTTATTTCAGTACTTGCAGAGAATACCTTGCTGGAAACCTCTTATCAGTTCCTTCTGCTCCTCATTGGGTTCGACACTCTTACTTATCGAAAGGACTACGATAGATCCACTATACTTGTGGGTCATCAGTCGTACACCTTCACGATCCGTCCCGATCAAGTACAGAACGTACGGCGCCTCCGCGTTCAGCACACATTCAGCTCGATGACATCCTCACCTTCTTGATCCAGCAAGACGGGTGAAGTAGTAGATGAGTTCTGGCAGAACAACGGCTTGGTGAGGGTGTTGGTGAAGAACAATCTCCGCAGGGCTTCTAAGCACTACAAAAACTACGATGCAGGATAAACTAGACGGGACGGGGTTGACATCACACGGCTTGGTGTTTCTTGATGTGTCTTGGGTGCTGGCCCTACCCCTCTATTTATATGTTGAGCCTTGGGGTCGAAACTTGTTGTAAAAGCCTCCACAAAGTCGGTTTCATCCGAAAGGCAAGAGTCCTTCTCGGACTCCAGGGCCAGACGCCAGGGTTCCCGGCGTCTGGACCCAGACGCCAGGGCCCCTGGTCTCTGCAAAACTTCCCTTTGCGCTTTCCAAAAACCTTGTGGGCTTTTCCCTTTGGCCCAAATGAACTGTTCTTGTACCCAAACATTTCGGCAAACATCCTGAACCCCTTCCGATGAATTCCGGAACCCTTCTAGAGACCAAACACTATTATCCCATATATCAAATTTTATCTCCGGACCATTCCGAAGTTCCTCGTCATGTCCGTGATCTAATCCGGAACTACGAACAACATATGGTTACCAACATACATAACTCATTAATACTATATCGTCAATGAACGTTTAAGCGTGCAGACCCTACGGGTTCGAGAACTATGTAGACATGACCGAGACACTTCTCTGGTCAATAACCAATAGCGGAACCTGGATGCCCATATTGGCTCCTACATATTCTACGGAGATCTTTATCAGTCGAACCGCATAACAACATACATTGTTCCCATTGTCAACGGTATGTTACTTGCCCGAGATTCGATCGTCGGTATCTCAATACCTAGTTCAATCTCGTTACTGGCAAGTCTCTTTACTCGTTCCATAATACATCCTCCCGAAACTAACTCATTAGTTACAATGCTTGCAAGGCTTATAGTGATGTGCATTACCGAGTGGGCCCAGAGATACCTCTCCGACAATCGGAGTGACAAATCCTAATCTAAAAATATGCCAACTCAATAAGTACATTCAGAGACACCTGTAGAGCACCTTTGTAATCACCCAGTTAGATTGTGATGTTTGGTAGCACACAAAGTGTTCCTCCGGTAAACGGGAGTTGCATAATCTCATAGTCATAGGAACATGTATAAGTCATGAAGAAAGCAATAGCAACATACTAAACGTTCAAATGCCAAGCTAACGGAATGGGTCAAGTCGATCACATCATTCTCCTAATGATGTGATCCCGTTAATCAAATGACAACTCATGTCTATGGTTAGGAAACATAACCATCTTTGATAAACGAGCTAGTCAAGTAGAGGCATACTAGTGACACTCTGTTTGTCTATGTATTCACACATGTATATGTTTCTGGTTAATACAATTCTAGCATGAATAATAAACATTTATCATGACATAAGGACATAAATAATAACTTTATTACTTCCTCTAGGGCATATTTCCTTCAGTCTCCCACTTGCACTAGAGTCAATAATCTAGATTACATAGTAATGATTCTAACACCCATGGAGCCTTGGTGTTGATCATGTTTTGCTCGTGGAAGAGGCTTAGTCAACGGGTCTGCAACATTCAGATCCGTATGTATCTTGCAAATCTCTATGTCTCCCACCTGGACTTGATCCCGGATGGAGTTGAAGCGTCTCTTGATGTGCTTGGTTCTTTCATGAAATCTGGATTCCTTTGCCAAGGCAATTGCACCAGTATTGTCATAGAAGATTTTCATTGTACCCGATGCACTAGGTACGACACCTAGATCGGATATGAACTCTTTCATCCGGACTCCTTCATTCGCTGCTTCCGAAGCATCAATGTACTCCGCTTCACATGTAGATCCCGCCACAATGCTCTATTTAGAACTGCTCCAACTGACGGCTCCACTATTCAATATAAACACGTATCCAGTTTGCGATTTAGAATCGTCCGTATTAGTGTCAAAGCTTACATCATTGTAAGAATTCACGATGAGCTCTTTGTCACCTCCTTAAACAAGAAACATATCCTTAGTCCTTTTCAGGTATTTCAGGATGTTCTTGACCACTGTCTAGTGATCCACTCCTAGATTACTTTGGTACCTCCCAGCAAAACTAATAGCAAGGCACACATCAGGTCTGGTACACAGCATTGCATTCATGATAGATCCTATGGCCAAAGCATAGGGAACATTATTCATTTTCTCTCTATCTTCTGCAGTGGTCAGGCATTGAGTCTTACTCAACTTCACACCTTGTAACATAGGCAAGAACCCTTTCTTTTCCTGATCCATTTTGAACTTCTTCAAAACTTTTGTCAAGGTATGTGCTTTGTGAAAGTCCAATTAAGCGTCTTTATCTATCTCTATAGAACTTGATGCCTAATATGTAAGCAGTTTCACCGAGGTCTTTCATTGAAAAACTCTTATTCAAGTATCCTTTTATGCTATCTAGAAATTGTATATCATTTCCAATCAACAATATGTCATCCACATATAATATTAGAAATGCTACAGAGCTCCCACTCACTTTCTTGTAAATACAGGCTTCTCCAAAAGTCTGTATAAAACCATATGCTTTGATCACACTATCAAAACGTTTATTCCAACTCCGAGAGGCTTGCACCAATCCATAAATGGATCCCTGGAGCTTGCACACTTTGTTAGTACCTTTTGGATTGATAAAACCTTGAGGTTGCATCATATACAACTCTTCTTCCAGAAATCCATTCAGGAATGCAGTCTTTACATCCATTTGCCAAATTTCATAATCATAAAATGCGGCAATAGCTAACATGATTTAGACGGACTTAAGCATCGCTACTAGTGAGAAGGTCTGATCGTAGTCAACCCCTTGAACTTGTCAAAAACCTTTCGCAACAAGTCGAGCTTTGTAGACAGTAACATTACTATCAGCGTCTGTCTTCTTCTTGAAAATCCATTTATTTTCGATGGCATGCCGATCATCGGGCAAGTCAACCAAAGTCCATACTTTGTTCTCATACATGGATCCCATCTCAGATTTCATGGCCTCAAGCCATTTTGCGGAATCTACGCTCATCATCGCTTCCTCATAGTTCGTAGGTTCGTCATGGTCAAGTAACATGACCTCCAGAACAGGATTACTGTACCACTCTGGTGCAGATCTTGCTCTGGTTGACCTACGAGGTTCGGTAGTAACTTGATCTGAAGTTTCATGATCATCATCATTAGCTTCCTCACTAATTGGTCTAGGTGTCACAGGAACCGGTTTCTGTGATGAACTACTTTCCAATGAGGGAGCAGGTACAGTTACCTCATAAAGTTCCACTTTCCACCCACTCACTTCTTTCGAGAGAAACTCCTTCTCTAGAAAGGATCCATTATTAGCAACGAATGTCTTGCCTTCAGATCTGTGATATAAGGTGTACCCAGCAGTTTCCTTTTGGTATCCTATGAAGACATATTTCTCCGATTTGGGTTCGAGCTTATCAGGTTGAAGCTCTTTCACATAAGCATCGCAGCCCCAAACTTTAAGAAACGACAACTTTGGTATCTTGCCAAACCATAGTTCATAAGATGTCGTCTCAATTTATTTTGATGGTGCCCTATTTAATGTGAATGCAGCCATCTCTAAAGCATAACCCCAAAACAATAGCGGTAAATCAGTAAGAGACATCATAGATCGCACCATATCTAGTAACGTATGATTATTACGTTCGGACACACCATTACGCTGTGGTGTTCCGGGTGGCGTGAGTTGTGAAACTATTCCACATTGTTTTAAATGTAGACCAAACTCATAACTCAAATATTCTCCTCCACGATCAGATCGTAGAAACTTTATTTTCTTATTACGATGATTCTCCACTTCACTCTGAAATTCTTTGAACTTTTCAAAAGTTTCAGACTTATGTTTCATTAAGTAGATATACCCATATCTGCTCAAATCATCTATGAAGGTGAGAAAATAACGATACCCTCCGCGAGCCTCAATATTCATCGGACCACATACATCAGTATGAATGATTTCCAACAAATCTGTTGCTCATTCCATAGTTCCGGAGAACAGCGTTTTAGTCATCTTGCCCATAAGGCATCGTTCGCAAGTACCAAGTGATTAATAATCAAGTGATTCCAAAAGTCCATCAGTATGGAGTTTCTTCATGCGCTTTATACCAATATGACCCAAACGGTAGTGCCACAAATAAGTTGCACTATCATAATCAACTCTGCATCTTTTGGCTTCGACATTATGAATATGTGTATCACTACTATCGAGATTCAACAAAAATAGACTACTCTTCAAGGGTGCATGACCATAAAAGATATTATTCATATAAATAGAACAACCATTATTGTCAAATTTAAATGAATAACCGTCTCGCATCAAACAAGTTCCAGATATAAAACTAATCCCAAAGGTAGATGTAGAGGTAGCGTGCCGACGGCGATCACATCGACTTTGGAACCATTTCCCACGTGCATCGTCACCTCATCCTTAGCCAGTCTTCGCTTAATCCATAGTCCCTGTTTCGAGTTGCAAATATTAGCAAAATAATGAGTATCAAATACCCAGGTGCTACTATGATCTCTGGTAAGGTACACATCAATAACATGTATATCACATATACCTTTGTTCACCTTGCCATCCTTCTTATCCGCCAAATACTTGGGGCAGTTCCGCTTCCAGTGACCAGTCTGTTTGCAGTAAAAGCACTCAGTCTCAGGCTTAGGTCTAGACTTGGGTTTCTTCTCCTGAGCAACAACTTGTTTGTTGTTCTTGCCGAAGTTCCCCTTCTTCTTCCATTTGCCCTTTTTCTTGAAACTAGGGGTCTTGTTGACCATCAACACTTGATGCTCCTTCTTGATTTCTACCTCCGCTGCCTTTAGCATTGCAAAGAGCTCGGGAATTTTCTTGTTCATCCCTTGCATAATATAGTTCATCACGAAGCTTTTGTAGCTTGGTGGTAGTGATTCAAGAACTCTATCAATGACACTATTAACAGGAAGATTAACTCCCAGTTGAGTCAAGTAATTGTGATACCCAGACATTTTGAGTATGTGTTCATTGACAGAACTATTATCCTCCATCTTGCAGCTATAGAACTTATTGGAGACTTCATATCTCTCAATCCGGGCATTTGCTTGAAATATTAACTTCAACTCCTGGAACATCTCATATGCTCCATGACGTTCAAAACGCCGTTGAAGTCCCGGTTCTAAGCCGTAAAGCATGGCACACTGAACTATCGAGTAGTCATCAGCTTTACTCTGCCATACGTTCTTAACGTCATCTGCAGCATCTGTAGCAGGCCTGGCACCCAGCGGTGCTTCCATGACGTAATTCTTCTATGCAGCAATGAGGATAATCGTCAAGTTACGGACCCAGTCCGTGTAATTGCTTCCATCGTCTTTCAACTTTGCTTTATCAAGGAACGCATTAAAATTCAACTGAACAACAGCACGGGCCATCTATCTACAATCAACATAGACAAGCAAAATAATATCAGGTACTAGGTTCATGATAAATTCAAGTTCAATTAATCATATTACTTAAGAACTGCCACTTAGATAGACATCCCTCTGATCATCTAAGTGATCACGTGATCCAAATAACTAAACCATGTCAGATCATCACATGAGATGGAGTAGTTTTCAATGGTGAACATCATTATATTGATCATATCACTTATATGATTCATGCTCGACCTTTTGGTCTTAGTGTTCCGAGGCCATATCTGCATATGCTAGGCTCGTCAAGTTTAACCTGAGTATTCTGCGTGTCCAAAACTGGCTTGCACCCGTTGTAGATGAATGTAGAGCTTATCACACCCGATCATCACGTGGTGTCTCGGCACGATGAACTTTGGCAATGGTGCATACTCAGGGAGAACACTTTTACGTTTTACGTAGTAATTTCAACAACAAAAATCCTACGCACACGCAAGATCATGGTGATGCATAGCAACGATAGGGGACAGTATGTCTATGTACCCTCATAGACCGAAAGCGGAAGCGTTTATCAATGCGGTTGATGTAATCGTACACCTTCACGATCCGTCCCGATCAAGTACCGAACGTATGGTACCTCCGCGTTCAGCACACGTTCAGCTCGATGACGTCCTTGCCTTCTTGATCTAGTAAGACGGGCAAAGTAGTAGATGAGCTCCGGCAGCACGACGGCGTGGTGATGGTGTTGGTGAAGAACAATCTCCGCAGGGCTTCGCATAAGCACTACGAAAACTATGACGGAGGATAAACTAGAGGGGACGGGGTCGCCGGCACACAGCTTGCTGTTTCTTGATGTGTCTTGGGTGCTAGACCTACCCCTTTATTTTTATGTTGAGCCTTGGGATCGAAACTTGGAGTAAAAGCCTCTACAAAGTCGGTTTCACCCGAAAGGCAAGAGTCCTTCTCGGACTCCAGGCCAAACGTCAGGGTTCCCGGCGTCTGGACCCAAACGCAAGGGACCCTGGCGTCTGGCCCCTGGAGTCCGCAAAACTTCCTTCTGCGCTTTCCAAAAACCTTGTGGGCTTTCCCCTTTGGCCCAAATAAAGTGTTCTCGTAACCAAACATTTCGGGAAACATCCGGAACCCCTTCCGGTGAATTCCGGAACCCTTCCAGAGACCAAACACTATTATCCCATATATTAAACTATATCTACAGACCATTCCGGAGTTCCTCGTCATGTCCATGATCTTATCCGGAACTCCGAACAACATTCGGTTACCAACATACATAACTCATAAATACTATATCGTCAACGAACGTTTAAGCGTGCAGACCCTACGGGTTCGAGAACTATGTAGACATGACCGAGACACTTCTCTGGACAATAATCAATAGCGGAACCTGGATGCCCATATTGGTCGAACCGCATAACAACATACGTTGTCCCCTTTGTCATCGGTATGTTACTTGCCCGAGATTCGATCGTCGGTATCTCAATACCGAGTTCAATCTCGTCACCGGCAAGTCTATTTACTCATACCATAATACATCATCCCGCAACTAATTCCTTAGTTACAATGCTTGCAAGGCTTATAGTGATGTGCATTACCGAGTGGGCCCAGAGATACCTCTCCGACAATCGGAGTGACAAATCATAATCTAAAAATACGCCAACTCAACAAGTACCTTCGCAGACACCTGCAGAGCACCTTTATAATCACCTAGTTACATTGTGACGTTTGGTAGCACACAAAGTATTCCTCCGGTAAATGGGAGTTGCATAATCTCATAGTCATAGGAACATGTATAAGTCATGAAGAAAGCAATAGCAACATACTAAACGATCAAATGCTAAGCTAACGGAATGGGTAGAGTCAATCACATCATTCTCCTAATGATGTGATCCCGTTAATCAAATGACAACTCATGTCTATGGTTAGGAAATATAACCATCTTTTATAAACGAGCTAGTCAAGTAGAGGCATACTAGTGACACTCTGTTTGTCTATGTATTCACACATGTATTATGTTTCTGGTTAATATAATTCTAGCATGAATAATAAACATTTATCATGATATAAGAAAATAAATAATAACTTTATTATTGCCTCTAGGGAATATTTCCTTCAGCGGTCAACGCCAGATTCAGTGGCTCTAAGTCCGGTCAGCGGAAGAAGCCATATAAAAGGGACAATTTGGGCTCTTCCATCCTGGACCGCATACTCGACCGTCCATGTCAGATCCACGACACCCCTGATAAACCATCCAATCATAACCACCGGAGTTGTTGGGTCTTCAAACAGGCCGGCAAGTTAAACGCCGAAGACAAGGAGAAGGGGTCTCAAAGCGAGAATGACGACGAGGAGCCCCGTCCGCCGAACATGCGGGGTCAAAAGAAGTCCCCCCCAAGTTAAAACGGTGAACATGATATACGTTACCCATATCCCTAAGAGTGAGCGCAAACGTGCGCTCAGGGACGTATATGCGATAGAACTAGTCGCCCCAAAATTCAACCCATGGTCGTCCTGCCCGATCACTTTCGATCGCAGGGACCATGAGACCAGTATCCATCATGGCGGTTCAGCCGCACTGGTCCTCGACCCAATTATCGATGGATTCAACCTCATGCGAGTCCTCATGGATGGTGGCAGGAGCCTCAACCTTCTCTATCAGGATACAGTCCGCAAAATGGGCATAGATCCATCAAGGATCAAGCCCACAAAAACTACCTTTAAAGGAGTAATACCAGGTGTAGAGGCCCGCTGCACGGGTTCATTCACACTGGAAGTCACCTTCAGATCTTCGGAGAACTTCCGAAGCGAGGACTTGATCTTCGATATCATCCCCTTCCACAGTGGCTACCACGCACTGCTCGGACAAACTGCATTTGCACGATCCAATGCGGTGTCATAGTATGCTTATCTCAAGCTCAATATGCCCGGACCACGCGGTGTCATAATAGTCAATGGAAACACGGAACACTCCCTCCGTACTGCGGAGCACACCGCGGCCCTGGCAGCAAAAGTACAGAGCAGCCTTAACAAGCAGAACCTTAATTTGGCGGCCATGCTCCCAGACACTGTCAAACGAGTTCGGACTACTCTGTAGTAGGATAGTCCAGCTTGTCATGAGCTCAACTAGCAATTCGGCCTCCGTCTCAGTCCCAACCAAATGGAGGAATATGTACCGCGTGTATATAACTACGAACTCAAAATACCATGGGCATAGACGGAGGCGTAACTTGATTGTGGTCCGTCATACGGCTCCCACACATACTTTTCCTTTTCTTTTTTACCATTTTTTGGTCTCTTCTCTACAGGCCCCTCTCGATGGCCTGATCATCGGTCCTTTCGAAGGACGGATATACCAAGGCGGCAAGCAGCACATACGTGTGGGGGAGTCTCTAGATGTTTTTCTTGATGATAGTTCTACCTATTCTCAGGACCCGTACGCAGCTCCCCCTTGATCTTGGTATGTTAAATAGCCTTGTTGCTTATCACACTATTGGTACAAATACGCTTTGACGTATTAATCAAAATTATAATGAACATAGTTTGTGGCCCAACTCATGTGGCACGGGCTTTTTACTTCATTTTATTTCGCTATTTTTATCGATTGCATCCATACACTTTGGTACGCCGTAATTCGCCAGGGGCTTTATTGTGCTCCATACTACGGCAACAAGTCCGAACACTTTTACAGTATAGTTCGGCCCTCGAATTTAGCATTATATGCATTGGCTCCGAATCGTGTCTTTGGTCAATAGTTGGGTTGCCCGGCTCCTGTGCTTACTACCTTACGTTCTGCTCGATCGGCTAGGGTACTTCAATTGTGTCCTAGTTTATCCGGATGAGCACCTCAGTAGAGAAAGCCGAAAACTGACTGTCATGATGTGGCGTGAGCCGGTCAGCTCTTCCGAGGTTAAAATCTCTTTAATTTTTTCCGCATTATGTGACGAATCGGCCTTCACCCGATCAGGTGTCTACAGCACCCTAGTTCGGACTAACGAATACTAGGGGCTGCGCCTACATTTCTATTGTCAAACTCCTATGGCTAAGTGAGGGTGATAAAGCCGCATAGTCCCATTGCCTGGTCCGTTGCGCTAAACAACTCCTTCAAGGGCCAAATTCTTGGATCAAGAGTGTTTAGATTCCATCCCGAACACCCCTGTACTACCTACATGGGGGCTTAAGCCGACGACTAGCCAACTCTCACCCCCGTACTACCTACATGGGGGCTTAAGCCGACGACTAGCCAACTCTCAGATTTAATAAAAATGGCCACACAGGAGGAAATTTTTTAAATAATAAACAAGCATTATATTACATAATGACTTTGTTTCATCATACAAGATAACATGAATGTATTCATTCAAAGATAATGTCTTTTGAAAACTGGGCCTCTACAATGCGGGGTCCCTTGAGGACATCACCAAAATACTGCTCTGGTGTGCGGTGCTCCTAGCCAGCGGGCGGTCCCTCGGTCGCGAGCTTGATGGCGTCCATCTTAATCCACTGCACCTTGACACGGGTGAAGGCCATTCGCGCGCCTTCGATGCAGACTGACCGCTTGATGCCGTCAAGCCGGAGCAGGCATTAACCAGCCACTTCATGAGCCCGAAGTAGCTGCTAGGTATGACTTCGGCAGGCCATAGACGGATTCTTAAATGCTTCATGGCTAGTTAGGCCACCCTATGCAGTTCGACTAGCTGTTTTAGCTGATCGCTAAAGGGCACCGGATGTTCTGGCGCAAGGTATTCCGACCAGAACGGCTTCTCCGTTGAGCCCCCCTCTTCGGCTCGGAAGAACTTCGCAGCACCGGCAACACTGCATGGCAGATCCACAAACGCCCCTGGTGAACTCCAAATCCGGGTCAGTAAGAGGAACCTTTTCTTCATATACTTTCTCTGCATAATAAAGGCCTTACCCGCCGTGATTTTTCTGGGCTCCTGGATCTCCTGGAGGGCGCCCTGGACTTCAACCCGGGCATCATGTGTGCTTTGGCGGGCCTTGGCAAGTTCGGACTCTTGATCCGCAATATTGCGCTCCAAGGACTCGCATTTTTGCACGGTGTGCTGGAGCTCCTGCTGGACCTCACCAACCATAGCCTCGTGTTTGTCGCGAGTGGCTTATTCCCTTGCCGCTCTCTCGTGGGCTTCGGCCAGCGCCTTCTTGAGGGCCTCCACCTTGATCACCGCTCCTAAAAAATATCATGACACTATGGTCAGCACAAATCATTCATCCTTTTTGGATCTATAGAAGGTCATTGCATACCTTTCTTGTCTTCTAGCTGCTTTTTTACACGGCCGAGCTCTTCCTCAGCCCGCTCCAGACTCTGCTTAAGCCCGGAGACCTCAGCAACATGAGAGGTCGCAGCCAGCAACGACACCTGCTTATTCACATAAGACATATTTGGTTAGTCTCCTGCCAAAATTACTTGATGCTATGTCCGGCTTTTCTTTCCGAACACCGGACAAAGTCTCAGGGGCTACTGTCTATACTATGACATTCTATTCATACAATTGCGTCGCTTACCTCAAAGTCTATTAGAAGGCTTGTGCAGGCTTCGGTTAGTCTGCTCTGTGCAGACTGAATCCTCTCAACCACCGTACCCATGAGGGTACTGTGTTCCTCAGCAATGGAAGCACTTCGCAGCGCTTCCAGTAGAGTATCCGGTGCCTCTGGATGGACAGAGGCCACCGGTGGAATCGGTGCACCTCCTTCTTTCGAAGGAGGATGCTTGCCGGATTCTGTAGCCGTATAGGTCTCTGGAATTGTATTCGGCTGGGGCAGGATTGGATACAACCCTCATCACTAGTCTCCATGGGGATTTGCTCCCCATGTGTCCGGCGGCCGAGGGTTCACCCTCTGGCGCCACCCTGCGTCTCTCCCTGGCCTAGGCAGGTCCTTCGGGATAGCACCTCGGCGTCATCCATGGCCTTGGGAGAAGAGGCTGCCAGATGGGACCCGTTGTCCATTACCTTCGGATCCAACGAATTCCCCGAAGATGAGGATCGCCGGAGGTCGGAACGAGCCGGACTGCATCACATAATTCAACATGTTAAAATCAAGTAAAGGAGTTGGATATTTGTGTACATCTTTGAGTACTTACGATTCAGCCAGGGGCATACCCCTGGGGCGCCACTCGAAGCTGCTGTCAATGTCCCATGCAGAGTTGGCCGCGGCGGAGGCCTTCCCCTTCTTGGACGCCTCTGCCTCCAGATGCGTGGGGGCCGCCCTTTTCTTCCCTCCCCCTCCGGGGGAGAATCATTTTCCTCCTGCTCGTCATCATCAGTGTGGGAGGAATGGGTCTCGGTGTCTTCGGACATCACGTCCGAAGTGCCCTAACGACGGAGATCACTACTGGTCTCCTTGGCCTTCTTCTCCGACGCTTGGTAGGGTGTCGAAACCAGCATCTTCGTCAGAAGAGGGATTTCTGGGTCTTCGGGCTGCAGACCCGGACAATGGATCTGCTCCGCCTTCTTTGACCAGCCCTGAAAAAATAAATGGGGAAGCTTAGACGTCTTCCTTGAATATGCAAGTAAATGATACACCTTGAAATACGGAAAACCTACCACGCTAGCGGGATGGGCCAGGTGATAACCCAAAAGTATAGGGGATCAATTGTAGCCTCTTTCGATAAGTAAGAGTGTCGAACCCAACGAGGAGCTAAAGGTAGAACAAATATTCCATCAAGTTCTGTCGACCACCGATACAACTCTATGCACGCTTAACGTTTTCTTTACCTAGAACAAGTATGAAACTAGAAGTACTTTGTAGGTGTTTCTGGATAGGTTTGCAAGAATATAAAGTGCACGTAAATAAAAAGTAGGGGCTGTTTAGGTAAAAAAGCAATAAAGTTAGTATAGAGAGTGTGGAAAAGTGGTGTTAGGAGTTGAAAAGTTGTCCCTAAGCAATTGACTACTTTACTAGACCGATAGCAAGTTTTATGTGGGAGAGGCCACTGCTAGCTTGTCATCCCTCACTCGGAATTCTATGCACTTATGATTGGAACTATTAGCAAGCATCCGCAACTACTAAACTTCATTAAGGTAAAACCCAACCATAGCATTAAGATATATTGGTCCCCCTTCAATCCCGTATGCATCAACTTCTATGCTAGGTTGAAGTTTCTATCACTCTTGCCCTCCAATACATAGTCCTATCAACATACAACTAACCCTATGGTGTGATCCACGCGCGCTCATATGATGGGCACCAAAGGACAGCAACATAACCACAAGCAACAGTAGGTGCCTCTCCTACTGTTTCAGGTGTCAAAAAAACATAACCACAAGGAAATTAAATCAATCATAGTAATTCATCAACCACCGATAGGACAATGAAAATCTACTCAAACATCATAGGATGGCAACACATCATTGGATAATAATATGAAGCATAAAGCACCATGTTCAAGTAGAGGATACAACGGGTTGCAGGAGAGTGGACCGCTGTAGATAGATGGGGGTAGGTGATGGATATGTTGGTGAAGATGGCGGAGGTGTCGGTGAAGATCGCGGTGATGATGATGGCCCCCTGCGGCGTTCCGGCGCCCCCGGAAGAGAGGGGGAGAGAGCCCCCCTTCTTCTTCTTCTTCCTTGACCTTCTCCCTAGATGGGAGAAGGGTTTCCCCTTTGGTCCATGGCCTCCATGGCGTGGGAGGGGCGAGAGCCCCTTCGAGATTGCATCCGTCTCTCTGTCTCTATTTGTTTCTGCGTTCTCTGATTCTGCCCTTTCACCGTTTCTTAAATTCCCGAAGATCCGTAACTCCGATTGGGCTGAAATTTTAACACGATCTCCATCTAGATATTAGCTTTCTTGCGGTGAAAGAAGGGCATCAACGTACTTACAGTGTGGCCACGAGGGGCCAGGGCACGCCTGACCCCCTGGGGCAGGCCACCCTGCCTCGTGGCCCCCTCGGGCATCGTCTCGCGTTGATTCTTCTTCCCAAAAATCACATATATTCCAAAAAAAATCTCCGTCAGTTTGTATCCTTTTTGGACTCCGTTTGGTATGGATTTACTGTGAAACAAAAAACATGCAACAAACAGGAACTGGCACTGGGCACTGGATCAATATGTTTGTCCCCAGAAATAGTATAAAAAGTTGCCAAAAGTATATAAAAGTTGTAGAATATTGGCATGGAACAATCAAAAATTATAGATACGATGGAGACGTATCACCAGGTCGTGCCCGCAGTCCTCGGTCGTCGCTGACCACATCTCATTGCCCTTGAAGAGCACCTTCCAGATGTCTTCGTGCGTAGTACCGAAGAACTGCTGCAAGGTCTGGTGCTTGGCTGGATCGAACTCCCATAGATGGCAAGTCCGTCTTTGGCACGGAAGGATCCGGCGAGCGAGCATCACCTGGATCACATTGACAAGCTTGACGTTCTTGTCCACCATGCTCTTGATGCGCATCTGAAGCGCTGTCAGCTCGTCTGACGAAGACCAGTCCAGGCCCTTCTCTAGCCAGGAGGTGAGCCGCATCAGGGCGCTGGACTGGAATTCAGGAGCCGCGGCCCAGGTGGCTTCGCGAGGCTCTGTGACGTAGAACCACTACAGTTTCCACCCTTTGACGGTCTCCACGAAGGTACCTTTGGGCCATGTGACATTGGGCAGCTAGCTCACCATGGCACTTCCGCACTCTGCGTGTTGACCGCCCACCACCTTCGGCTTCACATTGAAGATCTTTAACCACAATCGAAAGTGGGGTGGGATGTGGAGGAAGGCCTCACACACGACAATGATTGCCGAGATGTTGAGGAAGGAATTGGGGGCCAGATCGTGGAAATCCAGCCCGTAGTAGAACATGAGTCCACGAACGAATGGGTGGAGAGGGAATCCCAATCCGCGGACAAAGTGGGGGATGAATACCACCCACTCATGAGGCTCTGGGGTAGGGATGAGCTGCCCCATTGCTGGAAGCCGGTGGGAGATGTCTTTGGCTAAGTACCCGGCCTCCCGGAGCTTGGTGATGTCCTTCTCCTTGACGAAGGAAACCATCTACTTGCCTTGCGCTCTAGATCCGGACATGGCTGGAGTACTTTTTTTAGGTGGAAAAGGTGTAAGCTTGGGCGTTGGAGCTCGATAATGGATGGGGAGAGAGAAGGAAGGCGTGGGTGAAAGAGGCGAATCCTTATCTCTTTATAAAGGCAGCGAATATCAAGCGCCTCCCCACTCGCCTTAAAACTCGCCTATTCCCTAAGGGTCGTCTAGGCGGTGCGGTTGGATTACCCACGCCCATATTGATGAGAATCCCGGGCACGATCTCTGCTTTGACAAGATGTGCCAATAAAACCGTATCTTGAAACATGGAGCGGGAGGCTAAAGAAAAAACGGTTCGAACTAATGACCGGGCTGTGACGTGATGTAACGCTACAAAAGTTGTCAGCAGAGTGGACTCGTGAAATATTATACTCTCTGCGGTTGTGTGTGGTATTTGTTTTGCAAAGCCGAAAATGTTTTCTGTGGATGCTTTGGAAGTATTCAGTGGAGGAACCCGCCTTGCAATGCCGAAGACAATCTGCACGTCACACACATCGTCTTTGAAGCCTGGTTCAGGGGCTACTGAGGGAGTCCTGGATTAAGGGGTCCTCGGGCGTCCGCCCTCTGTGACATGGGCCGGACTAATGGGCTATGAAGATACAAGACAGAAGACTCTCTCCCGTGTCCGGATGGGACTCTCCTTGGCGTGGATGGCAAGCCTGGAGTTCGGATATGAAGATTCCTTTCTATCTAACTGACTTTGTACAACCCTAGTCCCCTCCGGTGTCTATATAAACCGGAAGGGTTTAGTCCATAGAGACAATCATAATCATACAGGCTATACCTCTAGGGTTTAGCTACAACGATCTCGTGGTAGATCGACTCTTGTAATATTCATACTCATCAATATCAATCAAGCAGGACATAGGGTATTACCTCCATCAAGAGGGCCCGAACCTGGGTAAACATAGTGTCCCCTGTATCCTATTACCATTGATCCTAGATGCATAGTTCGGGACCCCCTACCCGAGATCCGCCGGTTTTGACACCGACAAACGTGAAGATACAAGACAGAAGACTTCCTCCCGCGTCCAGATGTGACTCTCCTTTGCGTGGAAGGCAAGCTTGACGTTCGGATATGAAGATTCCTTCCTCTGTAAACCAACTCTGCACAACGCTAGGCCCCTCCGATGTCTATATAAACCGGAGGGGTTAGTCCATAGAGGCGATCACAATCATACAAGCTAGACTTCTAGGGTTTAGCCATTATGATCTCATGCTAGATCAACTCTTGTAACCCTCATATTCATAAAGATCAATCAAGCAGGAACTAGGGTATTACCTCCATCAAGAGGGCCCGAACCTGGGTAAACATCGTGTCCCCTGTCTCCTGTTACCATCGACCTTAGACGCACAGTTTGGGACCCCCTACACGAGATCTGCCAGTTTTGACACCGACATTGGTGCTTTTATTGAGAGTTCTGCTGTGACGTCACCGGAAGGTTCGATGGCCCCATTAGTCACCTACAACCATGCCACCCCGAGGGAGGTTTTTCTCCCCATCCAGATCTTCATATTTGACAGCTTCGCACTGCGGGCCAACTCGCTTGGCCATCAAGAGCAGATCGGCAGCTACACCCCAGGTCACCTGATTAGCTTTGGAAATCTAGACTATGTGGCTGATATCCGAGGAGACTTGATCTTCCAGGGGTTCACGATCCCAACCTCCGCTTTGGCCTTAGATCCAGAGCGCATCACCAGGTCCGAGGACGGGATTCCTGAGCCCGCCGGACTATCTGCGGCTACTAAGCCCGGTACGGGAGAGCCGGAGGAAGCAGTGTCGCTGGCAACTATCATGAAGCCAGACTCCTCTCCGGACACTGGCTCCAAACCTTTGGAATTAGCATCATGTGAGCTCGGCCAAGGAGTCTCCTTCCCGCCGTACTCCATGGACTCTCTTCTCCCCAGCCATACCTTGCCTTTAAGAGAGGCCATGGACTTGATGTGATCCCTCGTCATTACAGAGGAGAAACGACCGAACTACGCCCAGCCCGGACTAGGGGCTGAGACAGGGGAATTTTATGTCCCACCCACCACCCACTTCATAGCCACTATCGAGGACTTAACTGACATGCTCGATTATGGCTCCGAAGACATTGACGGTATGGACGACGATGTCGGAGAAGAGAAGGCCCAAAGCCCGCCGTTTACCAGATGCTGGATGGCCACCTCTTCGTATGACGTGTACATGGTGGATACACCCAAAGAGGGTAACGGTGATAATGATAAAGATCCGGTCGAGGATAAACCTCCTGAGATATAGCCAAAGCGCCAACGTCAGCGGCGCCGCTCTAAATCACGCCGTGAAAAAGACAACGGTACCGGCACGAGAGATAACAATACTTTGGACGACGCCGAAGACCAAGAAGACCCCTTCGAGCTAACCTCTGAATAGGATGAACGGGAAGATGGGAAAGTTAGCCCTAATGAACACGCCGTAAACGAGGATTCGGAGGATAGTAATTATCTTCCTCTCTCCGAGGAGGAGGTGAGCCTCGGCGACGAAGACTTTATCATGCCTAAGGAACCTCGCGAGCAGGAGCGCTTTAAGCGCCGGCTAATTGCCACTACAAGGAGCCTGAAAAAGAAGCGACATCAGCTTCAAGCTGATCAAGACCTACTTAACGACAGGTGGACTAATGTCCTGGCAGCCGAGGAATACGGCCTCGAGCGCCCAACCAAAAGTTACCCGAAGCGTAAACTACTACCTCAATTCGACGACGAGGCACTTGGGCGCGTACCATCAGCGTGTAACACGGCTGACCGACCACCACGTGGCCGGGACAAAACGGCAACTCAAGCCGAACACCAGCCAATACTACGTCGCCGTAAAGGGAGGGACGCAATAGCTCGGGATATACATATGACCTGTAGAAGGACCTGGAAAAGAGAGCGGTCAGACCCGATCGATGTACAGATCACGGGGGCATGCCCCAACACGCGACGACCGCTATCTAGTCGGACATGACAAGCATAACCACGTCCAGGCCGAAAACCGCAGACAGACACCATCCGAGCTACGTCGCGACTTGGCCCGATATAGAGGCGCCGCACACCCCCTCTGCTTCACTGATGAAGTAATGGAGCACGAATTCCCAGAAGGGTTTCAACCCGTGAATATCGAATCATATGATGGAACAACAGATCCCACGGTTTGGAATGAAGACTTTCTTCTACATATTCATATGGCCCGTAGTGATGATCTTCATGCCATCAAATTCCTCCCGCAAAAGCTTAAGGGACCAGCTCGGCACTGGTTGAACAGCCTGCCTGAAAACTCCATTGGCAGCTGGGAGGACTTGGAAGACACCTCCCGTGACAACTTCCAAGGTACATACGTCCGACCTCCGGATGCCGATGACTTAAGTCACATAGTTCAACAGCCCAGAGAGTCAGCCAGGAAATTCTGGACTAGGTTCCTAACTAAAAAGAACTAGATCGTCGACTGTCCGGATGTCGAAGCCCTAGCGGCCTTTAAGCATGGCATCGGTGACGAATGGCTCGCCCGACACCTCGGCCAGAAAAACCGAAGTCCATAGCAGCCCTCACGGCACTTATGACCCGCTTTTGCGTGGGTGAAGATAGCTGGCTAGCCCGTAGCAATAATAACACAAGTGAACCTGGCACCTCCGAAGCCAGAAATAGCAACGACAAGCCCCGACACAACACACACAAGCGTCGAAACAACGGTGACAATACCGATGACACGGCTATCAACGCCGGATTCAGTGGCTCCGAGTCCGGCCAGTGGAAGAACCCATTTAAAAGGAACAATCCGGGGCCATGCAGCTTGGACCGCATACTCGATCGTCCATGTCAGTTCCACGGCACCCCCGATAAATCATCCAATCATACCAAGAGAAGCCGTTGTGTCTTTAAACAGGCCGGTAAGTTAAATACCGAGAACAAGGAGAAGGGGTCGCAAAGTGAGGACAACGACGAGGAGCCCCGCCCGCCGAACACAAGGGGACATATAAGAAGTTTCCCCCAAGTTAAAACGGTGAGCATGATATATGTTACCTGTATCCCCAATAGGGAGCTCAAACGCGTGCCCAGGGACATCTACGCGATAGAGCCAGTCGCCCCAAAATTCAACCCATTGTCGTCCTGCTCGATCACCTTCGATCATAGGGACCATCTGACCAGTATTCGTCATGGCGCTTCAGCCGCACTGGTCCTCGACCCAATCATTGATGGATTCCACCTCACGCGAGTCCTCATGGACGGTGGCAGCAGCCTCAACCTGCTCTATCAAGATACAGTCCGCAAGATGGGCATCGATCCATCAAAGATCAAGCACACCAAAACTACCTTTAAAGGAGTAATACCAGGTGTAGAGGCCCGCTACATGGGCTCAATCACATTGGAAGTCGTCTTCGGATCCCCGGACAACTTCCGAAGCAAAGACTTGATCTTCGATATCGTCCCCTTCCGTAGTGGCTATCACGCACCGCTCGACGAACTGAATTTGCTCGATTCAATGTGGTGCCACACTATGCTTATCTCAAACTCAAGATGCCAGGACCACGCGGTGTCATAACAGTCAACGGAAACACTGAACGCTCGCTCCGTACTAAGGAGCACAGCGTGGCCCTGGCGGCGAAAGTACAGAGCGGCCTTGTCAAGCAGAACTTTAATTCAGCGGCCAAGCTCCCAAACAATGTCAAACGAGTCTAGACTACTCCGTAAATTGACAGTCTAGCTCTTCAGGAGCTCGACTAGCAATTCAGCCTCCGTCTTAGTCCCGACCAAATGGCGGCGTACGTACCGCGCGTACATAACAATGCACTCAAAATACCATGGGTATAGACAGAGGCATAACTCGATTGTGGTCCATAATACGGCTCGACCTTCCCCAGACACACATACTTTACCTTTTCTTTTTCTCCTTTTCTTTTCCACAGGCCCCTCACGACGGCCCGATCACTGATCCTTTCAAAGGATGGATATACCAAGGTGGCAAGCAGCATAGACGTGTGGAGGAATCTCTAGGCGGTCTTCTTGACAATCACTCTACCTGTTTTCAGGACCCGCATGCGGCTCCCCCTTGGTGTTGGCATGTTAAATCGCCCTATTGCTTATCACATTATTGGTACAAATACGCTTCAACGTATTAATCAAATTACAATGGAAACAATTTGCGGCCCAACTTATGTGGCACTGCTTACTACTTCATCTTATTTCACTATTCTTATCGATTGCACCCGTACACTTTGGTACGTCTTAATTCTCCTGGGGCTTCATGGCACCCCATACTACGGCAACAAAGTCTGAACACTTTTACAGTATAGTTGGGCACCCCGAATTTAGCATTATATGCATTGGCTCGGAATCATGTCTTTGGTCAATAGTTGGGTTGCCCGGCTCATGTGCTTGCTACCTTACGTTCCGTACTATCGGCTAGGGTAGTAAAGGGAGAACTACTGCGATTGTGTTTCTGGTTTATCCGGATTAACACCTTAGTAGAGAAAGTCGAAAACTGACTGTCATGATGCGGTGAGAGCTAGTTAGCTATTCGGAGGTTAAAATCTTTTGCGATTTTTTCCGCATTATGCGACGGACCGGCCTCCACCCGATCAGGTGTCTACTGCACCCTAGTCCGGATTAACAAATACTATCTAGGGGCTGCGCCTACATTTCTATTGTCAAAATCCTATGGCTAAGTGAGGGTGATAAAGCCACATAGTCCAATTGCCTGGTTCGTTGCGCTAAACACCTCCTTCAAGGACCAAACTCTTGGATCAACAGTGTTTAGGTTCCAACCCGAACACCCCCGTACTACCTACGTGGGGGCTGAAGCCAATGACTGGCTAACTCTCAGATTTAATAAAATGTCCACACATGAGGCAAAATTTTAAACAAACAACAAGCATTATATTACATATCAGCTTTGTTTCATAATACTGGACGGGATAACATGAATGTCTTCATTCAAAGATAACATCTTTTGCACACTGGCCCTCTACAATGCGGGATCCCTTCAGGACATCATCAAAATACCGCTCGGGCATGCGGTGCTCCTTGCTCACTGCACCTTGACACGGGCGAAGGCCATCCGCGCACCTTCGATGCATATCGACTGCTTGATGGCATCAAGCCGAGGGAGGGCAACGACCAGCCGCTTCACGAGCCTGAAGTAGCTGTTGGGTATGGCTTCGACAGGCCATAGACGAATTATTAAATCCTTCGTGGTCGATTCGGCCACCCTATGCAGTTCGGTCAGCTGTTTCAGCTGATCGCTGAAGGGCACCGGATGCTCTGACACAAGGTATTGCGACCAGAACAACTTCTCCGTTGAGGTCCCCTCTTCGGCTTGGAAGAACTCCGTAGCATTAGTAACACTGCATGGCAGATCCACAAACACTCCTAGAGAACTCCAAATCCGGGTCAGTAAGAGGTACCTTTCCTACCAGCGGCGACAGCAGCAACGGTCTTGCTAAGAGACTAGTCCTCACCGATATTGGCAAGCTCCCTGTTGAGGCAATGTCGTCGTCATGTAGCCATCTATGTGGTGGTTTGCAGCTGATCGAGGGGTCAGTCCTCTACGAGATCGGTGTTCACATTGGCCCAGGCTAGCGCCTCATCGGACTTGGCGAGCGCTGAGAAGAGCACCAAGTTACATTGTTGCCGCTGCGTCACCTGCCAGTCCTCCCTCTCATTGGATGACAGGAAGCTATGCGAAGATGTCGTCAAGTAGCCACCGCAACCATGGAGGTAGTGGAGCAGTCGCCCGCATGACTTTGCGCTAGTGATACGTCTCCGTCGTACCTAATTTTCCTAACATTTGTCCTCCTGTTTTGGACTCTAATTTGCATGATTTGAATGAAACTAACTCGGGCTGATTATGTTTTTAGCAGAACTACCATGGTGTTGTTTTTGTGTAGAAATAAAAGTTCTCGGATTGGAACAAAACTTTGCGAGGATTTTTATACAATAAAAAGAGAACTTCTGGAGCCAAGAACCACTGGAGGGCGGCACCTGGGTGGGCACAACCCACTAGGGCGCGCCCCCCTCCTGGCATGCCCAGGTGGGTTGTCCCCACATGGTGGCCCTGCAGACCTCAACTCTGGTACTATAAAATCACATTTTCGGAGAAAAAATAGAGAGAAAGAATTATCAAGTTTCATGAGACGGAGCTGCCACCACCTCCCGTTCTTCATCGGGAGGCTAGATCTGGAGTCCGTTTGGGGCTCCGGAGAGGGGGATTTTCGATCTTCATCATCACCAACCCTTTTCCATCGCCAATTCCATGATGCTTCGCACCGAGAGTGAGTAATTCCTTCGTAGGCTCGCTGGTCAGTGAGGAGTTGGATGAGATTCATCATGTAATCAAGTTAGTTTTGTTAGGGCTTGATCCCTAGTATCCATTATGTTCCGAGATTGATGGTGCTATGACTTTGTCATGCTTAATGTTTGTCACTTTGGGCCCGGATGTCATGATTTCAGATCTGAACCGTTTATGTTATCACCTTTATATCTATGTTCTAGATCCGATCTTGCAAGGTATAGTCACCTATTACGTGTTATGATTTGCAAACCCCGGAGTGACAGAAGTCGGGTTACTTTCCGATGATGACCGTAATTTGAGGAGTCCATGTATTCACTACTGGTTAATGCTTTGTTCCAGTTCTCTATTAAAAGGAGGCCTTAATATCCCTTAGTTTCCAATAGGACCCCGCTGCCACAGGAGGGTAGGACAAAAGATGTCATGCAAGTTATTTCCATAAGCACGTATGACTATTTACAGAATACATGCCAACTTTGTATTTATGAACTGGAGCTAGTGCTGTATCGCCCTAGGTTATGACTGTTATATGATGAATATCATCCAACGATTTCACCAATCCAATGCCTACGAATTTATCTTATATTGTTCTTGCTAAGTTACTACTGCTATCGTTACTGCTACACTTGCTACAAGATCATTGCTATCACTGTTACTGTTACTATTGTTGTTGCTACTACTATCAAAACTATCATATTACTTTGCTACTGATCAGATTGATGGAGATAATTAATCTTCGGGTGTGGTTGAATTGACAACTCAGTTGCTAATACTTGCAAATATTCTTTGGCTCCCCTTGTGTCGAATCAATTAATTTGGGTTGAATACACTACCCTCAAAAACTGTTGTGATCCCCTATACTTGTGGGTTATCAGTACCTTTTTCTGGCGCCGTTTTCGGGGAGCATAGCTATATTTGTTAAGTCACTTGGGATTATTATCAAATTATCACTACGAAGAATCTGAAGGATACTAAAACCAAGATCGTTCCCTCTAGGATGAGGGGAGTTAAGGAACTGCCATCACACTCTACACTTGAGTCACATGTTGTCTTGAGTAGACTTGTAACACCACCACATGTTATTAATCCTATTATGTCGCAAGTCATTGATGATGCTATTTCTGCTATGAATGATACTCATGATGATGCTAGTACCTTGCTTGATGATGGTGTGCCACTAGGTGAATTTCTTGATGAACAAATTGGTAGAGCTAAAGAGAATGTAATTACTGAAACTGATGAAATTATTGAATCTGATGAAGAGGTTGAAACTGAAAATCTTGAAACACCTATTAGACCTAGTCCTCCTAGATATTAGTTGCCTAAGATACCGGAAGGTTATGTTATGGATGAGGAGACAACTAGAGACTTTCTTGCTTGCAACGACAGAGACGATCTTAAGAAATTACTATGCAAACTGAAAGAGAAATCTTTGAATGCTATAATGAAAGGTGATCCTAAGTTTGCTACTTCACCTACCTTTGTTGATGATAAGGATTATGAATTCTCTGTCGACCCAGAGTTAATTACTTTGGTTGAACCTGATCCTTTCCATGGTTATGAAACTAAAACTGTTGTGGCACACCTTACTAAGTTGAATGACATAGCCACCCTCTTTGCTCATGATCAGAAAATTTGCTATTATTATATTCTCAAATTATTTCTGTTCTCATTAAAGGGTGATGCTAAGACTTGGTATAATACTCTTGCTCCTAGTTGTGTGCGTAGTCCCCGAGATATGATTTACTATTTCTTTGAAAAATATTCCCCTACTCATAAGAAATAGGTTGCCTTACAGGAAATATTTAACTTTGCGCAAATTCAATAAGAGAGTCTCCCACAAGCTTGGTGGAGGCTTCTCCAATTGCTTAATGCCTTGCCTGATCATCCTCCTAAGAAAAATGAAATACCTGATATCTTCTATAATGGACTAACCGATGCTTCTAGGGATTTCCTTGATAGTTGTGCTGGTTGTGTTTCTAGGGAACAAACTGTTGAACAAGCTGAGGAATTATTGAATAATATATTGAAAAATTCTGATGACTGGACTCTTCCCGAGTGACTGCCTAAACCCACTCCGAAGAAGAGGCGTATCTTATATCTCAGCCTTGAAGATATGCAAGAGCAAAGAAATCTATGAAGGAAAAAGGTATTAAAGCCGAGGATGTAAAATATACCTCCTATTGAAGAAATACATGGGCTTGACACAACACCACCCAAGGTGCTAGATATAAATTCATTAATGAAATTCAATAAAAATGACAATCCTTATAATATGCATCTGAGTCAATGCCTTTATGAGCTTGATAATTACATAAGAAAGCAAGATCACTTCAATGCAAATGTTATGAAACAATTGAAATAAAACTCTAATATGATTGCTCGCTTGAGTGACTTGTTATTTAGAATTACCAATGATGTTAGAGGTGTAGGAAAGCATGCCTCTATAGTTCAAACTCAACTAGAACAAGTAGCTAAATCTCAAAGAGAAGTGCTTGATGAGATGAACAATAATATAAATGACTTTGCTGTTAGAGTAGGAACTAGAGGAGGTAAAATCACTCGGGAACCACTTTATCCCAAGGGACATCCTAAAAGAATTGAACAAGACTCTCAAAGACATGGTTGTTCCAAAAAGAAAAAGAAATGAAAAAATGATCGGACATTGCATGCCTCTAGTGAACCTGAAGTACAAAAACCTCTTGATGCTACTAATAATTTTTCTATTTATGATGCTGAAACTCAATCTGGTAATGAAGACCTTCTGATAATGAAAAATATATTGATGAGGTTCATGAAGACACTCAAACAACTAATAAAGAACCAGACAATGATGTTGAGAAATAGAACCAGCTGTTGATCTTGATAACCCAGAATCCAACAATAAAAGAATCCAAATATATTGAAGGAAATATGCCCTAGAGGCAATAATAAAGTTGTTATTTTATATTTCCTTATATCATGATAAATGTTTATTATTCATGCTAGAATTGTATTAACTGGAAACTTGATACATGTGGCGATACATAGACAAAACACTGTGTCCCTAGTAAGCCTCTACTAGACTAGCTCGTTAATCAAAGATGGTTAAGTTTCCTAACCATAGACATGTGTTGTCATTTGATGAACGGGGTCACATCATTATGAGAGTGATGTGATGGACAGGAAGCATCCGTTAGCTTACCATGTTGATCGTTCAGTTTTATTGCTATTTCTTTCTTCATGTCAAATACATATTTCTTCGACTATGAGATTATGCAACTCCCAGATACTGGAGGAATACCTTGTGTGCTATCAAACGTCAGAACGTAATTGGGTGATTATAAAGATGCTCTATAGGTATCTCCAAAGGTATTTGTTGGGTTGGCATAGATCGAGATTAGGATTTGTCACTCCGAGTATCGGAGAGGTATCTCTGGGCCCTCTCGGTAATGCACATCATAATAAGCCTTGCAATCAATGTGACTAATGAGTTAGTTGCGGGATGATGTATTACAGAATGAGTAAAGAGACTTGCCGGTAACGAGATTCAACTAGGTATGAAGATACCGACGATCGAATCTCGGGCAAGTAACATACCGATGACAAAGGGAATTACTTATGTTGTCTTTGCGGTTTAACCGATAAAGATCTTCGTAGAATATGTAGGAACGAATATGAGCATCTAGGTTTTGCTATTGGTTATTGACCGGAGATGTGTCTCGGTCTTGTCTACATAGTTCTCGAACCCGTAGGGTCCGCACGCTTAATGTTCGATGACGATTTGTATTATGAGTTATGTGTTTTGGTGACCGAAGATTGTACGGAGTCCCGGATGAAATCACGGACATGATGAGGAGTCTATAAATGGTCAAGAAGTAAAGATTGATATATTGGACGATGGTATTCGGACACCGGAATGGTTTCGGAATGGTTCAGGTATTTTTTAGACTACTGGGAGGTTATCGGACCCCCCCTCCCCGGGGGAAATATTGGGCCTACATGGGCCATAGGGGAGAGGGGAGGGAGCCCACAAAGAGTGGCCGTGCCTCCCTCCCATAGGGAGTCTGAATTGGACTAGGGGAGGGGGCGCACCCCTCACTCCTTCTCCTTGCCCCTTTCCCCTTTCCCCTTTCCCCTCCATGAGAAGGAAAAGAAGGGGGTGCGAATCCTACTAGGACTTGGAGTCCTAGTAGGACCACCCTCTCCTTGGCACACCCCTGGTGGTCGGCCTTCTCCCCTCCTCCTTTATATACGTGGGCAGGGCACCCCTTGGAGACACAACAGTTATTCTCTTAGCCGTGTGCGGTGCCCCTCCCCAGTTTACTCCTCCGGTCGTAGCGTCGTAGTGCTTAGGCGAAGCCCTCCACGGATCACATCATCATCACCGTGACCAGGCCATCGTGCTAACAAAACTCTCCCTCGACCCTCTGCTGGATCAAGAATTCGAGGGACGTCATCGAGCTGAACATGTGCTGTACTCTGAAGTGTCGTACGGTCGGTACTTGATCGGTTGGATCGCGAAGACGTTCGACTATATCAATGGCGTTAACCTAACGCTCCCGCTTTCGGTCTACAAGGGTACGTGGACACACTCTTCCCTCTTGTTGCAATGCATCTCCTAGATAGATCTTGCATGATCGTAGGAAAATTGCATGATCGTAGGAAAATTCTTGAAATTGCATGCTACATTGCCAAATAGTGGCATCCGAGCCAGGTCTATGCGTAGATGATATGCACGAGTAGAACACAAAGAGTTGAGGGTGATAATAGTCATACTTCTTACCACCAACATCTTATTTTGATTCGGCGGTATTGTTGGATGAAGCAGCCCGGACCAACCTTACATGACCATGTTCATGAGACCGGTTCCACCGAAACACATGCAACTTGTTTTTCATAAAGGTGGCTGGCGGGTGTCTGTTCTCCAACTTTAGTTGAATCGAATTTGACTACGGGCGCTCCTTGTTGAAGGTGAAAACAACACACTTGATGAAAAATCATTGTGGCTTTGATGCGTAGGTAAGAACGGTTCTTGCTAGAAGCCCGTAGTAGCCACGTAAAACTTGCAACAACAAAGTAGAGAACATCTAACTTGTTTTTTCAGGGCATGTTGTGATGTGATATGGTCAAGACATGATGTGATATACGTTGCTTTATGAGATGATCATGTTTTATAGAAGTTATCGGCAACTGGCAGGAGCCTTATGGTTGTCGCTTTATTGTATGAAATGCAATCGTCATGTAATTGCTTTAATTTATTACTATGCGGTAGCGATAGTCGGAGAAGCAATAGTTGGCGAAACGATAAAGACGCTACGATGGAGATCAAGGGTGTCAAGCCGGTGACGATGGAGATCATGACGGTGCTTTAAAGATGGAGATCAAAGGCACAAGACCATGATGGCCATATCATGTCATATATTTTGATTGCATGTGATGTTTATCTTTTATGCATCTTATTTTGCTTAGTACGACGGTAGCATTATAAGATAATCCCTCACTAAAATTTCAAGGTATAAGTGTTCTCCCTGAGTATGCGTCATTGCGACAGTTCGTCGTGCCGAGACACCACATGATGATCGGGTGTGGTAAGCTCTACGTTCACATACAAAGGGTGCAAGACAGTTTTGCACGTGAAGAATACTCGGGTTAAACTTGACAAGCCTAGCGTGTACAGACATGGCATCGTAAAACTGGAGACCGAATGGTCGAACGTGGATCATATAGTAAATATGATCAACATAGAGATGTTCGCCATTGAAGACTACTCCATCTCATGTGATGATTGGACATGGTTTAGTTGATTTGGATCACATAATCATTTAGATGACTTGAGGGATGTCTATCTAAGTGGGAGTTCTTAAGTAATATGATTAATTGATCTTAATTTATCACGAACTTAGTCTTGATAGTATTTGCATATCTATGTTGTGGATCAATAGCTCGCGTATAGATCCCCCGTTTTATTTTTTATATGTTCATAGAGAAAACTAAGTTGAAAGATGATAGTAGCAATGATGAGGACTAGGTGCTTGATCTGAGGATTATCCTCATTGCTGCATAGAATAATTATGTCCTTGATGCACCGCTAGGTTACAAACCTGTTGCAGGAGCTGATGCGGACGTTATGAACGTTTGACAAGCTTGGTATGATGACTACTTGATAGTTTACAGCGCCATACTTTACAGCTTAGAACCGGGACTTCAAAAACATTTTGAACGCCACGAAGCAGATGAGATGTTCCAAGAGCTGAAATTGGTATTTCAGACTCATGCCCGTGTTAAGAGGTATGAGACCTCTGACAAGTACTTTGCCTACAAGATGGAGGAGAATAGCTCAGCTAGTGAGCATGTGCTCAGAATGTCTGAGTACTACAATCACTTGAATCAAGTGGGAGTTAATCTTCCAGATAAGATAGTGCTTGACAGAGTTCTCTAGTCACTATCACCAAGTTACTACAACTTCGTGATGAACTACAATGTGCAAGGGATAACGGAAATGATTCCCAAGCTCTTTGCGATGCTAAAATAGGAGAAGATAGAAATCAAGAAAAAGCATCAAGTGTTGATGGTTGACAAGACCACTAGTTTAAAGTAAGAGGGCAAGGAAAAGAAATGGAACTTTAAGAAGAATGGCAAGCAAGTTGCCACTCCCGTGAAGAAGCCCAAAGCTATACGTAAGCCTAAAACTGAGTGCGTCTACTACAAAGGGAATGGTCACTGGCAGCGAAACTACCCCAAATACTTAGAAGATAAGAAGGATGGAAAAGTGAACAAAAGTATATTTGATATATATGTTATTGATGTGTACTTTACTAGTGTTCATAGTAACCCCAGGGTATTTGATACTGGTTCAGTTGCTAAGGTTAGTAACTCGAAACAGGAGTTGCAAAATGAACAGAGACTAGTTAAGGGCAAGGTGATGATGTGTGTTGGAAATGATTCCATGGTTGATAAGATCACCATCGCACACTCCTTTTACCTTCGGGATTAGTGTTGAACCTAAAATAAATGTTATTTGGTGTTTGCGTTGAGCATGAATATGATTGGATCATGTTTATTGCAATACGGTTATTCATTTAAGTCAAATAATGATTGTTGTTCTTTTTACATGAATAAAACCTTCTATGGTCATACACTTAATATAAATGGTTTATAGAATTTCGATTATAGTGATACACATATTCATAATATTGATGCCAAAATATGCAAAGTTGATAATGATAGTGCAACATACTTGTGGCACTACCGTTTAGGTCATATTGGTGTAAAGTGCATGAAGAAACTCCATGCGGATGTACTTTTGGAATCACTTGATTATGAATCATTTGATGATTGCGAACCATGCCTCATGGGCAAGATGACTAAGATTCCGTTCGCCAGAACAATGGAGTGAGCCATGAATTATTGGAAAAAATAAATACTGATGTATGCGGTCCGATGAGTGTTGAGGCCCGTGGCGGGTATCGTTATTTTCTAACCTTCACAGATGATTTGAGCAGATATGGGTATATCTACTTAACGAAACGCCAGAAACATTTGAAAAGTTCAAAGAATTTCTGAGTGAAGTGGAGAATCATCATAACAAGAAAACAAAGTTTCTACGATCTAATCGCGGAGGCGAATATTTGAGTTACGAGTTTGGACTTCATTTAAAACAATGTGGAATAGTTTCACAACTCACGCCACCTGGAACACCACAGCGTAATGGTGTGTCCGAACGTCATAACCGTACTTTATTAGATATGGTGCAATCTATGATGTCTCTTACCGATTTACCACTATCATTTTGGGGTTATGCATTAGAGATAGCTGCATTCATGTTAAAGAGGGCACCATCTAAATCCGTTGAGACGACACCGTATGAACTATGGTTTGGCAAGCAACCTAAGATGTCATTTCTTAAACTTTGGGGTTGCGATGCTTATGTGAAAAAGCTTCAGCCTGATAAGCTCAAACCCAAATCAGAGAAGTGCGTCTTCATAGGATACCCAATAGAAACTATTGGGTATACCTTCTATCACAGATCCGAAGGCAAGATCTTCGTTGCTAAGAATGGATCCTTTCTAGAGAAGGAGTTTCTCTTGAAAGAAGTGAGTGGGAGGAAAGTAGAACTTGATGAGGTAATTGTACCTTCTCTCGAATTCGAGAGTAGTTCCTCACTGAAATCAGTTCCAGTGATGCCTACACCAACTAGAAACGAAGCTAATGATAATGACCATGAAAAATTCAGATCAAGTTACTATCGAACCTCATAGGTCAACCAGATCACATTCCTATTGGGGAACGTAGTAATTTCGAAAAAATTCCTATGCACACACAAGATCATGGTGATGCATAGCAACGAGAGGGGAGAGTGTTGTCTACATACCCTCGTAGACCGAAGCGGAAGCGTTGACGCAATGTAGAGGAAGTAGTCGTGCGTCTTCTCGGTTCAACTGATCCAAGGACCGTTACTCTGGCACCTCCGAGTTCTTGGCACATGTTCAGCTCGATGATGTTCCCCGGGCTCCGATCCAGGAAAGCTTCAGGGAGGAGTTCCGTCAGCACGACGGCATGGTGACGATCTTGATGTTCAACCGTTGCAGGGCTTCTCCTAAGCACCGCTACAATATGACCGAGGTGGAATATGGTGGAGGGGGGCACCGCACACGGCTAAGGAATGATCACGAAGATCAACTTGTGTGTCCTAGGGTGCCCCCTTGCCCCCGTATATAAAGGAGCCAAGGGGAGGGGGCGGCCGGCCAAGGAGGGCGCGCCAAGGGGGAGTCCTACTCCCACCGGGAGTAGGACTCCCTTCTTTCCTAGTTGGAGAAGGAGAAGTGGGAAAGAGGAGGAAGAGGGAAAGGAAAGGGGGGGGCGCCGCCCCCCTCTCCTTGTCCTATTCGGACTAGGGACGGGAGGGGCGCACGGCCACCTCTTGCCTCCTTCCCTCCTCTCCCTTAGGGCCCATGTAGGCCCAATAACCCCCAGGGGGGTTCCGGTAACCCCCCAGTACTCCGGTAAAATCTCGATTTCACCCGGAACGATTCCGATATCCAAATATAGGCTTCCAATATATCGATATTTATGTCTCGACCATTTCGAGACTCCTCGTCATGTCCATGATCACATACGGGACTCCGAACTACCTTCGGTACATCTATCAAAATACATAAACTCATAATGAAATTGTCATCGTAACGTTAAGCGTGCGGACCCTACGGTTCGAGAACAATGTAGACATGACAGAGACACGTCTCCGGTCAATAACCAATAGCGGAACCTAGATGCTCATATTGGTTCCTACATATTCTACGAAGATCTTTATCCGTCAGACCGCATAACAACATATGTTGTTCCCTTTGTCATCGGTATGTTACATGCCAGAGATTCGATCGTCGGTATCTCAATACCTAGTTCAATCTCGTTACCGGCAAGTCTCTTTACTTGTTCCGTAATACATCATCTCACAACTAACTCATTAGTTGCAATGCTTGCAAGGCTTATGTTATGTGCATTACCGAGAGGGCCTAGAGATACCTCTACGACAATCGGAGTGACAAATCCTAATCTCGAAATACGCCAACCCAACATGTACCTTTGGAGACACCTGTAGAGCACCTTTATAATCACCCAGTTACGTTGTGACGTTTGGTAGCACACAAAGTGTTCCTCCCGTTAATCAAATAACAACTCTTTGTCCATGGTTAGGAAACATAACCATCTTTGATTAACGAGCTAGTCAAGTAGAGGCATACTAGTGACACTCTGTTTGTCTATGTATTCACACATGTATTATGTTTCCGGTTAATACAATTCTAGCATGAATAATAAACATTTATCATGATATAAGTAAATAAATAATAACTTTATTATTGCCTCTAGGGCATATTTCCTTCAGTCTCCCACTTGCACTAGAGTCAATAATCTAGATTACACAGTAATGATTCTAACACCCATGGAGCCTTGGTGTTGATCATGTTTTGCTCATGGAAGAGGCTTAGTCAATGGGTCTACTACATTCAGATCCGTATGTATCTTGCAAATCTCTATGTCTCCCACCTGGACTAGATCCCGGAAGGAATTGAAGCGTCTCTTGATGTGCTTGGTTCTCTTGTGAAATCTGGATTCCTTTGCCAAGGCAATTGCACCAGTATTGTCACAAAAGATTAATGTGAACAGGTATCCGGTTTGCGATTTAGAATCGTCCGGATCAGTGTCAAAGCTTGCATCACCGTAACCATTTACGATGAGCTCTTTGTCACCTCCATAAACGAGAAACATATCCTTAGTCCTTTCAGGTATTTCAGGATGTTCTTGACCGATGTCCAATGATCCACTCCTGGATTACTTTGGTACCTCCCTGCTAGACTTATAGCAAGGCACACATCAGGTCTGGTAAACAGCATTGCATACATGATAGAGCCTATGGCTGAAGCATAGGGAACATCTTTCATTTTCTCTCTATCTTCTACAGTGGTCGGGCATTGAGTCTTACTCAACTTCACACCTTGTAACACAGGCAAGAACCCTTTCTTTACTTGATCCATTTTGAACTTCTTCAAAACTTTGTCAAGGTATGTGCTTTGTGAAAGTCCAATTAAGCGTCTTGATCTATCTCTATAGATCTTAATGCCTAATATGTAAGCAGCTTCACCGAGGTCTTTCATTGAAAAACTCTTATTCAAGTATCCCTTTATGCTATCCAGAAATACTATATCATTTCCAATTAGTAATATGTCATCCACATATAATATCAGAAATGCTACAGAGCTCCCACTCACTTTCTTGTAAATACAGGCTTCTCCAAAAGTCTGTATAAAACCAAATGCTTGGATCACACTATCAAAGCGTTTATTCCAACTCCGAGAGGCTTGCACCAGTCCATAAATGGATCGCTGAAGCTTGCACACTTTGTTAGCTCCTTTTGGATCGACAAAACCTTCTGGCTGCATCATATACAACTCTTCTTCCAGAAATCCATTCAGGAATACAGTTTTGACATCCATTTGCCAAATTTCATAATCATAAAATGCGGCAATTGCTAACATGATTCGGACAGACTTAGGCATTGCTACGGGTGAGAAGGTCTCATCGTAGTCAATCCCTTGAACTTGTCGAAAACCTTTTGCAACAAGTCGAGCTTTGTAGACAGTAACATTACCGTCGGTGTCAGTCTTCTTCTTGAACATCCATTTATTCTCAATTGCTTGCCGATCATCGGGCAAGTCAACCAAAGTCCACACTTTGTTCTCATACATGGATCCCATCTCAGATTTCATGGCTTCAAGCCATTTCGCGGAATCTGGGCTCACCATCGCTTCTTCATAGTTCGTAGGTTCATCATGATCTAGTAGCATGACTTCCAGAACAGGATTACCGTACCACTCTGGTGCGGATCTTACTCTGTTTGATCTACGAGGTTCAGTAGCAACTTGATCTAAAGTTCTATGATCATCATCATTAACTTCCTCACTAATTGGTTTAGGTGTCATAGAAACCGGTTTCTGTGATGTACTACTTTCCAATAAGGGAGCAGGTATAGTTACCTCATCAAGTTCTACATTCCTCCCACTCACTTCTTTCGAGAGAAACTCCTTCTCTAGAAAGGATCCATTTTTAGCAACGAATGTCTTGCCTTCGGATCTGTGATAGAAGGTGTACCCAATAGTCTCCTTTGGGTATTCTATGAAGACACATTTCTCCGATTTGGGTTTGAGCTTATCAGGTTGAAGCTTTTTCACATAAGCATCACAGCCCCAAACTTTAAGAAACGACAACTTTGGTTTCTTGCCAAACCATAGTTCATAAGGCGTCGTCTCAACGGATTTTGATGGTGCCCTTATTAACGTGAATGCGGCCGTCTCTGCATAACCCCAAAACAATAGCGGTAAATCTGTAAGAGACATCATAGATCGCACCATATCAAGTACAGTACGATTACGACGTTCGGACACACCATTACGTTATGGTGTTCCGGGTGGCATGAGCTGCGAAACAATTCCGCATTGTTTCAAATGTAGACCAAACTCGTAACTCAAATATTCTCCTCCACGATCAGATCGTAGAAACTTTATTTTCTTGTTACGATGATTTTCAACTTCACTCTGAAATTCTTTGAACTTTTCAAATGTTTCAGACTTATGCTTCATTAAGTAGATATACCCATATCTGATTAAATCATCTGTGAAGGTGAGAAAATAACGATATCCGCCACGAGCCTCAACATTCATCGGACCACATACATCTGTATGTATGATTTCCAACAAATCTGTTGCTCTCTCCATAGTACCGGACAACGGCGTTTTAGTCATCTTGCCCATGAGGCACGGTTCGCAAGTACCAAGTGATTCATAATCAAGTGGTTCCAAAAGT
Organism: Triticum dicoccoides; assembly: GCF_002162155.2. Taxonomy (NCBI): domain Eukaryota; kingdom Viridiplantae; phylum Streptophyta; class Magnoliopsida; order Poales; family Poaceae; genus Triticum; species Triticum dicoccoides. Next base: position 607,093,084 of record NC_041386.1, read on the forward strand.
CCATCAGTATGGAGTTTCTTCATGCGCTTTACACCGATATGACCTAAACGGCAGTGCCACAAATAAGTTGCACTATCATTATCAACTCTGCATCTTTTGGTTTCAACATTATGAATATGTGTATCACTACTATCGAGATTCATCAAAAATAGACCACTCTTCAAGGGTGCATGACCATAAAAGATATTACTCATATAAATAGAACAACCATTATTCTCTGATTTAAATGAATAACCGTCTCGCATCAAACAAGATCCAGATATAATGTTCATGCTCAACGCTGGCACCAAATAACAATTATTTAGGTCTAATACTAATCTCGAAGGTAGATGTAGAGGTTGCATGCCGACCGCGATCACATCGACTTTGGAACCATTTCCCACGTGCATCGTCACCTCGTCCTTTGCCAGTGTTCGCTTAATCCGTAGTCCCTGTTTTGAGCTGCAAATATTAGCAACAGAACCAGTATCAAATACCCAGGTGCTACTGCGAGCTCTAGTAAGGTACACATCAATAACATGTATATCACATATACCTTTGTTCACCTTGCCATCCTTCTTATCCGCCAAATACTTGGGGCAGTTCCGCTTCCAGTGACCAGTCTGCTTGAAGTAGAAGCACTCAGTTTCAGGCTTAGGTCCAGACTTGGGTTTCTTCTCCTGAGCAGCAACTTGCTTGCTGTTCTTCTTGAAGTTCCCCTTCTTCTTCCATTTGCCCTTTTTCTTGAAACTAGTGGTCTTGTTGACCATCAACACTTGATGCTCCTTCTTGATTTCTACCTCCACAGCCTTTAGCATTGCGAAGAGCTCGAGAATTGTCTTATCCATCCCTTGCATATTATAGTTCATCACGAAGCTCTTGTAGCTTGGTGGAAGTGATTGGAGAATTCTGTCAATGACGCTATCGTCCGGAAGATTAACTCCTAGTTGAATCAAGTGAATACAATACCCAGACATCTTGAGTATATGCTCACTAACAGAACTATTCTCCTCCATCTTGCAACTATAGAATTTACTGGAGACTTCATATCTCTCAATCCGGGCATTCTGCTGGAATATTAACTTCAACTCCTGGAATATCTCATATGCCCCATGACGTTGAAAACGTCATTGAAGTCCCGGTTCTAAGCCGTAAAGCATGGAACATTGAACTATCGAGTAGTCATAAGCTTTGCTCTGCCAGATGTTCTTAACGTCGTCAGTTGCATCAGCAGCAGGCCTGGCACCCAGCGGTGCTTCCAGGACGTAACTCTTCTGTGCAGCAATGAGGATAATCCTCAAGTTACAGACCCAGTCCGTGTAATTGCTACCATCATCTTTCAACTTTGCTTTCTCAAGGAACGCATTAAAATTCAACGGAACAACAGCACAGGCCATCTATCTACAATCAACATAAACAAGCAAGATACTATCAGGGACTAAGTTCATGATAAATTTAAGTTCAATTAATCATATTACTTAAGAACTCCCACTTAGATAGACATCCCTCTAATCATCTAAGTGATCACGCGATCCAAATCAACTAAACCATAACCGATCATCACGTGAAATGGAGTAGTTTTCAATGGTGAACATCGCTATGTTGATCATATCTACTATATGATTCACGCTCGACCTTTCGGTCTCAGTGTTCCGAGGCCATATCTGCATATGCTAGGCTCGTCAAGTTTAACCTGAGTATTCTGCGTGTGCAAAACTATCTTGCACCCGTTGTAGATGGACGTAGATCTTATCACACCCGATCATCACGTGGTGTCTGGGCACGACGAACTTTGGCAACGGTGCATACTCAGGGAGAACACTTTTTATCTTGAAATTTAGTGAGAGATCATCTTATAATGCTACCGTCAATCAAAGCAAGAGAAGATGCATAAAAGATAAACATCACATGCAATCAATATAAGTGATATGATATGGCCATCATCATCTTGTGCTTGCGATCTCCATCTCCGAAACACCGTCATGATCACCATCGTCACCGGCGCGACACCTTGATCTCCATCGTAGCAGCATTGTCGTCTCGCCAATCTTATGCTTCTACGACTATCGCTACTACTTAGTGATAAAGTAAAGCATTACAGGGCGATTGCATTGCATACAATAAAGCGACAACCATATGGCTCCTGCCAGTTGCCAATAACTTGGTTACAAAACATGATCATCTCATACAATAAAATTTAGCATCATGCCTTGACCATATCACATCACAACATGCCCTGCAAAAACAAGTTAGACGTCCTCTACTTTGTTTGTTGCAAGTTTTACGTGGCTGCTACGGGCTTAAGCAAGAACCAATCTTACCTACGCATCAAAACCACAACGATAGTTTGTCAAGTTTGTGCTATTTTAACCTTCGCAAGGACCGGGCGTAGCCACACTCGGTTCAACTAAAGTTGGAGAAACTGACACCCGCCAGCCACCTGTGTGCAAAGCACGGCGGTAGAACCAGTCTCGCGTAAGCGTACGCGTAATGTCGGTCCGGGCCGCTTCATCCAACAATACCGCCGAACTAAAGTATGACATGCTGGTAAGCAGTATGACTTATATCACCCACAACTCACTTATGTTCTACTCGTCCATATAACATCAAACCATAAAACCTGGCTCTGATACCACTATTGGGAAACATAGTAATTTCAAAAAATTTCCTACGCACACGCAAGATCATGGTGATGCATAGCAACGAGAGGGGAGAGTGTTGTCTACGTACCCTCGTAGACCGAAGCGGAAGCGTTGACGCAACGTAGAGGAAGTAGTCGTACGTCTTCCCGGTTCAACCGATCCAAGCACCGTTACTCTGGCACCTCCGAGTTCTTGGCACACGTTCAGCTCGATGACATTCCCCGGGCTCCGATCCAGCAAAGCTTCGGGGAGGAGTTCCGTCAGCACGACGGCGTGGTGACGATCTTGATTTTCAACCGTCGCAGGGCTTCTCCTAAGCACCGCTACAATATGACCGAGGTGGAATATGGTGGAGGGGGGCACCGCACACGGCTAAGGAACGATCTCGAAGATCAACTTGTGTGTCCTAGGGTGCCCCCTTGCCCCCGTATATAAATGAGCGAAGGGGAGGGGGCGGCCGGCCAAGGAGGGTGTGCCAAGGGGGAGTCCTACTCCCACCAGAGTAGGACTCCCTTCTTTCCTAGTTGGAGAAGGAGAAGTGGGAAAGAGGAGGAAGAGGGAAAGGAAAGGGGGGGCGCCGCCCCCCTCTCCTTGTCCTATTCGGACTAGGGAGGGGAGGGGCGCGCGGCCACCTCTTGCCTCCTTCCCTCTTCTCCCTTAGGGCCCATGTAGGACCAATAACCCCCGGGGGGGTTCCGGTAACCCCCCGGTACTCCGGTAAAATCCCGATTTCTCCCGGAACAATTCCGATATCCAAATACAGGCTTCCAATATATCGATCTTTATGTCTCGACCATTTAGAGACTCCTCGTCATGTCCATGATCACATCCGGGACTCCGAACAACCTTCGGTACATCAAAATAGATAAACTCATAATGAAACTGTCATCGTAACGTTAAGCGTGCGGACCCTACGGTTCGAGAACAATGTAGACATGACTGAGACACGTCTCCGGTCAATAACCAATAGCGGAACCTAGATGCTCATATTGGTTCCTACATATTCTACAAAGATCTTTATCCATCAGACCGCATAACAACATATGTTGTTCCCTTTGTCATCGGTATGTTACTTGCCAGAGATTCGATCGTCGGTATCTCAATACCTAGTTCAATCTCGTTACCAGCAAGTCTCTTTACTCCTTCCGTAATACATCATCTCAGAACTAACTCATTAGTTGCAATGCTTGCAAGGCTTATGTTATGTGCATTACCGAGAGGGCCCAGACATACCTCTACGACAATCGGAGTGACAAATCCTAATCTCGAAATATGCCAACCCAACATGTACCTTTGGAGACACCTGTAGAGCACCTTTATAATCACCCAATTACATTGTGACGTTTGGTAGCACACAAAGTGTTCCTCCGGCAAACGGGAGTTGCATAATGTCATAGTCATAGGAACATGTATAAGTCATGAAGAAACCAATAGCAACATCCTAAACGATCGGGTGCTAAGCTAATGGAATGGGTCATGTCAATCAGATCATTCACCTAATGATGTGATCCCGTTAATCAAATAACAACTCTTTGTCCATGGTTAGGAAACATAACCATCTTTGATTAACGAGCTAGTCAAGTAGAGGCATACTAGTGACACTCTGTTTGTCTATGTATTCACACATGTATTATGTTTCCGGTTAATACAATTCTAGCATGAATAATAAACATTTATCATGATATAAGGAAATAAATAATAACTTTATTATTGCCTCTAGGGCATATTTCCTTCAGTCTCCCACTTGCACTAGAGTCAATAATCTAGATTACACAGTAATGATTCTAACACCCATGGAGCCTTGGTGCTGATCATGTTTTGCTCATGGAAGAGGCTTAGTCAACGGGTCTACTACATTCAGATCCGTATGTATCTTGCAAATCTCTATGTCTCCCACCTGGACTAGATCCCGGATGGAATTGAAGCGTCTCTTGATGTGCTTGGTTCTCTTGTGAAATCTGGATTCCTTTGCCAAGGCAATTGCACCAGTATTGTCATAAAAGATTTTCATTGGACCCGATGCACTAGGTATGAAACCTAGATCGGATATGAACTCCTTCATCCAGACTCCTTCATTTGCTGCTTCCGAAGCAGCTATGTATTCCGCTTCACACGTAGATCCTACCATGACGCTTTGTTTAGAACTGCACCAACTGACAGCTCCACCGTCTAATGTAAACACGTATCCGGTTTGCGATTTAGAATCTTCCGGATCAGTGTCAAAGCTTGCATCAACGTAACCATTTACGATGAGCTCTTTGTCACCTCCATAAACGAGAAACATATCCTTAGTCCTTTAAGGTATTTCAGGATGTTCTTGACCGCTGTCCAGTGATCCACTCCTGGATTACTTTGATCCGCTGAGGGAGTCCTGGATTAGGGGTGTCCGGATAGCCGGCCTATACCTTAGGCCGGACTCCTGGACTATGAAGATACAAGATTGAAGACTTTGTCCCGTGTCCGGAAGGGACTTTCCTTGGCGTGGAAGGCAAGCTTGGCGATACGGATATGTAGATCTCCTACCATTGTAACTGACTCTGTGTAACCCTAGCCCTCTCCGGTGTCTATATAAACCGGAGGGTTTTAGTCCGTAGGACGAAAAACAATCATACCATAGGCTAGCTTCTAGGGTTTAGCCTCCTTGATCTCGTGGTAGATCTACTCTTGTACTACCCATATCATCAATATTAATCAAGCAGGACGTAGGGTTTTACCTCCATCGAGAGGTCCCGAACCTGGGTAAACATCGTGTCCCCGGTCTCCTGTTACCATCCGCCTAGACGCACAGTTCGGGACCCCCTACCCGAGATCCGCCGGTTTTGACACCGACATTAGTGCTTTCATTGAGAGTTCCTCTGTGTCATCACTTTTAGGCCCGATGGCTTCTCCGATCATCAACAGCGATGCGATCCAGGGTGAGACTTTTCTCCCCGGACAGATCTTCGTATTCAGCGACTTTGCACTACGGGCCAATTCGCTTGGTCATCTGGAGCAGATCGAAAGCTACGCCCCTGGCCATCAGGTCAGATTTGGAAGTTTGAACTACACGGCCGACATCCGCGGAGACTTGATCTTCGACGGATTCAAGCCATAGCCGAGCGCGCCGCACTGTCACGATGGGCATGATCTAGCTCTGCCGCCGAACAGTGCCCTGGAGGCCGCACCTGTGTCCGCTCCGACCCCTAGCTCGGAGCCGATCACACCAATAGAGGATGGGTGGTTAGACACCGCCTCGGGGCTGCAATCTCTACGGCGATCAAGCCGAACACCAACCTTGTCCTCTACGAAGCCCGTGACTCCAAGGTGCCGAACTCCGAGCCCCCCGCGCCCCTACCGATCGAATACGATTGGGCACCGATCATGGAGTTCACCGCCGCAGACATCTTTCAGCACTCGCCCTTCGGCGACATTCTGAATTCACTCAAGTCTCTCTCTTTGTCAGGAGAGTCCTGGCCGGACTATGACCGGAAGGATTGGGATGTGGACGACGAAGAAATTCGATGCCTACCCACCACCCACTTCGTAGCCACTGTTGATAATTTAAATGACGTGCTCGACTTCGACTCCGAAGACATCGATGGTATGGACGACGATGTAGGAGATGAACATGAACCAACGCCTATAAGGCACTGGACAGCCACCTCATCTCACGATGTATACATGGTGGACACACCCAAAGGAAGCGACGACGAGGAACACAGGGATGCAACGAGGGATCGTTCACTCGAAAAGCAATCAAAGCAGCGATGTAAGCGCCGCTCCAAGCCCCACCTCGACAGAGACAGCAGCCATGCAGACCCAGCCATAGAGCAGGACGATCCGGCGGATGACTAACATGCCTTCGAGCAAACGTCCGAACAGGGCAACTTGAATAAACAAACCGAACACCCCGTCCCCAGCGAAAACAATAGTCCGGACGACCTTACGTCGGATAAACTCATGGAGCAGAAGAACCTCCACAAAAGGCTCGTCGCCACTGCGCATAGCCTGAAAAAGCAGAAGCGGAAGCTCAGAACTGCGGAAGATGCACTCAGAATCAGATGGAGCAAAGTACGCAACACCGCAGACAAATATGGCGGCAGTCGCCACACAAAAAGCTATCCAAAGCAAAAGCTACTGCCTGAATTTGACGAGGAGGCCATAGTGCCCCCGCGGTCAAAAAATAGGAAAGCCACCCGGTCAGATAGACGACCGCATGGCCAGCATGGAGCGGCAAGCGGCGCCGCACACAAGCCGACACGCGATCCACCAAAGGATCCGCATAAAAAAGATGGCCCAGCCAGATCTATCTACAGGCCAAGAAAGCAAGCTCTAGTAAGCAATGCAACACAACAAATATCTGAACATCACGGCACACCCAAATACAGGGGTGCTGCACACCCCCTATGTTTCACCGATGAGGTGCTGGACCACGAATTTCCATCGGGATTCAAGCCCGTAAACATAGAGGCGTATGACGGAACAACAGACCCTGGGGTCTGGATTGAGGATTATATCCTCCACATACACATGGCCAGAGGAGATGACCTCCACGCCATAAAATACTTACCCCTCAAGATTAAAGGGCCAGCCCGGCATTGGCTCAAAAGCCTTCCCAAAAACACCATTGGAAGTTGGGAAGAGCTTGAGGATTCATTCCGGGCAAATTTTCAAGGGACCTATGTCCGCCCTCTGGATGCAGACGATCTCAGTCACATAACTCAACAGCCCGGAGAGTCAGCCCGGAAATTCTAGAACAGATTTCTTACTAAAAAGAATCAGATAGTCGTCTGCCCGGACGTCGAAGCCCTAGCAGCTTTTAAGCATAACGTTTGAGACGAATGACTCGCTAGACACCTCGGCCAAGAAAAGCCAAGAACAATGGCCGCATTAACAAGCCTCATGACCCGCTTTTGCGCAGGAGAGGACAGCTCGTTGGCAAGATGTAGCACCAGCGACCCAAATATATCCGAAGTTAGGGATGGAAACAGAAAACCCCGACGCAGCAAGGACCAACGCCGGAATAAGGGAAACAGCCCAAAGAGCACGGCGGTCAATGCCGGATACGAAAGCTCGCGGCAGAATCAGAGAAAGCTGCCCCTCAAGGATACCAGGGACGAGCTATCCAACTTAAACAAAATCTTGGACAAGATATGTCAAATACATAGTACTCCCGGGAAGCCTGTGAACCATACCCACAGAGATTGTTGGGTTTTCAAGCAAGCCGGCTAACTTAACGCCGAACACAAGGGGCTCGACACACCAAGTGAGGACGATGATGAACCCCACAAGCAGAGCACCAGGAAACAAAAGGATTCCCATAAGAAGTCAAAACAGTAAACTTACTTCACGTGACGAACAGAATGGCGCCAACAGAGATACGCGCCATACGGCCTATCCCAAAGGAGTCTCGCCAATGGTTGTTAAAACCGATCACCTGTGACCATCAGGATTACTCTAGAAGTATCCGGAACGCAGGCTGGACTGCCTTGGTATTAGATCCAATAATCGGCGAACTCCACTTTACAAATGTCCTGATGGACGGCGGCAGTGGTCTAAACCTGTTATACTAGGACACAATCCGTAACATGGGGATAGACCCAACAAAAATTCTCCATAGCAAAACCTCCTTTCAAGGGGTAACGCCAGGCCCGGATGCCCATTGCATGGGTTCTCTCCGGCTAGAAGTTATGTTCGGCTCCCCCGATAACTTCCGTCGCGAACAGCTAACTTTCCACATCGCCCCATTCTCAAGTAGCTATCAAGCACTGCTGGGACGCGAAGCTTTCGCCCGATTTAACGCAATACCCCATTATGCATCTCTTACGCTTAAGATGCCCGGTCCACAAGGCATCATCTCATTAAAGGGAAAACATTGAGTGTTCCTCTCATGCGGAAGACAGTGTGGCTGCCTTGACAGCCCCACAATAAAGCGGCTTCACCAGCCAAAGCACCTAAACAGGTCGTCAAGACCACGGACACGGCTAGACGAGTCCGGCATAAAGATACAATTGATAAAGGCTTAATAGCCATATACCCCTATACTAGGGGCTCCGCACATATCAAACAAGAGACAATAAAGCTCAATTTTACCCATTTCGATTTATACTTTGTTTATTAAGTATAACTCATGTTCAGCACGATCTTTCTTCAACTAAGTTCCTCTCTTTTACAGTTGAACACCGTGCTATGCCCGTCCAGGAATCGGCACAACGGAGACACAGGCGCAGACGTGCAGCAGGGACCCGTTCCAAGGATTCTTTTCAGATTAAGACCCTGCGTAAACCTTTTTTATTGTCTCTTGTTGATACACATCCCCTGGTTTCTTGGTATAACCAAGGACGAGGCTGGCGTTTTGGCATGTGGCCACGTCAGAGTTTTGCGCGTACCTGGACACTAGGGGCTTATTACTAAGGGTGTTATCCCGCCCGCCCTCATAAAGACCGACTACCTTAGGGAGTGTTCGGTGTCACGAGTTTGGCCTTATATGCATGAGCTTCGAATCATGTCTTTGGTCAAATGTTGGGTTTGCCCGGCTCCTGTGTTTTGCTACCTTACGTTCCGCTCTATCGGCTAAGGCGGCACCAGGAGAACTACTGCGATTGTGCCCTGGTTCGGCCAGGGGAGCACCTCGGTAGAGAAAGACGAAAACTGACTGTCATGATATAGCATGATACTGGTCAACCACTCGATGACTTACCGGAATCTTTAGGTTTCCTCGGCATTAACGAAGGGCCGCTTCCCGGCCAGGCACATACGCGCCCCGAGTTCGGGCGAGCGCAGGCGCGACCAGGGGCTATATAAGTAGCCTCACTGTCAAACTCCTATGGCTAAGTGAAAGTGATAAAGCATCATAGTCCGACTGCCTAGTTCGCTACGCTATCACCTCCTTTGTAGAACCAAGACATTGGATCAAGTGTGAAAATGCGCCTTCTACGAACACCCCCGCATCATGTGTGTGGGGGCTGAAGCCGACGACTGCCATATTTCAGATTATATATACATATATGTTAAACGGCCGCACAGGAGGTATTATAATACTTGCAGGCACAAGTATAAAAAGCTTCTGCCATTTATCAAAATATTGTTTTAAAATAATATATGCTATTTGAATATAGTATCCTTCGAGCACTGCGTCTCTATTAAATGAGCGCCTTGCAGAACTTCCTGAACATAGTGCTCGGCAGGTACTCGGCTTCCATCCGAGTCTGGGGATGCAACAGCGGTGGCCTCCATTTCCGCCCAGTATGTCTTGACACGGGCGAGAGCCATCCGTGCACCCTCTATGCACGCTGACCTCTTCATCGCATTGAGATGTGGCTCCGCACCAAGGAACTACTGCACCAAGTTGAAATAACTTTTCGGCTCTGGCCTCTGTGTCCACAGATGACTCATGACATACTTCATGGCGAGTCCGGACAACCTATTTAGCTCGGCCCATTCGGCCAAACGATCAGCTATTGACAATGGACGCTCCGGATTGTGGAACTGCGACCAAAAGAGCTTTTCCACTTCGCGATCTTCTTGATCTCGGAAGTGTTCGGCCGCATTTGCGGCACTCGTTGCCAGATCCAGATAGGTGTCCGCCGTACTCCACATCCGGTCTAACGGAGCATGTTTAGGATCACAGAACTTCCTCCGCAGCATAAAGGGCTTTCCAGCCGCGATCTCTCCAGCCTGACGTGGCTCCTCCTTCATAGCTCTCATCGCAGAGCGAGCGTCCTTGGCATCGGCAACGGCCCTCTCCAGGTCCGTCTGTTCCGCCCGATCTTCTTTTTCAAGAAGCATGCAACGGTCAGCAGCGCTCTTCAGCTTCACAGCCATCTCGGCCATTTCCTTCTTGCTTCGGCGGTGAGCAGCCTATTCGGCTTTCAGCTCTTCAATTGCCTTTCCGGCAGCCGCATCACTTTTCCTGGCTTGCTCCTTCGCTCGGGCAAGTTCCGCCCGAAGATTCTCCATGGCAGCAGCACCATCTGCATCAAGTGCACACATTGTAAGATACTGGCATAAAGCTCCTCTTACCATGTGCCGCTGGAGGAATTACATACCTTGTGCCTCGTCAAGCCACTTGTTTACAAGCGCGATATCGGCATCTGCCACGTCAAGTTGCCGCTTTAGCTCGGCAAATTCATCAGTCTGGCTGGCCACCAGACACTTCGCCACCTACGAATGAAGGCGGCATATTAGACCTGGGATTATGATCCTCTGCGCGCCGTCACTTTTGACAACGCACAGAGTCTCAGGGGCTACTATCTACACAGGGCGCATCTTATTTATGCGCAACTGTCCAAAAAGGGTACATTAGTTCACGTACCTCAAAACCTGTCAGTAAACTCCTGACGGCCTCGTGCAATCCGCTTTCCACGGATGAAATCCTCTCAATCACCGTACCCACCAATGCACGGTGCTCCTCTGAGATAGATGCTCGCCCTAGTAGATCCTTCAGCTCCTCCGACCGTGCACCAGATGGTGCCGGACTCGTCCGATGGTCCTTTTCGAAGGCCGGACGCAGAGGGCTTTGGGGGGCCATATGACTACCTTCCGGCCCTGCCGGATTCAGAGAAACCCTCCGCGACGATACCTCAGGATCGCCCACCTCGCAAGGCGGTACGGCAGGGGGAGGCGTTCCGCTCTCCATCATCCCCAGAAGAAGATCCCCCGAAGACGAGCTCTGCTGAGAAGGGCTATGGTCCGAGCTACAAGGTAAATTTTCGATTACTCTTCTCAGATATAACGCAAGGATTTCTCTCATTTCTCAAAAAGAAAAACTCCTCTCTACTTACGTCTCGGTGGAGGGCTCATCCCCTTGAGGGCATAATTCGGCCGAAGTATCCCCCGGCGCAGGATCCTCTGACAAAGATTTCTTCCCCCGCTTTGAGGCCATGGTCTCCGGTTCGTCAGAGGCAGTCCTCTTCTTCCCCTGAGGAGAGTATTTTTCGATTCCTCCCTTTCGTACAACCTTCTTCGAGGAGGCTGTAGCTTCCTTGTCCCCTCCCTCGCTTTCCTCCGAAGGCACAACCTCCAACATCCTGACTAGCACGAGATTCGGTGTGGTCTCGGGGAGGGGGGCCGGACACCTGATTAGCTTTGCTTTCGCTGTCCACTCCTTTTTAAAGTACAACTCTTTTAGGGGCAATTTTATGATAAATATATGGATAGCGAGTCCGGGCACAAGGCTACTTACTTGAGTATCCGGACGATTGCAGCTCAGACCTGCGTCCTCTGTAGAATCCGGACACACTACTTGTGGTCCGAAGAACAATTTGTACATCTCCACGGGCGTCATGCCAAGAAAATGTTGGAGAACTCATGGTCCCTCCGGGTTGAACTCCCACAGGCGGAGGGGCGGCATTTGCAGGGCAGAACTCGGCAAATTAACATAACCTGAGTCACCACGACCAGACTGATGTCTCTTTCTAGGAGATCTTGGATGCGGCCCTGCAACAGGGGCACGTCCTTTGCCGACCCCTAGTCCAGCCCCTTATTGACCCATGACGCCAGTCGTGGCGGGGGACCCGAGCGGAAAGCAGGCAACGCCACCCACTTGGTGCTCCTGGGAGCTGTGATGTAAAACCACTCTCGTTGCCATAAGCTGGACTCCTCTTGAAAAGAGCCCTCGGGCCATGGAGCACCAGCATTCTTCCTTATAAAAGCACCTCCGCACTCCGCGTGCCATCCCTTGATCATCTTTGGCTCTACTTTGAAGGTCTTGAGCCATAGTCCGAAGTGAGGAGTAATATGGAGGAAGGCTTCACACACGACAATGAATGAGGAAATATGGAGGATGGACTCCGGAGCTAAGTCGTGAAATTCCAGCACATAATAAAACATGAGCCCCCTCACGAAGGGATCCGTCGGGAAGCCTAGCCCCCGAAGGAAGTGAGACATGAACACCACACTCTCACCAGGCTTGGAAGTGGGAATGACCTGCCCTTGAGCCGGCAGCCTATGCCAGATTTCGCCGGTCAAGAACCTGGCCTCTCTCAACTTAAGCACGTCCTCCTATGTGAAGGAGGAGGGCATCCATCGGCCTCGAAGATCGGAACCGGACATTGTCGAAGTTCCGAAGCGCCTGAAATCTGGAGCCTTGGGTGTTGGAACTCGAGGCGAAGGGCGAACTCGTTTTGAGATTGAAAGAAAGGAGTAAGGCCTTGGTCTCTTTATAAGAGGTTGAATACCAAGGGCCCTCCCCGTGACCGTTTGGGACTCGCCTTTGATCGAGAAAACATACCAACGGGTATGGTTGCGTTACCCACGCCCGTATTGATGAGAATCCCGGAATAAGGGGACATGATCTCTGCTTTCACAAGACGTGCAAGGAAACCGCCTCGCTAAATGCGCTGAGGTGGGACAGTAAAACGATACGAATAAAGACTTGGACATGGTGTGATGTCACGCTACGGAATACGTCAACAGATTAGATTTGTCTAAATATTATTCTCTCTATGGAAATATGTGGAAACTTATTTTGTAGGGCCGGACACTACCTTTGTGTTCAAAATCTTCTATGAAGTACTTGGAGGAGGAACCCGCCTTGCAATGCAGAAGACAATCTGTGTGCCGGACTCGTCGTCATTGAAGCCTGGTTCAGGGGCTACTGAGGGAGTCCTGGATTAGGGGGTGTCCGGATAGCCGGACTATACCTTCGGCCGGACTCCTGGACTATGAAGATACAAGATTGAAGACTTCGTCCCGTGTCCGGAAGGGACTTTCCTTGGCGTGGAAGGCAAGCTTGGCGATACGGATATGTAGATCTCCTACCATTGTAACCGACTCTGTGTAACCCTAGCCCTCTCCACTGTCTATATAAACTGGACGGTTTTAGTCCGTAGGACGAACAACAATCATACCATAGGCTAGCTTCTATGGTTTAGCCTCCTTGATCTCGTGGTAGATCTACTATTGTACTACCCATATCATCAATATTAATCAAGCAGGACGTTGGGTTTTACCTCCATCAAGAGGGCCCGAACCTGGGTAAACATCGTGTCCCCGGTCTCCTGTTACCATCCGCCTAGACTCACAGTTCGGGACCCCCTACCCAAGATCCGCCAGTTTTAACACCGACAAAGCCATTGAGAATAAATGGATCTTCAAGAGGAAGACACACGGTGATGGTAGGGTTACTATCTACAAAGCTCGACTTGTTGCAAAAAGGTTTTTCGACAAGTTCAAGTGTTTGACTACGATGAGACTTTCTCACCCGTAGTGATGCTTAAGTCTGTCTGAATCATGTTAGCAATTGCCGCATTTTATGAAGGCTGGCAAATGGATGTCAAAACTTCATTCCTTAATGGATGTCTCAATGAAGAGTTGTATATGATGCAACCAGAAGGTTTTGTAGACCCTAAAGGTGCTAACAAAGTGTGCAAACTCCAGCGATCGATCTATGGACTGGTGCAAGCATCTCGGAGTTGGAATATATGCTTTGATGTAGTGATCAAAGCATATGGTTTTATACAGACTTATTGTGAAGCCTGTATTTACAAGAAAGTGAGTGGGAGGTCTGTAGCATTTCTAATATTATATGTGGATGACATATTGTTGATTGGAAATGATGTAGAATTTCTAGATAGCATAAAAGGATACTTGAATAAGAGTTTTTCAATAAAAGACCTCGATGAAGCTACTTACATTTTGGGGATCAAGATCTATAGAGATACATTGAGACGCTTAATAGAACTTTCAAAAGCACATACCTTGACAATATTTCAAAGAAGTTCAAAATAAATCAGTCAAAGAAAGGGTTCTTGCCTGTGTTGCAAGGTGTTAAGCTGAGTAAGAATCAAAGCTCGACCACGGCAGAATATAGAGAGAGAATGAAAGTCATTCCCTATGCCTCAGCCATATGTTCTATAAAGTATGCCATGCTCTGTACCAGACGTATTGTGTAGTTTGGCAAGGGGGTACAATAGTGATCCAGTAGTAGATCACTGAACAGCGGTCAAAATTATCCTTAGTTACCTAAGAGGACTAATAAATGTTTCTTGGTTATGGAGGTGATAAAGAGTTTGTCGTAAAGAGCTACGTCGATGCAAGCTTTGACACCGATCTGGATGACTCTAAGTCTCAATCTAGATACATGTTGAATGTGGGTGCAATTAGCTAGAGTAGCTACTTCCAGAGAATTGTAGACATAGAAATTTTCAAAATACATACGGATCTGAATGTGGCAGACCCGTTTACTAAAACTTCTCTCACAAGCAAAACATGATCACACCTTAGTACTCTTTGGGTGTTAATCACATAGCCATGTGAACTAGATTATTGACTCTAATAAATCCTTTGGGTGTTGGACACATGGAGATGTGAACTACGGGTGTTAATCCCATAAAGATGTGAACTATTGGTGTTAAATCATATGGCAATGTGAACTAGATTATTGACTCTAGTGCAAGTGAGAGACTGAAGGAAATATGACCTAGAGGCAATAATAAAGTTGTTATTTTATATTTCCTTATATCATGATAAATGTTTATTATTCATGCTAGAATTTTATTAATCGGAAACTTGATACATGTGTGGATACATAAACAAAACACTGTGTTCCTAGTAAGCCTCTACATACTAAATTGTTAATCAAACATGGTTAAGTTTCCTAACCATAGACATGTGTTCTCATTTAATGAATGGGATCACATCATTAGGAGAATAATGTGATGGACGAGACCCATCCGTTAGCTTAGCATGTTGATCGTTCAGTTTTATTGTTATTGCTTTCTTCATGTCAAATACATATTCCTTCGACTACGAGATTATGCAACTCCTGGATACCGGAGGAATACCTTGTGTGCTATAAAACGTCACAACGTAACTGGGTGAGTATAAAGATGCTCTACAGGTATCTCCGAAGGTATTTGTAGGGTTGGCATAAATGAAGATTAGGATTTGTCACTCCGAGTATCGGAGAGGTATCTCTAGGCCCTCTCGGTAATGCACATCAAAGCCTTGCAAGCATTGTGACTAATGAATTAGTTGCGGGATGATGTATTATGAAACAAGTAAAGAGACTTGCCGGTAACGAGATTGAACTAGGTATGAATGTACCGACGATTGGATCTCGGGCAACTAACATAACGATGACAAAGGGAATTACATATGTTGTCATTGCGGTTTGACCGATAAATATCTTCGTAGAATATGTAGGGACCGATATGAGCATCTAAGTACCGCTATTGGTTATTGACCCGAGATCTGTCTCGATCATGTCTACATAGTTCTCGAACCCGTGGGTCCGCACGCTTAACGTTTGATGATGATTTGTATTATGAGTTATGTGTTTTGGTGACCGAAGATTGTCCAGAGTCCCGAATGAAATCACGGACATGATGAGGAGTCTCGAAATGGTCGAGAAGTAAAGATTTATATATTAGACGATTGTATTCGAACACCGAAATGGTTTCGGAATGAGTGCCAATTGGACTAGGGGAGGGGGCACACCCCCCTTCCCTTCTCCTCTTCCCTCTCCCTTTCCCCTTCCCCTCCATGAGAAGGAAAAGAAGGGGGGTGAATCCTACTAGGACTTGGAATCCTAGTAGGACTCCCCTCTCCTTGGCGCGCCCCTAGTGGCCGGCCTCCTCCCCTCCTCCTTTATATACGTGGGCAGGGTACCCCTTAGAGACACAACAGTTATTCTCTTAGCCGTGTGCGGTGCCTCCTCCGCAGTTTACTCCTCTGGTCATAGAGTCATAGTGCTTAGGGGAAGCCCTGCGCGGATCACATCATAATCACCGTCACCACGCCGTCATGCTGGCAAAACTCTCCCTCGACCCTTTGCTGGATCAAGAGTTCAAGGGACGTCATCAAGTTAAACACGTGCTGAACTCGGAGATGTCGTACGTTCGGTACTTGATCGGTTGGATTGCGAAGACGTTCGACTACATCAACCGCGTTAACCTAACGGTTCCGGTTTCGGTCTACGAGGGTACGTGGACACACTCTCCCCTCTCGTTGCTATGCATCTCCTAGATAGATCTTTCGTGATTGTAGGAAAATTCTTGAAATTGCATGCTACGTTCCCCAACAAGGATAAACGAGACTTTGTTGCTAGAAGACATGGTAAGGAAAGAGAGGCATGGGTTCAAAAACCTATGCCCTTTCCACTTAAATCAACTAAAAAGAAGGATGATGGAGAATTTGAGTGCTTTGTTGAAATGATTAGGCCAGTCTTTTTGCGCACCTGTTTGACTGATATCTTGAAAATGGCCCCTTATGCAAAGTAAATGAAAGACATCATCACCAACAAGAGAAAAATACCGGAAGCTGAAATCTCCACCGTGCTTACCAATTATTCTTTTAAGGATGGAGTACCTAAAAAATTGGAGATCCGGGAATACAAACTATACCTTGCTCCATCAAAATAAATCATGTGAAAATTGCTTTATGTGATTTAGGAGCAGGTGTTAGTGTTATGCCTTTCTATTTATATAAAAGACTTGATTTCAATAAACTCACACCTACCGGAATATCTTTGCAAATGGCTGATAAATCAAGTGCCATGCCTATAGGCATTTGTGAGGATGTGCCCGTTGTTCTTGCAAACGTTACTATCGTAACTGACTTTGTTTTACTTGAGATGCCCGAGGACGATAACATGTCGATTATCCTTGGTAGACCCTTTTTGAATACTACAGAGGCTGTTATTGATTGCAATAAAAGCAAGGTCACGTTTCATATCAATGGTAATGAGCATACAGTGCACTTTCCAAAGAAACAATTCCAAGCGAATGGTATTAATGTTATTGAAAAATCTCCGACAATCACTATTGAAAGTTTTCAACTACCTCTACCTACTGCTAAAAAGAAATATGAAATGCTTATTTTTGGGGACATTCACATCCCTGTTGAGGTAACTTAGTGCTTTACGAAAGTTCCTCGGCTTCATGCTAATCGAATGTGATTGTTAATAAGACCTGGCCAACCTTATTAATGAATCATTTTTGAGAGGTATGAAGTTGATAAATTTAGTGAGCACCACCTTCTGTCTTTACCTTTTGTTTTCTATTTTTCTTAGTTAAATAGAATAAAATGACAAGTTTTGTCTATTTTCTGAATTTCGTGTGCAATAAAAAATGATCCAAAAATAAAAGTTCTCAGAATGCCCTAAAAATGTAATACGTTTTATTTTGAATATTTCTGAGTTTTTGATGCAAATAACATCAGAGGGGGTGCACCAGGTGGGCACAACCCACCTGGGCACACCAGCACCCCCAGGTGCGCCCTGGTGGGTTGTGGACCCCACATGGGCCCCCTCACTTATCTCTTAAGCCCATGTCATCACCTGCCTCTAGAAAAAAACAACATTGCTCTCTCTCTCTCTCTCTCTCTCTCTCTCTCTCTTTGTTCTTGCTCTCAAACCCGTGGATTTCGATCTCTTTGCTCGAAGCTCTGTTTCCAAAACTGTTTCGGGGGATTGTTGCTTGGTATGTGAATCCTCCATTGGTACAATTAGTTTTTTCTTTAGTGGTATATATTTTGAATAATTAGCTACTCTTGGTGCTGCTGTAGATGAGCTTGCATGTTGAATTCTTAGAGTTCTAAGTAGTTTGAATGCTTGATATGGCCTTGATGCATCACTATGAGTAGTTGCTATCAATCTTGTGAAGTTTTGTTGAGAAAATTTTGTGACCCAAAAATTTCAGAAAATTGTACGCGAATATGATGAACCTCTTTGGAAGGAGTTCTTCGAGGAGGAGGTCCTCGGAGGCATCTTCTAGTAGAAGCTCCGTTCCTCGGTCTTATGTTGAACCAAGTGAAAATTCTATACGAGATGCTGCCACCATATCATGTTTATGGCCATGCAATGATTTTATGGTGAGAGCGGGTATTAAAGAAGAGTTTGAGCAATATGTTCACAATGTCGAGCTCAGTCCATACATTGAATATAAGTGCAACCAACACGTCAGCCTCACAGAGTCGTTTACTAAAGAATTTAAATTCCATCCTCGTGAGTCTAGAGTGTCATTTAAACTATATGACAATCCATTCACTTTACCACTAGAGACATTTGCTAGCTACTGCAAAATTCGAATTTGGGGTTCGTTGGATGAACCACCAAGATCTGAGTATGAGATATGAAATATTCTTGACTAGCCTTTGCTATGGCACTAGTAGAAAACAGGGCTATGGTCCAGGCCGGCTCAGCCCATTAGTCCCGGTTCAGTCTAGAACCGGGACCAATGTGGGCATTGGTCCCGGTTGGTGAGCCCAGGGGGCCAGCCGGGCCACGTGGGCCATTGGTCCCGGTTCGTCTGGACCTTTTGGTCCCGGTTGGTGGGACGAACCGGGACCAATGGGCCTCGCTCCTGGCCCACCACCATTGGTCCCGGTTGATGGCTTGAACCGGGACCAAAGGCTTCCCTTTAGTCTCGGTTCATGTCATCTACCAGGACCAATGAGGTGCCTATATATACCCCCTCGCGCAAGAGCAGAGCTTAGTGCTCTGTTTTTTCTGGCCGAGGGGGAGAGGGCTTTGTGGTGCTCTAGCTCACCTCCTATGCATATGAGGTGTTCGATGGAATGCCCGAGCCACACTACTTAAGCTTTCTCCTCTCGAAGCTCGACCTCCAAGCTCCATTTTCCTCGAGATTTGTCTAGATTTAGCGGTCCGTCACGCCCCGTCCCCGTCTTCACCACCGTCGATCACCCGCGCCGATCTCATCACCGACACCACCGTGGTGAGCCTCTTGTTCTTATCTTCTTTCTGAAAGGAAAAATATTCTTACTTGTATGTTTAGATAGATACTTGTATCATTTTCTTACATTTATTATTGCATCTTATATAGTGCGATGGTTTTAGTATCCGCCCCCGTCGGCCCTCGTCCTGTCTATGATTCGGATTTGGTATGTATATTATCTTTATAACTATAGGTTCATTTATTGCTTATGAAAATTATGCCGACCAACGTGACATAGATTTTATTTATCTAGGATGTATGTGAATCGGAAATGCCAACCGACCCTATTGTCGAGAGGTTAAATTTAGTTGAAGAAGAAAACAATTTGTTGAAGGAAAAAATAAAAAAAATTGAGGAGGAGAAGATGATATTGGAGTTGCATGTTGCGGATGTCGTCGATGATCACAAGATCAAGATGGATGCAATGCGCTTGAAGATGAGAAAGATTAGAAAATATGCCATTCATACCGAGGCTTGGTATCATTATGTCGTTGGATCAATTGTTACCTTGGTTGTGATTATGATCGCATTTGTTTTCGCATTGAAATGTTTTACATAGTTTCAATGTATGGTTTAATTAATTAGATGCTCTGGAGAGCTATATGTTGTTAGATGAGAACTATGTATGCACTTTGGTTTTAATGTGATGATGAACTTCTATTAATTTGGACACTTAATTATATATAATGCACGCAGATGAACCGGCAATGGATGTACGGTGACAGACACACCCGCGAGTACATTAAGGGCGTGCATGAGTTTCTCGATGTGGCTGAGGCAAACAAGCAGAATGGTTTTATGTGTTGTCCACGCACTGAATGTGGGAATACGAGGTCTTACTCTAACCGGAAAATCCTTCACTCCCACCTGCTTTACAAGGGTTTCATGCCACACTATAATGTTTGGACGAGGCACGGAGAAATAGGGGTTATGATGGAAGACGGCAAAGAAGAAGAGTACGATGACAACTATGTGCCCTCTGAATACGGTGATGCTGCAACGGGGGGAGCTGGTGAAGATCAAGAGGAACCAGACGATGTGCCCAATGATGCTGCCACGGGTGAAGCTGCTGAAGATCAAGAGGAACCAGACGATGTGCCCAATGATGCTGCCATGGGTGAAGCTGCTGAAGATCAAGAGGAACCAGACGATGTGCCCGATGGTGATGATCTCCGCCTGGTCATTGTTGATGCAAGGACGCAATGCATTAGTCAAAAGGAGAAGCTGAAGTTCGATCGCATGTTAGAGGATCACAAAAAAGGGTTATACCCCAATTGCGAGGATGGCAACACAAAGCTCGGTATCGTACTGGAATTGCTGCAGTGGAAGGCAGAGAATGCTGTGGCTGACAAAGGATTTGAGAAGCTACTAAAAATATTGAAGAAGAAGCTTCCAAAGGATAATGAATTGCCCGACAGTACATACGCAGCAAAGAAGGTCGTATGCCCTCTAGGATTGGAGGTGGAGAAGATACATGCATGCCCTAATGACTGCATCCTCTACCGCGGTGCATACAAGGATCTGAATGCATGCCCGGTATGCGGTGTGTTGTGGTATAAGATCAGACGAGATGACCCTAGTGATGTTGACGGCGAGCCCCTCAGGAAGAGGGTTCTTGCGAAGGTGATGTGGTATGCTCCTATAATACCAAGGTTGAAACGTCTGTTCAGAAACGAAGAGCATGCCAAGTTGATGCGATGGCACAGTGAGAACCGAAAGAAAGATGAGAAGTTGAGAGCACCTGCTGACGGGTCGCAGTGGAGAAAAATCGAGAGAAAGTACTGGGATGAGTTTGTAAAGGACCCAAGGAATGTATGGTTTGCTTTAAGCGCGGATGGCATTAATCCTTTCGGGGAGCAGAGCAGCAATCACAGCACCTGGCCCGTGACTCTATGTATGTATAACCTTCCTCCTTGGATGTGCATGAAGCGGAAGTTCATTATGATGCCAGTTCTCATCCAAGGCCCTAAGCAACCCGGCAACGAAATTGATGTGTACCTAAGGCCATTCGTTGAAGAACTTTTACAGCTGTGGAATGGAAACGGTGTATGTACGTGGGATGAGCACAGACAGGTTCGTGACCAACAACGATTGGCCCGCTCTCAGTAACCTTTCAGGACAGACAAACAAAGGATACCACGCATGCATGCACTGTTTAGATGACACTGAAAGTATATACCTGGAAAAATGCAGGAAGAATGTGTACCTGGGCCATCGTCGATTTCTTCCGACCAACCATCAATGTCGAAAAAAGGCAAGCATTTCAAAGGCGAAGCAGATCACCGGAAGAAGCCCGCCATGCGCACTGGTGATCACGTGCTTGCTATGGTCAATGATTTACACTACCTAATCTTTGGAAAGGGTCCCGGTGGACTAGCTGTTCCGAATGACGTTGAGGGACACGCACCCATGTGGAAGAAGAAATCTATATTTTGGGACCTACCCTACTGGAAAGACCTAGAGGTCCGCTCCTCAATCGACGTGATGCACGTGACGAAGAACCTTTGCGTGAACCTGCTAGGCTTCTTGGGCGTGTATGGGAAGACAAAAGATACACCTGAGGCACGAGAGGACCTGCAACGTTTGCACGAAAAAGATGGCATGCCTCCGAAGCAATATAAAGGTCCTGCCAGCTACGCTCTTACGAAAGAAGAGAAAGAAATCTTCTTTGAATGCCTGCTCAGTATGAAGGTCACGACTGGCTTCTCGTCGAATATAAAGGGAATAATAAATATGCCAGAGAAAAAGTTTCAGAACCTAAAGTCTCATGACTGCCACGTGATTATGACGCAACAGCTTCCGGTTGCATTGAGGGGGCTTCTACCGGAAAACATCCGATTAGCCATTGCGAAGCTATGTGCATTCCTCAATGCAATCTCTCAGAAGGTGATCGATCTAGAAATCGTACCAAGGCTAAGGAGTGATGTGGCGCATTGTCTTGTCAGTTTCGAGCTGGTGTTCCCACCATCCTTCTTCAATATCATGACGCACGTCCTAGTTCATCTAGTCGACGAGATTGTCATCCTGGGGCCCGTATTTCTACACAATATGTTCCCCTTTGAGAGGTTCATGGGAGTCCTAAAGAAATATGTCCATAACCGCGCTAGGCCAGAAGGAAGCATCTCAATGGGCCATCAAACAGAGGATGTTATCGGGTTTTGTGTTGACTTCATTCCTGGCCTTAACAAGATAGGTCTCCCTAAATCGCGGTATGAGGGGAGACTGACTGGAAAAGGCACTCTTGGAAGAGACTCAATAATATGCAGGGACGAATATTCTTGGTCTCAAGCACACTGCACAGTTCTACAGAACTCTACCTTGGTGACCCCGTATGTCGATGAACACAAGAACAGTCTGCGCTCCAAACACCCGGAGCAGTGCGACGACTGGATTACATGTGAACACATCAGGACTTTCAGCAGTTGGTTGGAAACATCTTTGTGATGAGTTGTACTTGTTGTCCAGGGGACCATCTTTGACTGTATTGACTTACAAAGGATACGAGATAAATGGGAATACATTTTACACAATCGCCCAAGATCAAAAGAGCACCAACCAAAATAGCGGTGTCCGCTTTGATGCAGCAACCGAGAGCGGAAAGGACACATATTATGGTTACATAGTGGACATATGGGAACTTGACTACGGACCTGATTTTAAGGTCCCTTTGTTTAAGTGCAAATGGGTCAATCTATTAGGCGGCGGGCTACAGGTAGACCCACAGTACGGAATGACAACAGTGGATCTGAAAAATCTTGGGTACAATGACGAATCGTTCGTCCTAGCCAATGATGTGGCATAGGTTATCTATGTGAAGGACATGTCTACCAAACCGAGAAAAAGAAAAGATAAGGAAGCGAATACATCATACGATGAGCCAAACCGCCACATAGTTCTTTCAGGAAAAAGGGACATCCTGGGAGTGGACGGCAAGACAGACATGTCTGAAGATTATGAAAAGTTTCATGAAATTCCTCCCTTCAATGTCAAGGCTAACCCAAGCATCCTGATAAACAATGAAGATTATCCATGGTTACGGCGCAATAAGCAAATGACACAAGCGAAGAAAAAGTGAAGACTTTCTCCCGCAACTATTATGATGATACCATGCCAAATTTGTAACAGACGAACATGCTACCATTGTCCGTTTTGTACATGCACATGCTATGTGGGTGAAATTATGATACCATCCCAACTTTCAACTTTTTCAGAGTTCATTTGAAATGCTTTCATGTCTTATGGTTTGAAACTTTGATACTTCGAAAGTGATTGTCCATTTTGTACACGAAGTGCATCAAGTTTTTGTCGTAACCCTCTCTACTTTTTGGAACATGCTATGTGGGTGAAATGATGATACCATGCCAACTTTCAACCTTTTCAGAGTTCATTTTGAAATGCTTTCCAATTTCAGAGTCATTTAGCTC
Source organism: Triticum dicoccoides (assembly GCF_002162155.2). Lineage (NCBI taxonomy): Eukaryota > Viridiplantae > Streptophyta > Magnoliopsida > Poales > Poaceae > Triticum > Triticum dicoccoides. The sequence continues at coordinate 607,116,784 of NC_041386.1, forward strand.
AAAGAATGAATTAATAGCAAACAGA
>NC_041386.1:607116972-607117911 GCF_002162155.2 Triticum dicoccoides
AAAAAACTGTAAGTATTTAGTTGTAAGTAGAAATAAAAAATAAATAGAAAAAAATCTATTTTTATAGTAAAGTTATTCATAAACTAGTGATTCACACAATTTTTAAAAATTCAAATTTAAACTATTTAAAATTTAAAACTAATGGCACTAACAGAAAGTTTATAATTTTTGTGACCTAAAAGCAAAAAGAAATCACTAAAAAACTGTAAGTATTTAGTTTTAAGTAGAAATAAAAAAATAAAAAACTAAAAAAATATAGAAAAAAAAAGAAAAAAGAAAAAAAATGCCTCCTACTAGGCCTCCACGGCCTGAATACGACTAGAAACCCTACATGGGCCAGGATTCAGGCCCGCAGAAGGCCCAATAGGCCCACAGGCAGTAGCAAGTTTAGGCCCGAAAGCCTGCATTAGAGAGGAGCTCGAATGGGTAGGCACACCAGCGCTTATAAATCAGTGCCGGCGCCTTTCAGCTAGCGATGTGGGACTAAACTTTTGGGCTCGGGGCAGCAAAGGCCATCGGTCCCGGTTGGTGGCACCAACCGGGACTAAAGGGGGCATTGGTCCCGGTTCGTGGCACCAACCGTGACCAATGCCCCCCTTTAGTCCCGGTTGGTTCCACCAACCGGGACCAAAGGCCGCCGCTTCCCGCCCTTTGGGCTGCTGAAAATTGGCCTTTGGCCCCGGTTCGTGGCACCAACCGGGACTAAAGGGGGCATTAGTCCCGGTTTGTGCCACCAACCGGGACCAATTCTCTGTCTATATAAGCCACACTTGTGAAAATTTTGGTTCAGTTTCTTCGATCCCGCCCCGACGTCGCCGCCAGGGTGCCCCTCTGCTCGCCTCGCCATCGCCGCCGTTGCCCCCGAGCGCGCCCTGCCTCGCCGTCGTCACCGGCCGCCCGTCCACCGCCCCCGAACACCCCCTGCGCCGCCGAGCCCAT
>NC_041386.1:607118252-607124633 GCF_002162155.2 Triticum dicoccoides
GATCCCTCCGGGAGAGGTAGCTACCGCCCCATCCTCCCCCCTTCCTTCCTTCCCTGCTCCTTAATTTGCAAAATATTGATATGATGTAGATGTATGTATGTATGTATGTATGAGTTGGGGAGAAAGTTTATAATTTTTGTTCATATATACTGTACATGTATGTATGATGAATTTTGATATTTTTTTGTTCATATATAATGTAGATGTATATGTATGTATGGAATGATATCGATGGATGTATGTATATAGAACATTCGTAGAAAATATGACGAATCCGATATGACCAATGTCCCCCTCCAGTTCACTCGGGAACACTAACTATCTCGGAGAAAAAAATGTTATCGGGGAAAAAAATGTTATCGGGGTCGAGGGTCGTCAAACATGAGAGGAAGAAGAGGATAAAAAAGAAGAGGAAGAATAAAAAAAGAGGAGAAGAAAGAATAGAGGAGCTTCTCCTCTATTCTTTCTTCTCCTCTTTTTTTTCTTCTTCTTCATCTTTTTTTTTATCGGGAGGGGTCGATGGTCGCCTAGGGGTCGAGGGTGGGGGGGGGTCGAGAACGCCGGACATTCATGAGAGAGGCGAGGAAGAAGGGGAAGAAGAGGGAGAAGAAGAGGAGAGGAAGAAGAGGAAGTCTTCTCCTCTATTCTTTCTTCTCTTCTTTTTTCTTCTTCTTCTTCCTCTTTATTTTATCAGGAACGAGGGTCGTCGAGAGGTTGAGGAGCGGTAGACGAGAAACCCTAAATAGAAAGTATCGTCGGTGTGAGATACATGTACCGTCGGTGTCGGACACTACACCCACATCCCACAAGTGGCGCGGGTTTCGACGCCCACGTCACTTGTGGGACGTGGATGTAGTGTCCGACACCGAAGGCCACATGTATCTCACACCCACGATACTTGCTAGCTATTTAGGGTTTCCTCTACCGAAAAGAAGAGGAGAAATAAATAAGAAGAAGAAAAAAGAAGAAAAAGAAGAGGAGAAGAAGAAAGGAATAGAGGAGAAGAAGAGAAAAATAGAATATATATATATTCTATTTTCTCTTTTCTCCTCTTTTCCTTTCTTCTTCTCCTCTTTTTTTCTTCTTTTTTTTCTTCTTTTTTTTCTTCGACACGTGGGGGGGGGTCGAGAACGCCGAACATTCATGAGAGAGGCGAGGAAGAAGGGGAAGAAGAGGGAGAAGAAGAGGAGAGGAAGAAGAGGAAGTCTTCTCCTCTATTCTTTCTTCTCTTCTTTTTTCTTCTTCTTCTTCCTCTTTATTTTATCGGGAACGATGGTCGTCGAGAGGTCGAGGAGCGGTAGAGGAGAAACCCTAAATAGAAAGTATCGTCGGTGTGAGATACATGTACCGTCGGTGTCGGGCACTACACCCACATCCCACATGTGGCGCGGGCTTCGACGCCCACCTCACTTGTGGGACGTGGATGTAGTGTCCGACACCGAAGGCCACATGTATCTCACACCCACGATACTTGCTAGCTATTTAGGGTTTCCTCTACCGAAAAGAAGAGGAGAAATAAATAAGAAGAAGAAAAAAGAAGAAAAAGAAGAGGAGAAGAAGAAAGGAATAGTGGAGAAGAAGAGAAAATAGAATATATTCTATTTTCTCTTCTTCTCCACTATTCCTTTCTTCTTCTCCTCTTTTTTTTCTTCTTTTCTTCTTCTTCTTCTTCTTCTTCTTCTTCTTCTTCTTCTTCTTCTTCTTATTATTATTATTATTATTATTATTAGCCGGAAGTAGAGAGAGGTTTCCTAGTGTCAAAGTATTGAAGAAATCCATGCCTTCATCATTAGCCGGAAGTAACCAGTGCATGTTGGTACGAAGTTCTACAAAGTTGTTCTGGAATGGAGTCCCGGATAGAATAATCCGCCTTTTGGTATGAATTCAGCAAAGGCGTTCCAAATAGCAAAGGCTCTTGCTGAACTTTGTACCAAAAAGCGAATTATCCTATCTGGGACTCCGTTCCAGAACAACTTTGAAGAGCTTCGTACCATCATGCACATGTTACTTTCGCCTAATGATGAAGACATGGTTTTGTTGAATCCCTTGACACTAGGCAATCTCCCGACCCCTCGGTGATCCTATCGAACATGAGAGGAAGAAGAGGATAAAAAAAGAAGAGGAAGAAGAAAAAAAAAGAGGAGAAGAAAGAATAGAGGAGATCTTCTATGTTTGGCACTAATATATCCATCTGTCATGTTTGAATAATAATTGCCATGTTGTAAATATTTGTAGAAACTATGGACACTGCCCTAGACGAAGCAACAAAAGAAGCATTGTTGAGGGACATAATCGCAGAAGGAAGTGATGCCATCTCGTTGTTTCTCAATGAAACCGATGGTCTGGAAGGAGAGGGTGAACAAGCTGGCTACGGTGACCTAATGCCAGTGCAAGAAGAAGAACATGAGGACGGCTCCGGTGACCCAATGCCGGTGCAAGAAGGAGACCGTGATGACGGCTCCGGTGACCGAACCGAGTCCGGCAAGGTATATATATTAGTTAAGCCTATGCTGACTAGCTGATTGATGCATTCATTGTTTTGGTATGTACACATATTAATTAAGTCTTTATTCTTTTTTCTAGCCCTCCGGATCGAGCACAACTTCGGTAAAGAGACGAGGCCCGAAGAAAAAGTTGAGCTCGGATGAAAAGTTTGAGATCATAGCAATCGCGCCCGACGGCCAACATATTGAACCCCTCCGGACAAAGAGCGCATTTGTTGCTCAGTGCGGGGTTCTGGTTAGGGACAAGATCCCGATAAGCATCCAGCAATGGTTTAAGCCGGCTACAGAAGACCCTGAGGTCTCTTATGTCAATGATATGCAGAAAAATGATCTTTGGACTGAGCTGAAGTCAAATTTCACCCAGCGCCTGAGGATAATCCAGAGAACCCAGTTAAAGAGAAATTAATCAAGTCTTTTGCTCTGAAGAGGATGGCAGAACTATTCAGGAGGTGTAAGAAAGAGCTGAATAAGTTTGTCGAAAATAATGAGACACCAGAATTCAAGGGCAGATATGAGAAGATCAGAGATCACTGGCCCGCATTTGTGGCCCACAAGACATCGGAAAAGAGTCAGAAGATTTTGGGGACAAACAAGCAAAATGCTGCGAAGAAGAAGCTTCACCATCGCACGAGGTCAGGTGGCTACCTCGTAGCCCGTCCTAAGTGGTCCAAGACTGAGAATGATCTGGTTCATAAAGGGATCGAACCAGAGACAATTAACTGGCCAGACCGTTGCCGGACTTAATTCTTCGGGGCTGGCGGAACCCTCGACCCTGTAACAGGGAAGTGCATTTGGATGAACGATCAAATGGACATACCAGTCAGTAAGCTTAAGCAGTATATCGAAGCAGCGCAGGAAGGGACGTTCTTTCCAGACAGAGAGAACGACGAGCTCACAATGGCCCTCGGGAATCCTGAGCACCCTGGATGGACACGAGGCACGCCAGGCTCCATTCCATGGAAGGTTGGGTTTTCGGACACAGGCGGTTACAAATCCCATGAGAGGAGGAAAAAAGTGCAGCAGACCCAAATGCAGGCGCTGCAAGCAAGGGTATACGCGATAGAGGAACGAGAAGCAAATCGCAGCAAACGTACTGCCGAAGCCTCCCCCGAAGCTACCCCGCCATCTCAGCGCAGAAGCAGCGTGGCTTCCACCGAGCTGCTTCAGCCGGAGCATGCCTTGACGGCTCCTGCCAGCTATCCCGTGGATGCTATAACGGAGTCTCAAAATTGCCACCTTATGACGCAATGGATGAATTTGAAGGTCAAGGCGGCTGTTGGCTCTGTTTATCCTACTGAACCCGGCGCAACTTTTCACTGCCGGCCGATTCCAGAAGGATATGCTAGGGTGATGGTGGATGAGATAACGGAGGGATTTGAGGACCTCCAGCTTGACCACCCTACCGGTGAAGGGGAGACTCGGCTGGGGTTTGCTCTGAAGACTCCATGCCTATGGCGGAAGGAGCTCATCAACCTTCCGAACTGGACGCCACCGCCTCCTCCTCCTCCTCCGGCGAGTCAGGGCACTCCGCCTCCACCGCCTCCTCCTCCGGCGAGTGACGATCAGGGCCCTCGGCCGGCTCCTTCTCCGGCACGTGGCGACACTCCGCCTCCTTCTCCGCCTGCGCCGACACGCCCGAGCAGCCAGCCTCCTCCTTCTCCGCCTCATCAGCAAGGGCGGAAGAGACCTGCCGCCGCTCCAGCTGCTCCGGCGCGTCGTAGTCCTTCTCCTCCGCCTCTTAAGCAAGTAAAGAAGACAACCGCTATGTCTGCTCGTTCGGCGTCTAGCAGTACAACCAGAGGCGGGAGGACATACAGATTCAGTCCTTCTCTGAAGACTCCAGAGAAGTTACCATACGAGAGGACCCAGGAGGAGAACGTCGAGATCGCACGAGAAGAAGTGAAGAAATTCTTTGAAGGGGTGAAAGCAAAGAAACATCCACCTCCGGAGGAGAAGGTAGACCGGGTGAAAGTGAAGCGCACTCTGGCTGCCCTGACAAAACCACCGAAGTCTGATCCGCCAAAAGGAAACTATGACCGCATTATTGGAAAGGAATTTGCCGAAGTGGAGCGGTCGGGAAGTACTGTCAGTGATCAAAGGCTGAAAGAACGACGAGCTGGGAAACAAATTGCCCAGCTTGGCGAACAAGCGAAGCAATCGTGCCCCCCGCTCAAGGTGCCTAGCCACAATGTCGCTAATGATCCGAGGATGGTGCCCGGTTATAGAAATCTTGCAGATTACCTGCCCGACGAAGTACATTATGAACCCATGGACGTGCAGATACAAAGATACGAGTACGGGAAGCCTCTCGTCAAAGATGAAAGATCTCTATCAACGATGATGCGAAGATTGCATGATTGGTACTTGAAAATCTGCAGAGACTCTGGGGGGAGGAGTACTTTGTATGTGAAAGTTAAAAAGGAGCATGACCTCGTTGGAATTGATCTGTTGCCTGTTCCATTTGAGGAGTTCTATCAGTTTTTCAATCAATTGGCCCTCGATAAAACAACGGTCGCCTGCTACTGTCTGTAAGTAGTACTACTTCTGTCATTAAGTTTCTCTATATAGCTTAGCTCTTTCATTGCATGTATTTATAATCATCCTCACTATATTATGCAGATTGAAGATCGCCAAATTGAAGAAAAGACAAGTCGGTGATATTGGGTTCATTAACACATATCTCATAGATGCAACTGAGGTTAAACTTCATGCCGCAGCTATCGATGCCAACTTGCTACGATCGTTCGTAATAAATCAAAACAAAGATATAATACTCTTTCCTTACAACTTCAGGTGAGTGTTACTGTCTTGTGCGTATTCGGTTTCCCTTATATATTAGTCAAGGTTATAGTAATGTAATTGATGAGTTATGCATGTGTGTGCAGTTCCCACTATATTCTCCTAGAGATTAAGCTTGAGCAGGGAGTAGTAACCGTTTTAGACTCTAAAAGAAAATATCCCCAGGACTATGCAGACATGACTCAAATACTCCAGAAGTAAGTTAAATCGATCATTATCCACCATATCAGCAACTTTGTTCATTTCCTGATATCAAGTAATTGTTTTCTTTGTCCGGCAGTGTTTGGAGAAAATTCACCAAAACAGTTCCGGGACTGCCGGAGGAGCTGGAATTTAGACACCCGAAAGTAAGTACTATAGTAGCATGTTCTGCGCATCTCCTAGTGATTCAAGCGCTAGTTTCATCAATACCATTTAGCATTCTTGCTTATCAGTTTGATTGACCTCTATTTCTTGTAAAGTGGTTGTGGCAGGAACAAGGGAATGATTTCTGTGGATACTACATCTGCGAGTCCATCCGCCACACGACCTGTGAGCAGGGCGGGTACTCTAACGAACAATATGAAGTACGTAAATAACAACATTCACAATTTTATTTTATTACCATCATTTGTGTTGAGTTTCATTCATTCATATATATATATGTATTGACCCCCTTCTTCAAATTAGATGTTTCGGAAGTGGGATGAACTCCTAGCACCAGCTCGCATGCGAGCAATTCAAGAGGAATTGGCGGCATTCTTTCTTGACCACGTGATCCCTGAAGACGGAGAATTCTATGTGGACCCTGAGTCCATATGATTATATTTGTAAGAGATAATTATTTTATATATGTAGCCGGTAGTGTCAGATAGATATACGAGAACTTGTTGTTCGACCAATCTCTTGAAGAAGAAGAGGTGGTCGATATCACTTCTCTCTGTATGCATATATGTTCATGACGATCTTCTGTTTCCTTCGGTTGCTTACTAGCTAGCCAGCGTGTCTAGTCCTCTCTATACGTATGTATAGTACGTAGCGTCGACCAAGCACGGACATAAGAGAGGACACTTCTCTCTATTAATTATAGCTAGCTAAC
>NC_041386.1:607125039-607140800 GCF_002162155.2 Triticum dicoccoides
AAAAAAAAAACAAAAACCCCAGCCACAGAAATGCTGACGCGTGGATGCCTATTGGTCCCGGTTGGTGCCACCAACCGGGACCAAAGGGTCTCCTGACTGGGCTCTGCGCACTGCCCACGTGGAGGGCCTTTAGTCCCGGTTCTGGATTGAACCGGGACTAAAGGGGGGAGGTATTAGTACCGACACTTTAGTCCCGGTTCTGGAACCGGGACTAAAGGCCCTTACAAACCGGGACTATAGGCCCTTTTTCTACCAGTGTGGTGAGACTAGAGGAGTGACGCAAGGTAGAATAAAGAGCATTCATTTCCCCTCAATTCAATACTTTGCATTATTTAATGGAAAATGCATCATAGGCAAACAGGATTGTGGTACACTTTGTGCTCCTGACTTGAGCCTCATACGCACCGCTATCACCGATGAAAAATGTTATAACCTTGGAGAGATTGTTGCTCGCAGGTTGCAACACAATGCTAGTAGTGGATATGTCTATGGTGGAATTTATGCCACACGTTTAGCTAGGGAGCTAGGTGTTTCACCTTGGCCTTATGACCCTATCCTACCCACGCAGTTCTTAGATTTGACGCCATGAAATGCCATAAGTTTCTTAGTGGTGAAATACATAATTATACTTATAACCTATTGTATAATAAAAAATCTGTTGTGGACACATTTTTGCCTGCACCTGCTCTTTTTGATGTTCACAGCAAGGGAAGATATTATGTTATTGAGAGCGAGGCCCGAGCGCATAATGCGGAGGTTGTTGCTGCTCGGCGGGCTGAGGTGGCTGCACCTAGAGCCTCCGTGAGCTATCACTCCGACTACTACGCAGGCTACTGATGGTGATTACCAAGCTAGGCCAAAAGCCTAAGCTTGGGGGAGTACGTATTTCCACCGACATTACATTCATTGTTCACATCTTTCACTCCATTTGTCGGTGTTCATGCTTTTTCATTGTATTATCCATGCTAGATTTATTTTCTCGCTTTCTTCTTGTGTGTTTGAAAAACTTTGAGAAAATACTAAAATATTTCCTGCTTCTTTTCAATTTATCATTCTATCTTAGTTAGTTGTAGTATTGAAAAGAAAATCCAAAAGGATTTCCTTGTTCTTATTTTGCTTGTTGGGAGCTCTCCCGTGTAAATAGTTTTTCTCGTTTTTGTCTTTCCTTTCTTAATTACTTTTGTTCAGAAAAAACTAAAAACTCCAAAAATATTTTAGTGTGTTTCTCTAAATTTATTTTTTTATTGAGTCATATCGAGGAGAAGACCACGATGAAAATGTTGAGTGGCTCTCATGTACATTATTGTTGATCTAACAAAGAACTCATATTACCTTGTCTTCTCCTTTTGAATAAAATGTTTGCAGATTCCAGCTTAGTCCATGTCACTCTTGCACTATTATCATTTTTATATCATTCGGTCGTGCAAGTGAAAGGCAATAATGATGATATTTGATGAACTAGTATGGCAGAGAGAAATGGATATGAACTCAACTTGTTTTGTTTTTGTAAATATGTTTAACCTAGTATCCATGATTCAACCTATTATGATTAAACATGTTTGTAATGACCATTAGAGATTATAGTTTCTCATGCCATGCTTAAGTAGCTAGGAGTGGATCTCTACTATTAAAGCAGAATCAAACGTCGTGATGGTTCGACCTCCTCCTTCCCACCTACGACAGCGATTGATGAAAAACCATCAGCGTCACCCGAGGGCCACGATTGCAGCAGCCCAAAAAACATGCCAACTCAGCCCACGTACGCGACAACTGATCCTTCTTTTCCACGATCGATCCTGCACCCTTTTGTCCACGCGAGGGACGCGGATTTTTCATGCATATGCTTCGGAGCCCTGCTATCTTGGCCATCCGTCACTGTTGTGTGTCTCGGGATGTGAGGAGAACCTGTGGGCGCTTAAACTCTCGATTAGCAGGAGTAGTTTTGTAGGTCTGCTTCGTAGGTCCTCCCCCAGGAATAGTGGCCGGCAGTAGACCTGTAGGGCTTTGTTGTTTTCCACAGAGTGCCAGCATCTCCCAGCACAAAAAGCATTATTGTATGAGATCCATGCATGTCTCTCCTTCAAAGCTCTGTCACATGCATGCTCAATCTCTCTCACAAAAGCTATCTCTTTTCTCACCCTCTCATATGCTGCACAAGCTCTCTTTTACCTATGAAAATAAAAGGCTTTCTCTCATACTCTCACACTCAAGTTAAAAAATAGCAAGTTCAGAATGACACTGTTTCTCTCTCTCACTCCTCTCACAGGTTCTCTCCCTTCAGTTTCTCAAAGCGAGTTGTTCTCTCAGCCCCAAGTTCTCTCTCATTCAAAGCCCACACTTTTTTCTCAACGAATGAGTAGCCAACCCTCTAATGGCGGTCCAATCTGCGGCGTCCCTCTTTCTCTGCAACACAACCCAAATGCTAGAAAGGACATGAGAGATAACGAGAGAGAACTCTTCCGCGCATGCGCACAATGACTTTCTGTGAGTTTTCTTGTCCTTGTCCGCTTCCTGGTGTCTTTTGTCTAGGTAGCATGTCGCAGGGTCAGGTGAGAAGTGGCCTACCACTTCTTAGGTTGATTACAGTGGACAACCTGTATACACCAACGTGGTTATGAACTGCAAAACCTGAAGATGAGCTTTGACCGTGCCATGACCTCGTCTATCCCGAGGAATACATGCGGCCAGGATAGAGGCGCTCCAAAGCGCATGCCTTCTCAAATATTATCCTCCACGCGAGCCCCACGACGCATGCGCTCCTTGCCACGATCCCTACGAGCCCGCAGCCCCGCATTTGATCCCCTCGACGAAGAGGCACTTTCTCTGCGCACCCTCGAGCACCCACCGCCGCCATCACCGTCCCCACGCGGCCGCGCCCCGCCAGGCGTCGTGGGAGCTCGTCGAGAGCATGCTGGGTCTCCGGCTCTCTGCTAGCAGCAGCAGTCGCCTGCTACCATGCCCCGGCCCTCCTCCGGTTCGTGGTCGGTCATGGGGTCAGTGGATCTCGCTGTCCAAGCCTCCGCTGGAGTAAGGTGACGACCACCATCGCCTGGCTCCGCCACCATCTTCGGTAGATATGTCGAACACACTTTTTGGAACGGAGGCTCCAGAGGAGCCCGACTTTGAATTAACAAAGCCATCAACCGGCCAGGAGTACAAGAGCAGACCACGAACAAAGCAACGGCTAAAGGATACAAGGGAGAAAACAGAACAGCTTACAACGCTACACCTACAACCAGCGAATAGAAAATTACATTGAAGTGCAGCTAATTGAGGATAAGCCCACTACACAAAGGCCCTGAAATGACTACGGAAGAAGCCATGAGGATCTGCACCGCTAGAATAGGTCGGGTACATGACTGAAACCAGGAACTGGAGAAGGCATAACACATGCTTTCTCTAACACCAAAGAGGAACCCTTCCCCTCACCTAGGCTCGAAGGCGCCGAACCGTCAAAGTGTAGAGACGCTCACCCGAGAGCTAAAGCAAGGGTGGCCTCAAGTCCAGGCCAGCCATGGATCACAACCATCATCACGCCGGAGCACACACACGGAGGCTGCGACGCAGACGCCGTAGGGAACCGATGGAAGAGGGTAAGCCACCGGGAGAGACGCCGAAAGGAAGAAGCTGCCAAGCCCCGTGGCGAAGATTAGGTCCGAGGAACTCAAGAACCAGCTAAATTGGCACCAATGGCGCTGCTGCTACCAGGAAGGGGAACCCGATCCCCTTCCAACATGTCTCGAGGGCGCCGACCCGCCGGGGCATTGCACAACACCGCCACTGAGCAACTTGTGGCCGGATCTGAAACCTGCACCGAATATATACGCCATCGACTCTACAGACACCGGGCGCCCACCTGCAGCTGATACATGCCCCCAAAGCACCAACCTTCCCCAGACGGCGCCTCCATGGAGGACACAACGCACCAGGCGCCGCCGCCGCCCATCCCATGCTGGGATTTGAGCTTTCGCCCGGGAGGCATGGCCGGGGTGTGGATGGGAGCCCAGGCTGCGACTCTAACAAGCAGACCGACGCAAAAGGGGCGTCGCCGCCGCCGTGTTGGGAATACAAACAGGAGTTTCCCCCGGGATCGTCCAGCACCACCAGCTCAGGGAGCACACCGTCGGCACCGAATCCGGGGATCAGAGGCCCGGAATCAAGCGAATCCAGCAAGGGAGAGCAGAGAGAGGGAGAACATGTCCTTCAGATCTGGAGCAGAGGAGGTAGAACCTCGCTGCACCGCGACCACTGCCCGCCAGGACCTCGCTGCCCGAGCAGCCGAGGGATCCGGCCCGCGCCTCCCGTCGAAGGATGACGCCTCCTCACCAACCGGGCCGCCGCCCAGCTTCCGGGGCCCAATGCAAGCGAGCGAAGCGACGAAGCCCGGCCGCCACCGTCATCAGCAGTCGCCTAGGCGAAGCTCGACGACTCCCTCGGGTGACGGCAGGGGAGGGGTCGAGGGAGCGGCGCCTAGGGAAACCCTAGGGGCCCTCGGGTCGCCCCGAGTCGAACACACTCATACCCATCGCGTCTCGCTCTCACCTCCTTCCCGGTCTGGACATGCTCACCCTGCAAGCCATCTACGCGGCCTCTCCGATCTCTCTCTCACCTCGTCGGACGCTGCTGCCTCTCTCTCGTCTCTCCCGGTCTGATGGCGGTGATGGGAGGAGCAGCGAGGTGGTGGAAGGAGACGGGATCAAGAGGACCGAAGCAATTAGCAGTCTCAACAACAAGCGTCAGCGGCCGATTTGGCATGGAAAGGATTGAACGACAGGTTGGTGCGGCTGATTCGGCGGGAGCAGAGCAGCCACGGCTGGCCTCTTCCCTGCTTTTTTCTCTTGGATGTTCCCCTTTTTTCTCTGGAGTGGCAATGGGTTTGACGGGCAGAGGAATTGCCTATCTCCAATGACGGTTGTAGGCTGGTTGGTTCTTCACCCAGGAATGGACAGAGGAATTGCTTCTCAAAGGTAGTGTTGAATACCTCGGTTTTTAGGGAGTGTTGCATATCTCGTTGAACATAGATGAGATTGATTATCTTTGCAGCTCTCTGATGTTGTGGACTTGGTGACTAGATTGGTTACTGAATTTTCCACTAAAGGTATATATGCTTGATCAGCAGTGTGCTTATGTCGATCGATAATGATACATATTTTGGTGATACACAGTATTTGTTATACGTATATAGGAGTGGTTATCAACCTATTGTTGGTTCTGCAACCTGTTACTTATATACATTAAACATTTGAGATTGGGTGGTCTCCGGTTGAATTTCAACGGTCCAAGGATTCTGTAGAAGTACAAGATTTTAAAGAGAAAGGGCTCACACATGGTCACAAGACTGAAGGTGGAGTGAAAGGAGGAGTGGAGAGAAAGACCCCCCCCCCCTCTCTCTCTCTCACGAGTATGCCTCTATTATCTTTTTTTTATGTAACCATGTCAGTATTTCCTTCTATCACAAGGCAAGTTTGTTCACATGATGTTATGTTCACAAGGGGATACCCATTTATTGTCTTCCATTTTATACCTGAATAAATATAGTCCAAGGTTACCTAATCTTATACTACAATATTAGAATTTACCTATATGTTTTTTTACAGGTTCAACACATTTTCTTATTGCTAAAGTTGTCCAAACATGATTGTACAATGGATACAATTCTTTTAAATAATTGGTGTTATGGTATTTGTGTGGCACTGATCAAACAGCATATGAATCATTGTAATCACCTGCTAATATATTGTATGATAGTAAAGCTGAAACTTAATAATAAGCAGGAACTACCAGTAGATACTAAGAGTCCCAATAAATACTTTTTGAACCTACTATATTTGGGGAAAGATGTCAGCATCTAAATGTGTGGCATAAAAGTTTGACAGATAGGTCAAGAATAAGGAACATAGGATGGTGAGAAATTGTGTTCTCATGGTCATGCTATATATTGTGTTAAGTTATGATTCCAAGGTTTTTATGGTATTCAAAGAATACGGGCCATCAAAACATGAACTCTCTTCTTCATCTACTGAAATGTTCTTCCTTGCAAGTTATCCTCTGAAGAGCGACAAGACATGAGTTGGGCCATATAGTGTGAGCTTAATCGTAATAACTGGTTAAAGAACAAGAACTACAAATTTAAAGCAATAATAAAGAGCCACCCGGGTTAATAAAACTGAGAAAAATAACTCGGAGATAAAAAATTTGGAAGCTCCATTGCGGGATTCAGACCTAACCATTCAAGGAGAAGCAGTGGGAAAGTTTTGAAGATTCTTGTATGAGCTTAACAATTTAGAATAGTTCTTAGCTGGTTAAAAGGATTTAGGATCACAAGCAGCTTTTTTCCACGCCATGTACAGGGAGTTCTCAATACGTTATTATTTCTCATTTTTAGTGTCACACAATGCATGGAGTTTTTGTAGATTCAAAATTTCAGCGTCTTCTTTTTTCCTCCAACTAGTATGCACCAAATTTTCATTCTTCATGTATATTGCAGCTTGAATAATATTTAATTTCCCTCAAGAGTTATGCACTCCACATACTTCTCTCTGTGAGATTGGAAATCTGTTGTGCATAGCGAGTATGGACTATCTTTTTAATTATTTTTCTTTCAAAAACATATCACAGAGTTCGGAATATTTGAAAAAAAATTGGAATAACATAGCAAGTTGTGTACGCCTGCATTTTCCCTCACAATCACATGCCCTTTTTGATTTGGAAACATCTATATATTCTAATTCAAGAAGCGTCAGGAATACATATTTTTATCAATCTAAACAAATTTTGTAGGAGCGATCAAAATTTGAGGGTTGCATAACCAGTTGGTGTTATGTTTACACATGTTTTAAGTACATATCATGTTGCAGTACATAGCCAGGGGCATTGGGGCTCCCTCCATGGTCTGATCTACTCACGCTCCGACTGATCTATGTACTCCTGCTGCGACTTCACACAAAATAGAGAGAGTAACATTATTGGCATGTATATGCATTCTTTCTAGCTACAGAAGCAAAGATCAAAGTTTGTCCATTGCAACTACTCAATTAGTAGTTCAGCATACTGTTTCTAAAATATTAGGTCAATCATGCATACTTTTCTTGCACAAGATTGTTGCAATAGATAGTTACTCTGTATTGTTCTAATTTAATCCGACAGCTGCAGTTGTTTTAAAATGCTACAAAGCTTAGTAATGGAGATACCGCAGATGGTAGAATGGTCGCTTGCTGATTTAATTCACGCTTGGTTCTCGTGTTGATGATATCAAAAGCCTCTTTGCCCCCCTCCACCACTGTGTAAACGATGTACTTCTAACTCTTTTTTTTCTTATTTTGTATTGGACATTTGAATTAAATAAAAGGGTTTATAATGGTAGATGCTTTTACTTTTTCCTTGTATAGACAAGTTTAAAACAAACACTACTTCAGTAAATGCATTGTACTCTCCCTCGCTAAATTCAGGTTTTTGCTTAGGGAGTTTTCTATTTGCACGCAAGATTGGCGTGAGGCATGAAACAAATCATTGGTGAAACAGAAGAATCCCTTTGGTTTTTATTGATTTCACTTTGTTGGGAGGGTTTGTAAATGATAGGTGTTGTCATTTTCCCTACTATATATCTATGTAGCATAAAGAACTTTCAAAATGAATTTTGTTTTCTCTAATACCTTCATTTACGTTTCATTTCCACTCATACCGACTGATCTAAGCTTCTGAATGAATTAGGTCACTCACCAACACTATATTTAGTAGATCAAGTGCTCTATCATATCTTTGTATCCTTACTATTTTTTTATAAGAATAGTCTTCAAGTATGACTGCGAAGAGCTTAGAATGTGCACTGTCTAGACAGAGTCTACCAATGAGATACTGGTGCACCTCTTTTTCTCTCGTACTCATCTCACTTTTTTGGTAGAGGCTCGACCAATAGAGGGACTTGGACCTGCCACTCATGGACTTACTTGTTGATGTATATCAAGAAGCAAAACTTCCCTTGATTCAACAAAATGTCATCATAGGATGTTGCAGCATTTGTAATTTATAAAATAGCATCATAATTGATGGAGTCAGTATCAGCTATGAACTTGTTTCACATTATTGAAGGTTTTTTTTACCTTGATTATCCATAGGCCCAGCCCCAACGGTGAGGACATACAAGGGGAGTTGGTGCTTGTATGCTATTTTTTGGCACATCGTTGTTCATTTCCAGTGATACATGAAGACCAGTTTATAGAGAAGTGCCCAATCCATGGCAAGTATATAGACTACTGACTTCTGAAATGATGAGAATGCTAGAGCAAGGACGGATGAACATAATGGAGGGGGCGGGGGGAGTGGGAGACAATGAGAAAGATGCTCGACTGACAGACTACTGAGTTTTTATGTCATGCTCAAAAAAAGAGACACGATATTATCGAGGAGAAAAGAAGTGGAAGAATGAATCGTGCTGCTATATGGATGGATACCACATCATATCACGTTTGATGTAGAATCTGAAATACTCCCTCCGTTTTAAAATAGATGAGTCAAGTTTGTACTAATTAACTTTAGTACAAAGTTGGGTCATCTATTTTGGTACGGAGGGAGTACACCATTTTTCTCTCCTCCCCTGTCATTTGACATAAAATTCCAAAATACATCATTTATTTGACCATTGTATTTTTTTGTTATTCCGTGGCAACGCACGGGCATTCAGCTAGTAATGATAAATCTTGGATGTCTACACTGCATTAAAATGATTGTGATATGGTATGATGATATGGTATTCTCCTTCGAATGTTCGAGTGGCTTGACTTGGCACATGTTCATGCATGTAGTTGAATCAAAACCAACATAGCCTCTATGATATTTATGTTCGTAGTGTTCATATCCTACTCATGCTAGTATCCAATGTTCATTATGCATAATACATGTTCATGAACATTTTCGCTCTCTAGCTGGCCGCTTCTCGGCCTATTTACTAGCCTTCACCTGTACTAAGTGGGAATACTTCTTGTGCATCAAAAATCCTAAAACCCAATTTATTCCGGATGAGTCCACCATACCTACCTATATGCGGTATTACCCTGTCGTTCTAAGTAAATTTGCATGTGCCACCTCTAAAAACTTCAAATAAATATCCTTTTTGTGTGCCTGGATTGTTCATAGAGTGATAGGAGGTAGTCAGTATCTTCCATGCTAAGCGGGTTATTCTGATGATGAGTGTTTATTCACTCATCCTTGCACGAGAGGGGCGGTAACAGGGATTCCCAGTCCCAAATTGAAATTGCAAATAATTAAACAAAACTCCCCTAGGATTGCTGTTGGTATGGACAGTACCCGTCGATTCGGATCAGTCGTGGAGTGTGTTTGTTGGTGGAGGGGGGGTAAGCCTTTACTTTTACCTCTTGGGAACCGCCACTAATGTGTTTAGTGTGGAAGATACCGATAAGTAATGGTCGCAAAGTACAACAAGGGTGCATTTCTCAAAATTTCATTTACCTCTATTTTAAAAACTTGAGCTCTGGCACCGCTCCAAATCACTGCTTCCCGTTGCGAAGGGACTATCTATTTACTTTTATGATGTGTCATCACCTTCTCAAATAAGCGCCAGTTCCTGAGAACATTATTTTCAGCCTCATGCATTGTGTGTAGCTAACGTTGGATGTATCATGACTGGATCTTTTCTACCATGAATTACAATGTTTAGTTGCTGCTTGAACTTTGGAGGTGCTCTGAATTTATGTTTTGCGGTTTCAGAAAGGGCTAGCGAGATACCACTATTGTCATATTATGTCATGGTTGTTTTGACAAAGTGTTATTGCTCGCTAGTTGATTATGCCATCGACATGGTTGTTTATAATCTTACTAAGAACCTGGGTGCTACTTAAGCTTTTTTATGTAGACAAGAGCAAAAGAGTTCATAAAAGTTGTTCTTTTCCACTTTCAGTTTATCAATTGAATTGCTTGAGGACAAGCAAAGGTTTAAACTTGGGGGAGTTGATACGTCTCCATCGTATCTACTTTTCCTAACATTTTTCCTCTTGTTTTGGACTCTAATTTGCCTGATTTGAATGAAACTAACTTGGACTGATGTTGTTTTGAGCAGAACTACCATGGTGTTGTTTTTGTGCAGAAATAAAAGTTATCGGATTGGAATGAAACTTTGGGAGTATTTTTTATACAATAAAAGAGAATTTCTGGAGCCAAGAACCACCGGAGGGGCCACCTGGGTGGGCAGAACCCACCAGGGCGCGCCCCCTCCTAGCGCACCCAGGTGGGTTGTCCCCACCTGGTGGCCCCGCAGACCTCAACCCTAATACTATAAAATCACATTTTCAGAGAAAAATCAAAGAGAAAGAATTATCGCGTTTCACGAGACGGAGCCGCCGCAACTTCCTATTCTTCATCGGGAGGCCAGATCTGGAGTCCATTTGGGGCTCCGAAGAGGGGGATCTTTGATCTTCATCATCACCAACCATTCTCCATTGTCAATTCCATGATGCTCCCCACCGGGAGTGAGTAATTCGTTCATAGGCTCGCTGGTCGGTGAGGAGTTGGATGAGATTCATCATGTAATTGAGTTAGTTTTGTTAGGCTTGATCCCTAGTATCCATTATGTTCTAAGATTGATGTTGCTATGACTTTGCCATGCTTAATCTTTGTCACTTTGGGCCCGGGTGCCATGGTTTCAGATCTGAACCGTTTATGTTATCACCTTTATATCTTTGTTCTAGATCCGATCTTGCAAGTTATAGTCACCTATTACGTGTTATGATTCGCAAACCCCGGAGTGACAGAAGTCGGGATACCCGGTGATGACCGTAATTTGAGGACTCCATGTATTCACTATGTGTTAATGTTTTGTTCCGGTTCTCTATTAAAAGGAGGCCTTAATACCCCTTAGTTTCCAGTAGGACCCCGCTGCCCAAGGATGGTAGGACAAAAGATGTCATGCAAGTTCTTTACATAAGCATGTATGATTATTTACGGAATACATGCCTACATTATATTTACGAACTGGAGCTAGTGTCGTATCGCCCTAGGTTATGACTGGGGAACCGCAACCATTCAAAAAGCTATCATTTGATCCGAAATACCAAGGTTCGAAGAACCCTGGGGACTCCCGCTTGTGATCTTCTTCCTTGGGTCAAAGAAAATAGAACTTACCAATTGGAAATGGAAATGCCGAATGAATTGAACCTTATGGAAATAGCATGGAATAAGGTTTGATCCTATTCATGGGGATTCCGTAAATATCCCATTTAAAAATCGAAACAATCGGGACTTTTCGTAGTTAACACTAACTGAAGCTAACCGGAAGCTTTCTTCTCATGCGACTCTTGGATCGAAAAGAGGCTGCTGGACTGGATCATGGCTGAAACTGCCAGGCACGGACTAAAAGCTTTTATCAGGGATTCCCGAGTCAAAGGAATAGATTACCAGTTTTTCCTTACCACACGGATCCACTAGGATGGCTCCCCGCCTAATCCGGATCATTGTGCAATGCTTATGTGAAATCTCAATCCAAAACTGATTCATTTCATTGGAAAAATCAACGCCGACGTCAAGATCAGTCTCCTTTTCAAAAGTGAGCGAGCAGAGCTAAAAAAGATGGAGTTACCTGGAGATGAACAATTTCGATTTAATAACACAAATAGTACAAAGCGTCCCACACATCCATTCTTTTATTTTTTATTTTTCCCATCCTACGTTGGATCTCTAAGCAGAAAGACTTGTCAGAAATCGCCGGTTGGGTTGGTCCGACCAAGAAAGGCATGGGAGTGGACAGGCAGAAGTGAAAGACTCGCTACCAATAAAGATCCAAAACTCCTCATACTCCCACCTTCATTCATAGAGTTGGAGGAATCCACAAGAGGCCTACCCATTCATAATTGCATAAAAGAACCATTCTTTTTATGAAAACTCTTGTTCCAACCTCACCTGTGGTCGAATGAATACGAAAGGGTTCCGAGCAAATGGATACAAATTGACCTTGTGGATCCGATGATACCACGCCTGGGAAACTTTCAGAAGAATAAGAAGAAGAAGGCAGATTCAATTCGCATTCAGTTCTAGCTATTTCCGCACCCCCTAATCGACCAGAACAACAAATATGTATCCCCTCCACAACCCCTTGGGGTTATCCTGCACTTGGAAGAAGAACTAGGAAAAGGAAAAAAATATAGCGGGTAATCCAGATCAGAGTTCTTTGGATGGCATGTAATGGATTTCATTATGAAAAGGGTCATTTTTTTTATGTTGTAAACTTCATATCCAGATAAACAAACTTACTATTAGTGCTCCAAGCTCCATGTGTTCTAGAGCTAAGACTACGTTGGTGTTGGCTCCCCTTATCCTTCCTCTGGCATTCGCCGATCAATTTCTAAATGAGTGGTATTTCGATTCTCTAACTGCTCAAATAGCAATGGTTTCCTGTTCCGCATTGACCCTAGGATTGGCGGCTTGGCTTAAAGAATATGGGATTCTATCAAGGGACAAGAAAGAATCCCAAGTCTATCCTATCTTGCCATGGTCGAAAGCACAATGCCTTTCTCTTCCTATACCAAAATCATCGTTTCATTCCTCCGTGTGAAATAGAATTCATTAAAGAAGAATGCCAGTATCGAAGTAAAGTAAACCATTAGAATAGCTAACCATTCACTGCCTTCGCCCGGTAAGAAAGTGGAAACTGCCTGGCTGCGAGACTGTTCTTTTCGCTGGAGAAAGAGAACACTTATTTTCACAGGATTTCTGTAAGAATCAATCGGGGCACGAGTATTCGAAGTAGAAGCGCTAACATTCCCCCTTCCTTGAGAAAGTGCTTGACCCCAAGCCGGTGCATAAGGAAAATGAGTCTTCAGGTCGATGAGGTCCTCCCCCGTTCATGATTTGGAATCGATTGGATATGTTACTATCAACTATCCTTGTTTCTATTTCTATTGCATTCTATATCATTGTATCACATTCTGTTCTACGCTCCCTTACCAAACCAACTAAACTATTTGCCATGTTTTTGACAAATGACCTAACTTTGATGTGATGTGCCCGGCTAGCCCGGATCATTCTTAGAGCAGCCGATTTGATGACAGGAATTTCCTTGTTTGTTGCAGCCTAAGATTGGGATTGACCTACTCTTCTTCTATAACCGGGATCTTACGACTCTCGTGCTTAATAAGTTGGCACCAGGAAAGCAGGCAAGGTGAACCTCGTTTGCCAAAGCCCTTTTGAAATACCTTCTTTTTGAACCTTTAGAAAATACCTGCTAGCTATCCCTAGTTTTGTTTAACCAGCTTTCCCCCAAAAAGGGGAGATCCGAGAGATGTGCTGCAAAATGGAAGTTGTGTTAGTCCTCGGCAAAAATCATCTTCCTTTATTAAAGACCCGGGAAGCGACTAGTCGCTTCTGGCGAAGCTTAACAAAGGCCGACTACTACATAGAGACAACTACTACCAGCCATGAGCGATAGTGAAGTCGTCAGAGGCAGAAGCTGTTGCTTGACGGACGAAGCCGAGCCGATACAATAGGCGGGCGAAGTGAGCGAGACCAAGACGGGCCAGCCAATACGAAATGCTCGAAAAACGGCCGTGCTTAAAGGATGCCCTCAGCGTCGAGGAACATGTGTTAGGGTGTATGTGCGGCTCGTTCAGATCATGACTTCAAACAAATATTAAAAAAATTGAAGTATCCATGATTAGTTGAGAAAGACTATCCAAATCTATGGATCTCCCCAGCGTCCAAGCTAGACCCCATCCAAACCAAATCCGCCACTTGTTGGGCGAAGCCTTGCTTTCTATGAACCAAAAAGGAGGTCTATTTGGCCGATTTAGGAGACCAGATGTATGGTCTTTCACGCGCCTACTCAAAGTCCGTGTTTTGAGCACATTTGACTATGAAATCAGGCCTCTACGCCGAGCTGCGGGTAATTCATTTTCCGGATGGTGCTTCTCAATAGAAGGATCGATACGGGTAGGACCACTAACCAACAGGAAAGCAGGGTGTGACGCCCCCGATTTAATCTTACACTAATCATGCACGCAAATGTGTACGATCAAGATCAGGGACTCACGGGAAGATATCACAACACAACTCTACAATTAAAATAAGTCAGACAAGCATCATAATACAAGCCAGGGGCCTCGAGGGCTCGAATGCAAGTGCTCGATCATAGACGAGTCAGCGGAAGCAACAATATCTGAGTACAGACATAAGTTAAACAAGTTTGCCTTAAGAAGGCTAGCACAAACTGGGATACAGATCGAAAGAGGCGCAGGCCTCCTGCCTGGGATCCTCCTAGGTCACTCCTGGTCGTCATCAGCGGGCAGCACGTAGAAGTAGGCACCTCCGGTGTAGTAGGGGTCGTCGTCGACGGTGGCGTCTGGCTCCTGGACTCCAGCATCTGGTTGCGACAACCAGAAAGAAAGGAAAAGGGGAAAAAAGGGGGGAGAAAGCAACCGTGAGTACTCATCCAAAGTACTCGCAAGCAAGGAACTACACTACATATGCATGGGTATATGTGTAAGGAGGCCATATCAGTGGACTGAACTGCAGAATGCCAGAATAAGAGGGGGATAGCTAATCCTGTCGAAGACTACGCTTCTAGTCACCTTCGTCTTGCATCAAGTAGAAGCGAGTAGATTGAAGTCCTCCAAGTAGCATCTCCAAGTAGCATCTCCAAGTAGCATCTCCAAGTAGCAGTAGCATCTCCAAGTAGCATCGCATGGCATAATCCTGCCCGGCGATCCTCTCCTCGTCGCCCTGTAGAAAAGCGATCACCGGGTTGTCTGTGGAACTTGGAAGGGTGTGTTTTATTAAGTATCCGGTTCTAGTTGTCATAAGGTCAAAGTACAACTCCAAGTCGTCCTGTTACCGAAGATCATGGCTATTCGAATAGATTAACTTCCCTGCAGGGGTGCACCACATAGCCCAACACGCTCGATCCCATTTGGCCGGACACACTTTCCTGGGTCATGCCCGGCCGCGGAAGATCAACACGTCGCAGCCCCACCTAGACAAAACAGAGAGGCCAGCACGCCGGTCTAAACCTAAGCGCGCAGGGGTCTGGGCCCATCGCCCTGAGCACACCTGCACGT
The DNA here is from genome assembly GCF_002162155.2 of Triticum dicoccoides. NCBI lineage: Eukaryota > Viridiplantae > Streptophyta > Magnoliopsida > Poales > Poaceae > Triticum > Triticum dicoccoides. The sequence continues at coordinate 607,140,096 of NC_041386.1, forward strand.
TGCGTACGCGGCCGGTGAGCAGACCTAGCAACCTCCATTACAAAGGAAGTTGCGTTAACGCAGTCCAACCCGGCGCGCGCCGCTCCGTCGCTGACGTCTGAAGTGCTTCGGCTGATACCACGACGTCGGGATACCCATAACTACTCCCACGTAGATGGTTAGTGCGTATAGGCTCGTAGCCAGACTCAGATCAAATACCAAGATCTCGTTAAGCGTGTTAGGTATCCGCGAATGCCGAACAGGGCCAGGCCCACCTGTCTCCTAGGTGGTCTCAACCTGCCCTGTCGCTCCGCCACAAAGTAACAGTCGAGGGCCGTCGGGAACCCAGGCCCACCTCTACCGGGATGGAGCCACCTGTCCTTTCAGCCCCCTCGTCAGAATCACTTGCGGGTACTCAATGAGCTGACCCGACTTTAGTCACCATCTGTATAGTATGTATGTAAGTATAGTATATACCCGTGATCACCTCCCGAGTGATCACGGCCCAATAGTATAGCAAGGCAGACTGACAAGAATGTAGGGCCAATGATGTTAAACTAGCATCCTATACTAAGCATTTAGGATTGCAGGTAAGGTATCAACAGATGTAGCGACAATGTCAGGCTATGCATCAGAATAGGATTAACGAAAGCAGTAACATGCTACACTACTCTAATGCAAGCAGTATAGAGGAGAATAGGCGATATCTGGTGATCAAAGGGGGGG
>NC_041386.1:607140810-607160422 GCF_002162155.2 Triticum dicoccoides
TTTTTTTTATTCTATTTCTTTTCAGTTTTCTTTTATCTTTGTTTTATAAAATATAAAAGTTGTATCTTAAATAGTAACACTAATTATACCTCTGCCACAAAAAGGTTTAACCCCCAAATAATATAGTTTAGTATTTTATAAAATACCAACACACTTATTTATTTGTTTTACCGACAGTTTTAATTAATTGAATGCATTTAGGCATTTCATAAAAATGTGGTTCCTCCACCTACATTACTTATGAATTATTTGTTACATTTAGAACATTTTAGTTTTGACTTTTGAAAACTTTAATTGTTTGACTTTATTTTGAATTTGAATTTGAATCGGTTTCGAACTAACTCGAGATTAGCAACTGTAAATGAGGTGACGTGACATCATTACCAGAGGGTTACTGTAGCTTGATTACCCGGGCGTCACACAGGGATAATAAATAAAATAGGAACTGGATAAAATTGTATATCGAAACGACTTCTGGCATCACCGGAGGGATCGGAACCACATTCGTAGGCCGACAATTTTTCTGGATAGGTTGAACTATTGGAAGCTAATGGAAAAGGAACACCAGGGAGAGCATTGCCACTACCCTGGTCTCCTAGATCCACTGCCATTACCTACTTCTGCTTGGACTGACACCTCTTCGTTGAAACGATTTTCATGAATCTCGAGATGATACTGATTGGCCTGAAATCCTCGACGGTGTGGGCATCTTTTTTCAATAAAACCGAAACTGTTTCCGCCTTCCTCTTGAACTGAGCTATTTCTCTGAAATATACAGTTTCACATCATTACAGGAAATCTTATACCTGTGTATTACCAGCCGGTATGGAGCCATCGTCGTCTTCGGTGTAGCATGAGGTAGAGGCAACTCTTGTTCCGGTTGTTCCCAATTCAGAGAGCTTTGGATCGGCTCGAGGCAACCGAAAGGGCCACGACCCTTTATCATGAGCAACATCCAAGACCAATAGCGGGAGCGAGATTGCCTTGATAGCACCAGGCACATAATGTGCCGGCACCATGAGGCAACGCCGCAAGCGCTATTCGGCCGCAGCAGCACACCCAAAGGGCGTTCACCGTGAGGTAAATTTTGTACTAAGCACCATTATATGATGAATATCATCCAACGAGTTCACCGAAACAATGCCTATGAATTTCTCTTATATTGTTCTTGCTAAGTTACTACTGCTATCGTTAATGTTACCCTTGCTACAAAATCATAGCTATCATTGTTACTGTTACTATTGATGTTGCTACTACTATCAAAACTATCATATTACTTTGGTATTGATCATATTGCTATAGATAATTAATCTTCAGGTGTGGTTGAATTGACAACTCAGCTGGTAATACTTGCAAATATTATTTGGCTCCCCTTGAGTGGAATCAATAAATTTGGGTTGAATACTCTATCCTCGGAAACTGTTGCAATCCCCTATACTTGTGGGTTGTCAAGATCTAGTTGGCATCACCTCGTCCATAATGGCCTTTCCATGGCACACACAGCATAGAGGCCGTTCGATGAGGCTATACATGCCGTGACGTTGGCTCATCCTTCACGCATCGTCCGATTTGGACGCCGCACATGGGTCGGGGCGCCATCTATGCCTTCAGTCGGTTGAGAGGGGACGAGGATGGCTCCTCCATTACGTGGTACGACAGCGGTGATGCCTGTCTTGCCTTGACGCGGGTTGGCTGCGTCGACGGTGGCGCTAGACCACGGGAGCGCAGTGACCACTTGATCATGAGGCTGGCCTGACGCTGGTACTCCTCATTCGTTGTTACTGTCTCCACGAGGAGGTGTGGCCACTGCTCCTCATAACCGATGAAGATGACGATATCTACCTTCTTGAAGGATTCAACAGCCGTGAGGTCGAGGGGCCCAAAGAACGGTAGTGGCGGCGCCAAGATTCGGGTCCAAAGGTTGATCTGAACCACCGCCTTTGCTGGTGTGGAGAACAAGGACTTCGGCATGGTCGTTTGGACTGTGCCAGAGCATAGAGGATTGAAGAGGCGGGGAGCAGAGATGAATAGCAATGGTGTAGTGCGGTCAGATGGTGCTGTAGACCTGCTTAAATAGGCACAACCAGGCGATGGCCAGAAAGTTGGCTTAATGCGGCACAGTGGCCAGAGTAGGTTTCTCGGTCGATGCATCACAATTGAAGTGGTGCAATCCATTCATCTGGTTGCGTAGCTCTGCTCAATATCAATGCCATGGAGTCTTGTCCAGTCTCAAGCGGCACTGACCGACATGATTCTGCAGCAACCGCTTCACATGGTGAGGGTTTTTCTGGCGGAGAGGTTTTTGGGTGTTACTGCAGTGTGGGACGCGTATGTGTGTGCGGTAAGGACACCTGCAATTAATCCATTTCGGGGACCTATGTGGTACTACAAGGGTGGTAAACTGCGTCCTGACTGTTCGGTCCGAACGGTTGTGGGTGGTTTGAGGGGCCACGTTGGAGATTAGACTGTGTCGATCGCGGAGGTGTTGGCCACCGCCGGCCATACGACTCCTCTGGGGTGTGGACTGAGCATGATGGTCTTGACATCGCCGACTCGACCACTCTCAAGAAGAGGGACCAGGACCTTCTCCGGCGTTTGAAGGATCCAGTGCGTTCTTTGGCCCGAATTAGAGAGAAGATGTTGGGCTTTCTTCCTTTTGATTTAGGCGATGTCGGGGTGATTTGGTGTTGAAGAACGGGAATAGGGCGTCTATTGGACAGGTGATGACACGAACATCCATGCCAGTTCTAAAGAATTCAGAAAAAAATTCATCAAAAGAAGAAATGAAAAGTTTGGTTCTCAGGAAGGGGATCGGGATCATGTGGTGCCTACAGTTAATTCCACGATTGACTTTGATGATTTCAAATTTAACTTTCCAGCAGTTTGGGAGGAGAGCTTGGCTCTATGATTTCCTCTGTTCATGCATGTCTCCACCCTATTGGTTGCCATGATTTTTGTAACAATAACATGGCAAAATTCATCACTTTCTGTGTACTCAAATTTGACAAAAGCTTGACAATTTTTTTCTAATTTGCCATGGTGTTTTTATAATGGTAACATAGCTAGTTAGCATGGCAAATTGGAGAGCAAACCCATTATCTTACCATGGCATTTTTATTTTGAATAGCATGACATTGTTGTAATTAAGAGCATGTCAATTTTATCATTCAGAGCATGGAGTTTTTTCTAATAGCATGGCAATGTTTTATCCTTAACATAAAAACTATTTCTAAATTGCATGGAAAATTTAATTTTTGAATCATGTCATTTTTAATGTAGAGCACAACAATTTTAATAATTGTAACCGACAAAGAAGATATAGAGCATAGCAATTTTAAAATATGTATCATTGATTTTTTAATTTCTAATGCCATGCCATTTCTATTATGTCGATCGTGGCAATTTCCCTTTCTGTTTTCAAACATTCAATTTTGAATAATTCTTGACCATGGCATTTTCTTGTGCTTTTATATATATTTCAAATTTTCCATGTATGATTTTATTTGATGGCATTTTAATGGAAAAATAAACATTGCAAATTACATAAATGGTTTTTGGAATTTTTGGTACCACCGGAATGGCAATTTTATTTTCCACAGTTGTTCTAATCGTCAAACCAACAATTTTTTAAAGAATTTCTAGTGATAAATAGTTCGCTTTTTAAAAATTATGTTGTAGTTTTATTCACTAGAGGATGAAAACTTTGTTTTTTTTGTGTATTTGTTCATATATCATTTTTCCTTGACTTATTTTCGCCACTTTTTACCTAATCCTTTTGAACATGATGGTATTATTATTATTATTATTATTATTATTATTATTATTATTATTATTATTATTATTATTATTATTATTATTATTATTATTTCATGGCAGTTTGTATTATTTTGTTCAGCCATTCAAAGTCAAGTCTAAATAGCAGTTTTTGGGCATTTGTGGTAGCTCATAGCGAACTAGGCTTTTTCTTACCCAACTAAAATTGTTTTGACATTGATATGGCAGCGGTTTTGCACAAATGATAGCCCAATTAGCGCCAAAAAGTTCAGAAACAAGAAAAACAGAGAAATAAGATAAAATGAAAATATAAATTGAAAGTTTTGCATCAGTATGTCAGAAAAATAAAAGGAGAAAACATTAAATGAAATTTTTCAGGAGATTTAGAACCAATAAGGAATACAAATTAAAAAATTAGACTGGAGGAACATACTGAAACCACAAAATTGAAATGAATATTTACAGAGAAAGCAAGAAAATGGAAATGAAGATAAGTAAGGAAAAACTTAGTACATCAACTTCTCTCATGGTGTCGCTGTGTGCCTTTTCAGTTGTTCACTCAAAGGCTGTAAGGGTGGTGTCCTTGCCATTGATCCATTGGCTGGTAGGGCTGCGGACGGTGTCGGCCCTAGTCGGCGCCGGTTCTCTCCAAGACACATGCCTATGTTCGATGGCCAACTAGTGATCCCCAATGCTACATGTTTGGTGCGTATATGATGTTCAAATCCATTGTCAAACATTAGCCTCCCAAAAGAAGGCTACCCTGCTTCAAATCCATTCCCCTAAAAAAATAAAGGTGTCCAGTATGTATGCAGCTTTAATCTAATGTCACCGTGGTTTCTATCTTTGCTGGTGGTATCTGAGGTTTATCCCCCACTAACCTTGGAATCTAAAGTAGGGTAGCCATCTTTTGGGAGGCTAATGTTTGACAAGAAAAGGAACCAGATCAAGATTAGTATAATTTGAGTCCCTACTACATAGAGACAAAATCTCCGGGCAAGGAGCATGTACAGTTTTGAAAACAACAACCGCACCTTGCTATACCAGTTTGGTTAATAAAATAGAAGCTCGGATAGGCATATATGCATGCATCACGGCTAGTTGGGACGTCATGCTCCTCCAACAAGTGGCTAATTTTCATGTTTTGATCCTTTTCTGAAACCTATTCGACACAACAAGTGTGAAAATCCTTAGTCACTAGGCAAGAAAGCTCGATGGGAACAAAAAGGATACAATTAGTTCAAAATCAAAAAAATATACAATTTTAAAGGAAAGAAGGAATGGCAAGTTTCCTTCCATTGAACATCAATCAATCTAGAAATAGGTAAAGGAAGGCGAGATCTAACCCTAGTTTGAATTTTTTTCAAGATCCGACCCTTTTGCTAATGTGCAACTGCAAAATTCTTCTAAATATTGAACACAGTGCGTGGTCGTGCCTACCGCCGAACACCTTGGCTGTAGGATACCGCCAGTCTATTTGCGGTAGGGACGTTTCCTACCGCCAAGGTCCCTGGCGGTAGGCTGTTACACCCTACCGCCATGGACCCTGACGGTAGCAAAAGGGTCAGAACTCGATTTTTTTCAAACTAGAATCACATCTCGAATAGGTTTCAGAAAAGGATCAAAACACAGAATTTTGCCCCAACAAGTGGCACTGCAGAGATCGGAGATGGAACAGGAAGGCAACGCGCCATCGCCGATGGGCTCGATCGGCCAATAGTTCCTGAAGATGCTCCTGGCCACGTACCCACAGTTACAGGGGTCATTACAGGACATGGTGCCGGTTTCTCACGCACGCACGCACCGGCAACAGCAGCTCCACCATGCTTGTCCCTGGCCGTGTGTCGTCTTCAACCATCCATCCGCAACCCACAGAGCATAGCATAGGGTTCCTCCATGATATTGCGTGGCCCTGTACATGTTGTTATCTGAATCTTATTTGCTTTTAGCTCTATACGCACGTACACTGACTGCCACGCCCATCTCTTTCTGCTGCCTCCATCTCCATCAGATCGATCGGAGGATATGTAAATTAGCTGGATGCCAATATGTTGTGTAGGTTGGGTCAACAGTCCTGCCTATTTTGGTTAGCTTTTGCATGTTCCAATCGGTGCCACTTTACACGTAACGAGTGTGTACAAACAGTACTTCATGGCTCCTGGGTGGTTGAGGCAACGTCTCCGCTGAGAGTAAAAGAGATCCACCCATCCTACAAAATAGAAACGAACATAATGCCTTAATGGGATCGGACGAGACATGCCTGCTCCTCGCGCGTGTGCCCATCCGTACTCCCGCGTACGTGGCTTGATGTGATTGGAACAAAATAAGGCCCCGCTCCACCCCTTAAAATCAGCGGGGGAGATGATTAAATTAGAAAGAAAAAAAAACAGCTGTGGGATGAAGTGGGAGTACGGATGGGAGTATGCGGAGGGTGTATTGAAAAGCATCTTATATTTTGCATAAACATTTTTATATATGTTCCTTCAATTTTACTCTTTATGTATCAAAATGTAAGATGTTTATTGATAGAAAGGGTGTATTGAAAAGCATCTTATATTTTGAGACAGAGGGAGTACTTCACAAAGATATTTTGAAATAAATAAATGAGTTCTTAATTCCATGATTTTTCATATTAATTTTCCCTTTTTACATTGTTTCCAATATTTTAAAAGTTCTTAATTTCCCTGTTTTTTAAAACTTATATGATTTTCAAAACTTGTGGATTCCTCTCAAATATAAATGATCCACGTTGTTTTGAGAGCAATATTTTTCCTGTTAATTTCCTATAAACCAAACTTTGAAATTTTCCGTGCTCTTATCCAATCACTAAACTTTAATAACGGTGTGCAACCATCAGTAGGAGTGATGACGAATAACGGGTGAAGAACTAATGAGGCTCCGAGAAGAGGAGGACTAGTCAACTCAGTGGAGCCGAGGACGAGGAAATAATCGTCACCAAAGGGACCAAACTAATTATATATGTTTCTTTTGTCTTGTTGGTTTAAAATGAATTAGTATTGAAACTATATATGTTTTTGACAATTATAGGCTTCCATTAATCATGTTATACAAGAATTTTAACATTAATTATCAATAGGTTTTGTTCATCAAGAAGAGAACTATAGTATTGTGAAGATAGTTCGTATGCATTGATGAGCATCTGGATGCACTAAACTAAATTGGACCGAGAAGGCACAGTTTATATTAAAAATGATCTTGTCCTGCAAGAAGTTTTATCTGATATGACTACCCAAAGTTTGACAAAATTTATATTAAAAATTTATCAACATTGACAATACTAAAGTATTATAGTATGAAAATTAATTTTATAATGTATCTAGTGATATTTGTTTACTGTTTTGAATGTTGATAAAGTTTGACTTCAGAATTTTTTATATGTAAAGTAAACAAAAATGAAAGGAATACAAGCAACATGACCATGTCGATAAGAAGACCAGCAGTACAACAGCACGGGCGTTGCCGGCTGGCTGACCCCATGTTTTAGGATAATGCAAGACTTAATCTTATGGCCTTGACACTCGAAGAAACACTGGGAATAGCCCTCCGTCCGCATAATTTTTCTAACACAGTACAGACACAAGCGCTCATACATATACGTACACTCACTCTTATGAACGCGCACATGCACACCCTACCGCTATGAGCACCTTCGAGAGACTGAGCCGGCATATCGTGTGGAGATTTACGAAGTCATCGTAGGCGTCTCGTCATCGACGGGAACGTCTCATCTCACTGAAAACGCATCACCGGAAATCCTGAAATAAATCCAGGAATAATGCGAGTACCAGAATTTAAACCCTGGTGGGGATAATTCATTTTGTTTTGATCCCTCTTGACGTAAATTTAATTTCTGGATTACAATTCAACAAATAATGGAGCACAAAACATTAGTGTAAAATATTATTTTTAAGAAAATTGTCACCTATTTTGTAAATGAATAAATGAAAAGTATTAGATTTCTCCCTGCAGTAAAAAAACAGTATTGAATATCAAACCTTCTATTTCTGTTAAAAGAAAGGAAATGACAAAACATAGCGGCAAGAACAAAATCAATAGAGATTGGGCCAGGTCGCGCATAGTCCATGGCCTAGATGGATCCCCTTGACTTCAACTTGCTTAGGCCCATGTACGCGCAAGCTTCTGAGGCAACCAAAAGAAAAATAATTTGTCAAAAAAAACAAAAAGAAAAATAAAGAACTAATAATAACTAAGATAAATAAAGGAATAATGTCAAGTTGGGTGTACTCTGAAGATGCAAAGAAAAATTAGTACGATAGATGGATGAGCATATAATATGAATGGGTATCTATCAGTCACTGTCGGACTTCTCTTTGTACACGTGACCATGTTTATACGTGCGTAAATGCATGATTTAGCCGTGAGTCTAACTTTAGTCTAGCTGCTTAACCAGTAATATTTGCTTGCCTACTGCCGGGAATAAAATCTCCGGAAATGTATAAATCAGCAACGACTGCTTATGCGATGCTCGAAACAGCCTTCCGCTCTGCTGCAGGGAATATTAATTTGGTCATGTTTGCAGGTGCATGCATGTTTAGTTGCACCGAATCAACTCTGGAAGTTCCTCCGGTCAAGAAGCTGTTCATGATTTACACGTGCTAGCTGGTCCTAGCATGTACTACATGCAAAGTAATGGTAAACATGGAGAATGCATGCATGCTTTGGTGATGCTAGCACGTACACACACATGTTTAGCTCGATCGTCGTCTTGCACGTACACACACATGTCATGCTTTGGTGAGTCATGCATGGCACCCCATATAATGCACGACGCAGCAAAATATTTCACATGGTCATTCATAGGTCAGTACTCAGCGTAAGCGTACTATGCATAAAGATCGAGCGGATCGATCATATCCCATCACGGCAGGTTGTTATACTTACTTGCATCGACGATCTGCCGCGTCAGTTCGACCCATGCACGACTTTCCTCATGCACGTACGTACCTACGTACGTACTACAACCCGCTCTCTTCCTCTCTTTTTTTTTTCAAAGATCCAGCGTTCGCTAGCATTTCATAGATTAAGCACAAAGCAAGCGGAAAAGAATGTGCGATCAAGTGATCAGTGGATGCATACAGAGAAAACAACAACAAAAAGTCCCTCGGCCTAGCCAAAGAGAAGACCAACAGCTAACCCAGGCCAACAGCACCACAAGAGATACAAGGTCGCCGGCACAGATCTTCGCAGTGTCATCGCACATCATCCATCAAGCTCGCAGCCCGACAACTTTGACTTCGCTGCAACATGGAAGGGCACCCGCATCAAGCACGTTCGCCACAAGTGTGTTCCTCAATCTCATTGGAGAGAGAAGGCACTGGTTAATGTTTTAGAGAAAAATCAAGGGGTCTCAAGTATCAACAATTTTTTTGAAAATATATTACTGGGGATGACACTGTTTCTGTCCATAACGTATTACATTCGTTAGTGTTTGTCCAAAACGATAGCTTTTACGATTCCACCTGTGGTAGAAAGCATCAAACCCAGGCTCAGCCAAACATCACCACCACAAGTACACTTCCACCCAAAGAGTAGAGGATGGTGTAATAAGAAAATATACATTCAGGAAGGTCAGGACACTAGAGCAACGCCATCGTTCGACCAAGAGGGAATCAAGTATTTTCACCTGGAGTATAAGAGGGGAAGAGAAATCGCAACGACGCCGTCAGGATGAGCATATTGCATGAAAGCGTCACCACCATCAGTTTCGGCCATTCGAGGCAAGACTTCTTCGGCAAAATCACCTCCCCTAGAGGTTGAAACAACCACCGAGAAGCCGACACACTTAGCACCACACACACCATTGGTGAGTCGCCACACCACCCATGCGGTGAATGCTTTAGTCCAACGCCCTTAGGCGACACAAACTGACAGCCTTGCGCCAGCGGCAAAAAGCCCCTACAGTGTTTAGGGGGAAATGGAAAATTTTATTGACTTTTTTGAAATGCTTGAAATTTCTTCATTATAGCAGAAATCAAATTATTTTTCTTTAATTTGTTTACGGATCCTTGTGGGGACATGGGTAATAAGTTTCCATTTCTAAGATAAGTTTGATTTAGAAACATGTTTAATATATTTACACCAACAGAAGAACAATACCCCCCAAAAAAGGAGAAGAACAACACACTTATATTTATCTGTCCTTTAAGGTGGAAGTAAGCTCTCGGTTCCCATCACTGCCTAGTATATGCAGTTCATTATTTATTTTGTAGATGGGTAGATGCACAAGTTTTGTTCTTTCGAAAGGGCACCATTGCCAACTAGGCACATCTTTTGTTGTTCGAAAGGGCACCATGCCAAGCAGGCACATGCCCAGGAAGAAACAAAATATGTCCTGCAAACAAGGCTCCTTGCATGGATACATACATGATGCATGTGCTTGCTCCGATCCCCCAACGTATTTTTTTTCCTTGTCCTATTCCTCCTGCTGATCCAATTATTAGCTGGGGAAGATCCAACATAGTCCAGTAGAACATGAGATGGAGCTCTATATGTCTAGATGTAGACCTCATATGCTAAACAACCACCAGATCGGCCCTTATAGCCTGCATTGTCTTACTGCTTGTCGTTTCCCTCAACAGATTCAGATTTATATATGAATATCATCGCAAGGAAAACATATACTATGTACACAGAATGTACAACAAATTCTCAATTATATGCATGGGGACAGTGTATAGGAGTACATGTGCACACAGGGGATGCCAGTTGAAGACGAGATGTGTGATGATCACGTTCTACATATGAGTCCAGATCATGGACAACCTGCTGCGTGCCTACTAGAGGAGCACTTGCTATTAGATTAATTAATAAAAAAGTTCATTAGCAAGGAGGAAATAAATTCAGCCTGTCGGTTATGTACTTATGTGGTCCTGTGTGAATTTCTTTTGTGTGTAGAAAAAAGGGGTCTGCCCCCCTGCTTGATGAACAAAGCACATAATGTTTTTAATGTGGTCCTGCACAAATATAACACTAAATGTGGTAAGCCCGATAGCCAAATCTTATGTCAGCAACCTTTCACACCTACAATGGCTTTACCACTTTAAGCATGCATGAAGCCCATAGTTTTGCCCCACAATTAGTTAGCCGGTATGCCATCTAGTTAGGGTTCAATCTTCCAATTGGGTCTTAAACTAGTTGGACTGCCTGTGACAGTGTACTAATCATGCATGCTTAATCCACAAGTGCTATGATTTGCGGCTAGCTGGTACATCCCTGTACTTAGCGCGTGGCCACCGTAAGCCTAAGGAATATATTTAGGGGAAAAAGCTAGAGGAATATCAATGCCTGCATTGTATAGTAAATTGGCTAAACTCTTTTTTTTGCGGGTTAAACAACGGGGGATATTTTGGATATTACTTCAGTCAAACTTTCAAAACTTTGAACGTCAATATCATCTAAAGTATTTAGATTAGGAAATTGCAAATTCGTGTAGATTGCCTCAAAAAGTAGTTCTTGAATAAGTATTATCATATATTAATTAAATTACAATGGCCAAAATGGCATATAGAGCACTGTATTGATTCGTTTCTATAGTGTCACTCATTTGTGAATTTCTTATGCAAGAGGTGACCTATGTGTCAACTGTTGTTTTTCCAACAGGGATATATAACTCAAAGATATTAGTACTTTAGTTTACTTGGGCACAGACCCACATTAACTTGCACTAAAAAGCCTCTTGAAACTTAAGGAATCAATTAGCTAATTTTTTGCGAGATATCTACATATTTTATTTCTAGTAAACAATTCAGTTGGGTTACCTCTTACCTGGCTGCTAGCTAAACATATAGGGATCATCAAGTCTAGAAAATTACGAACGAGTTGATCTCTCGTGTATATAGTGAGCTGATCAGTCCTTGTCCTCATGCATCTAGCTAGCTGATCACACCCGTTAAGTAATTAATTATCCTCTGATGAGAACATGTACATGGGTGTACATATTTTGGGCAGTGCAATAACGACAATCATATCCCTGCAAATCAGCGCACACTCGCTCAGCATTTTTAATCACCCTGATTAATTAATACTAGCTCACACGATCCTAGCGTCCCAGTGCTCACGGCTTGCTGGAGATGAAAGGACAAGCCATGGATTTTTGTAATGACACAAACACTTGTCTCATTCGACAGCAAGTAGTTTGGCCTTACTGGAACCTGCCTACCTAGCTACCCCTCCGTCTCAAAATATAAAAATGTTTTTGACATTAGTGTAGTGTTAAAAATGTTTTTCTATTTTAAAACAGAAGGAGTAGTTTCATACACGCATGGAAATTAAAGAACGTGGTGCTAGCACATGCCCCGATGACAAATGGGCCCTTGTTTTGATGCTAGCACATGTACGTGCTAGCGGACGCGTGTTGTGCGGTTGTGCAACGTGGTACTTTTTGTTGGTCAGCCAACTAACTAAGAAGAGTAAAACCACAACGATACCTTGTAAAATGTTGGTAATGTAAGTTTAATTTGCAGACGGTAACCATGTAAAATGATCATGCGTGACACTTAATTTTGCCTGTGTTTATTTATTTATTTGAGGGAACCTTTGTTTAGTCATTTTTTTTAGTTTTTTGTTTTACATTTCTTTGGTTGTTTAGTTGGTATAACAATTTCTCAGCTTGAGTTAGTGCTAATGAATTAGCAGCGACAATTGAGAGTGATACTTTTTAGAATATATTATTATTTGAAGTGACGTATTTTAACAACTAATTCCTCTGTCCCAAATTATCAAATGGTTTTGCTAAGTTAATAGATAGACTACGAAGACGTCTATGATGATTCGTCAATTTTAAAATGATGTGTCGGCATGCATTCATACGGGTGATTGTATGCAGGGACGATTTTACTCAACGGGCTTCAACAGCCTCGGTTGTTCTGTCGGTCTGGAGATTTCTTCACATAAATGAAGAAAAGATTAACCACGTGGTGCTCGTTGCACCATCCGTATATAAGCATGCAAAATGGAGCATGCATCATTGGATTGTTCGGTCGGTCTTGTTTCGCCTCATCTCATCTTGGCCTTAACTAATGGACACGTACTGCTACGTAGTACACCTGTTTGCGGGTCCCTTCTTCTTGCATCCGTGCATGCATGGCACGCACTTGATCGATCAGCTGCGTATTCGGCATGCATGGACACGTGCCCTACACACGTATATTCGGTGGAATGTCCGAGCAGGGCAGATATATAGCCGTTGATTCGTCATTCATGCACGCTCAACATAGTCGTTACATGCTTGTTGGTTCAATTAGTCGTCACGATTAACTTTTGTACTCTACACATGGTCGTTGCCTGCTGCGTTTGTTTATGAAAATCAAACGCACGCACGCACGCATATACAATGCGACTCGTGCTTCGCGTGTAAGCGGTAGAATATACGTCCGTCCGTCCGTCGATCTTGATTTGGATGTATCATCCATGTCTGGCTATCTAGCTTTGGACTTTTAGTTTTCATGCATGCCGCACATACACCACAACCACAGAACCTGGTCTCCTAGCTAGCCAGGACCTAACACCTACTCAGTGCCGATTAGATTAGACGTGGGTCAAATCTCGTGTGGTTGTCAAGGATCCTCGATAAAAGCATCTTCAGCCGCGTCCCTAACAGGCCCCCTAGGCCACTTTTTCAGCGCCGACGTTAAAAAATCGCCCCAGTCGCGCCCCCAGGACGCCGAAAATCGCCGGTTCGGCCTTTTTTTCCGCCCGGCGGTCACATGCCGAACCCGACGCACTGGGGGGCAATTGGGGACTCTGGCGCAAGGGAAAAGCGCGGCTGGCCCACACCAGTAGGGGAAAAGTCAAGGTTTTCTTCCCCGACTCGCCTCCCACCCCCCGCGCCCTCGCCCGCCACTAGCTATATCCCGGCGCCGCCCGCCGCCCTTCACCGCTAGATAGCCATTCCCCACCGGAAAAATAGCAGAGCTTCGCCGCGGCAGCCCCTCCAACAGTAGTTGGGCGTTTCCGACCGCCGTTTCCGGCCGCGGAGGGGCAGTTTAGCGGCGGGTACATGCCCATCGGGCGCAAGGTGTTCGGCGATTTGCCTGCCTCGACGATGGACTCAGATGACGAGGAAGCGCTCGCCGCGCTGCTGGAGGAGGAAGCCGAGGCCAACGTCCAGGAAGAAGAGCATCTCATGGTGCTCGCCGCCCTCGCCCAGCTGCTGGCGAGCAATGAAAAGCCGCGGCGAGGTGGCTTGGCGTCGGGGCGGGTGAAAGCAAAGAACTGACATCGTCTCGAAGGCTACTGCATGCTCTATGAAGGAAATATGCCCTAGAGGCAATAATAAAGTTATTATTTATTTCTTTATAATCATGATAAATGTTTATTATTAATGCTAGAATTGTATTAACCGGAAACATAATACATGTGTGAATACATAGACAAACAGAGTGTCACTAGTATGCCTCTACTTGACTAGCTCATTAATCAAAGATGGTTATGTTTCCTAACCATAGACAAAGTAGTTGTTATTTGATTAATAGGATCACATCATTAGTTGAATGATCTGATTGACATGACCCATTCCATTAGCTTAGCACCCGATCGTTTAGTATGCTGCTATTGCTTTCTCCATGACTTATACATGTTCCTATGACTATGAGATTATGCAACTCCCGTTCACCGGAGGAACACTTTGGGTACTACCAAACGTCACAACGTAACTGGGTGATTATAAAGGAGTACTACAGGTGTCTCCAAAGGTAAATGTTGGGTTGGCGTATTTCGAGATTAGGATTTGTCACTCCGATTGTCGGAGAGGTATCTCTGGGCCCTCTCGGTAATGCACATCACATAAGCCTTGCAAGCATTACAACTAATATGTTAGTTGTGAGATGATGTATTACGGAACGAGTAAAGAGACTTGCGGGCAACAAGATTGAACTAGGTATTGGAATACCGACGATCGAATCTCGGGCAAGTAACATACCGATGACAAAGGGAACAACGTATGTTGTTATGCGGTCTGACCGATAAAGATCTTCGTAGAATATGTAGGAGCCAATATGGGCATCCAGGTCCCGCTATTGGTTATTGACTGGAGACGTGTCTCGGTCATGTCTACATTGTTCTCGAACCCGTAGGGTCCGCACGCTTAAGGTTACAATGACAATTATATTATGAGTTTATGCATTTTGATGTACCGAAAATAGTTCGGAGTCCCGGATGTGATCACGGACATGACAAGGAGTCTCGAAATGGTCGAGACATAAAGATTGATATATTGGAAGCCTATGTTTGGATATCGAAAGTGTTCCGGGTGATATCGGGATTTTACCGGAGTACCGGGAGGTTACCGGAACCCCCCCGGGAGCTATATGGGCCTTAGTGGGCCTTAGTGGAAAAGAGAAGGGGCAGCCCAAGATGGGCCGCGCGCCTCCCCCCTCCCCTAGTCCTATTAGGACAAGGAGAGGTGGCTGGCCCCCTCTCTCTTTTCCCCCTCCGCGAATCCTATTCCAACTAGGATTGGGGGGGGGGGGGAATCCTACTCCCAGAGGGATTAGGACTCTCCTGGCGTGCCCTCCTTGGCCGGGACACCCCAGAGGGATTAGTCCTTTATATACAGAGGCAGGGACACCCTAGAGACATACAAGTTAATCCACATGATCTATTCCTTAGCCGTGTGCGGCGCCCCCAGCCACCATAATCCTCGATAATACTGTAGCGGAGTTTAGGCGAAGCCCTGCTGCTGTAGTACATCAAGATCGTCACCACGCCGTCGTGCTGACGGAACTCTTCCCCGACACTTTGCTGGATCGGAGTCCGGGGATCGTCATCGAGCTGAACGTGTGCTCGAACTCGGAGGTGCCGTAGTTTCAGTACTTGATCGGTCGGATCGTGAAGACATACGACTACATCAACCAAACGCTTCCGTTGTCGATCTACTAGGTATGTAGATCACACTCCCCCCTCGTTGCTATGCATCACATGATCTTGCGTGTGCGTAGGAAATTTTTTGAAATTACTACGAAACCCAACACTTAACTCCGACTACTTCGCCGATGCTCCACTTCACGGCGAGAAAACATTTCGGCGCCGTTATCGGATGAGCCGAAAGCTCTTCCTCAGCATTGTGAATTCCATCCGGGAGTTCGACAACTACTTCAAGTGCAAGATGGATTGCACCGGCATCCTTGGATTCACCTCCATCCAGAAGTGCACGACAGCGATGAGGATGCTTGCATACGGAGCTCCCGGTGATTCAC
Source organism: Triticum dicoccoides (assembly GCF_002162155.2). Classification (NCBI taxonomy): domain Eukaryota; kingdom Viridiplantae; phylum Streptophyta; class Magnoliopsida; order Poales; family Poaceae; genus Triticum; species Triticum dicoccoides. The sequence goes on from NC_041386.1 coordinate 607,156,821, forward strand.
TCGACGACTATGGGCGCATGGCCGAGTCCACCAGCATAGAGTGTTTCTACAAGTTCTGTCGGGCAGTGGTGGCCGTGTTTGGACCGCAATACTTGAGAACACCCAATGAGGAAGACACTACTCGGATCCTAGCACAGAATGCAGCAAGAGGATTTCCTGGGATGCTTGGAAGCATCGAGTGCATGCATTGAAAATGGAAGAATTGCCCATTTGCTTGGCAGGGGATGTACAAAGGCGCCAAAGGCGGTTGTAGTGTGGTACTTGAGGCGGTGGCCACACAGGACCTCTGGATTTGTCACTCCTTCTTTAGTATGCCAGGAACTCACAATGACATGAACGTGCTGCAGTGCTCTCCTGTCTTTGCCAAGCTTGTTGAAGGTCATTCTCCTCCGGCGAACTTCGAGATCAATGGACGACACTACAACAAGGGGTACTATCTAGTTGATGGCATCTATCCGAAATGGTCGACATTTGTGAAGACGATCTCAAACCCTATGCCAGGAGGCAAGAACGCCTGGTTTGCGAAGGTTCAGGAGGCTTGCAGGAAGGATGTCGAGCGGGCATTTGGCGTGCTCCAATCTCGATTTGTTGTTGTCCGGTACCCCGCTTAGACCTGGTCGAAAGATCAAATGTGGGAGATTATGACTTGCTGTGTCATCTTGCACAACATGATCATCGAGAGCGAGCAAGAAGACCCAGTATTTGACACTGAACCATACTACAGGCAGGGTCCTCTAGCCGAAGTTGATCACTAGCTACCGGCAACCTGGACTGCCTATCTTAGTATGCGTCAGGAGATCCGAGACCCACAGGTGCATCATCAACTGCAGCAAGATCTGATAGAGCATCTATGGAGGCTCAAGGGCGACGCCGGGCGCGACATGTGATGAAATATGAGTTTTTATTTGTTGAACTATATAATTTGTATTGAACTATTTGTTCTTGTACTATTTTGTTGAAGTATTTGATATTTTTGTGATAAAATATATGATAAAAAAAATTTATGTGCATAATTGAACGCCGAACAATGGCGAACCACACCGAATATGGGCCTATTGTCGCTCATGGGGCGATTTTTATGCGTCCTGGGGGGCGAACGACTGGAGATGCTCTAAGGGATTGTGTTGTTGGGCCTATCTCCGTAGCTAGCCATACCATACGTCCATATATATAGAAATTAGTTACTTGCCTAATTAATTAGGAAAGCTTGTGTTATATACACTGGCAAGCAAGCACGTAACGTTCACATGCATCGACATGACTTGACTGTGGATCGTTATAGCGATATATTTTATATTAACACATGTGGCTCTGGAGATTTCTTCACATAAATGAAGAAAAGATTAACCACCTGAACTTTAACAAAATAATTCAATGGCATAAAGTGACCCAATGATTAGACATATGCTTTACCTTCAGCAAAAAAATAATACATGACTCCTCATGCAGCTGACGCACACTATATGCATGCATCCAAGCATAGTTCGGCCACCAGTTAGCTAATAAGATCATCTTCAATGGCGATCCGCAAAATTTCTCCCATATTCGATCGTTCCACGATCAAATAGAAAGACACCATCCAACCACAGCCCCATAAATCCGGCCTTCCTCAAGTTTTTGTTTTTGAGTCTGCACGATCAAATAGACGCATACAAAAACAAACGTTCAAATAGCCGCATGCAGTAGTAGTTCAAAACATAGAAAGTTCAAATATTATGTCCCAACGTTGTTTTCCTCTTTAATCACCGACTGATACTCAACTCAGATCTGCCTTCAGCTGTTCGTGAGTTTGTCGATGCCAAATTTGTTGATGCACTTAAATAAACTCAAATGTGGCTGGATTCTGGTTTGGAAGTTAGATAGGATCACCCATGTTCTCAAATTCTAGAGCTGCGACAATATCGTCACCCTCATCCTTGACAATCATATTGTGCATGATCACACAACATGTCATCACCTCTCATAAGCTCTCTAGATCCCATTGTTTAGCAGGTCCACGAGCAACTACAAAACGGGCGGGCCTGCAAAACTTCAAATGTCCTCTCGACATCCTTTCTAACTGCTACTAGTCTTTGGCCAGGGTAAGCCTTTTTCTGGCCAACTGGGTTAGAGATTATGCTGACAAAGATAGCCCATGGAGGATAGATACCGTTAACCAGATAGTAGCCCGTGTTGTACTCATGTCCAATGACAATGTAGTGGCAAGGAGGAGCTTTTCATTCAGTCAGCCTCGCAAACAACATCGATCACTACAACATGCTGGTGTCATTATGAGCCCTGGGCATGCCATAGAAAGCGTGTCAAATGCAATGATCTTGCATGCAATTGCTTCAAGAATGATGGTGGGCTTGTTAACATGACCTTGATATTTCCCTTGTAAAGCCTTTGGGCGGTTCTTCCATTTCCAATGCATGCAATCAAGAGATCCAAGAAAATGTGGCCATCCTCTTGCTCCTGAGACTAGCAAGAGCCTCTCGGTGTCTGCCACAGTTAGTTCTCTCTGGTATTAAGGTCCAAAAACCTCAACCACGGCAGTTGCAAACCTGACCATGTCATTTCCGCATGTGCTCTCAAACATCCGTACGTATTCGTCCCATGAATCATCGGTCATGCCATATGCGAGCATCTGGAGTGTGACCGGGCACTTCTGGTAACCAAAGAAGCCAATCATTTCCACGGCCTCCTTCTTTAGGATGAAGTACTCATCATATGACTCAAAGCCATGGTACAAACAATCGAATACAGTCTTTGCATCTGAAAATAATGGCGACAATGGCCAGTGAAGATTGCATCCGGGGCAAAGTAGTCGGCCATCAGTGTCAGATGGCGCGCGCCCTATTGCGGTTGAACACTCGATGACCTTTGATCAATCTCTTGAAATTGAGAACATGTTCCTCCGGATGGTCCGCGCCTTCAAGGACCGCCTACATCATCATCGTCTGCTACTTCTTGAGCTTGCGTTGGTTTTTTCCTTGAAGAGGAAAGGATGATGCAACAAAGTAGAGATAAGTATTTCCCTCAGTTGAGAATGAATGTATCAATCCAGTAGGAGGAACACACAAGTCACCAATGGTTGCACGTACACAAACAAACAAATACTTGCACCCACCGCGATAAAGGGGTTGTCAATCCATTCACAGTTACTTGCAAGGATGAGATCTGATAGTGATAGATATAAAAGATAAGTAAAAGTGTTAAATAAGAGAAAAGTAAATAAATCGCAGCAAGGTATTTTTGTGTTTTTGATTTTATAGATCTGAAAAATAATATGATAAATAATAGACCCGAAGGCCATAGTTTTCACTAGAGGCTTCACTACTAGGAAAATGCTTATAGATAGAAGACTAGGAGTAGCGTTTGTTTGGGCCCACACGCTACAGGTAATTACCACTAGCGCTGGGTGCAAAGCGCGCTACTGGTATATGTTAGCGGCAGCGTTGGTTAGCATGGGTCGCACTACTGTTATATGGGCCGCAGGGCCAGAAACGGTAGCCCACTTAGCTGTAGCATGGGCTAACTACTGGCGCTACAACTAGTGCGCTTAGCCGTAGCGCGGCCCAGACACCGCGCTACTACTACAGCTAGCAGGCCTGTACATGTAT
>NC_041386.1:607160953-607164811 GCF_002162155.2 Triticum dicoccoides
AGCCGCGGCTAGGGTTTCTCCCCCAGCCACCGCGCGCCACCACCGCCGCCGCCGCAAGTAATGCTCCTTCGCTGCTCCTCCCCCCTCCGCTGCTCCTCCCTCCTCCGCTGCTCCTCCCCTCTCTCGCCGCCCCTCTGTCACCGCCCGCATGCTACACCGGCCTCTTTTGGCCAACCGCCCTCCCCTCACTACTAGGAAAAGGGCTATAGATGGAAATGACACTAATGGCGCACCAGACATATGGTGCGCCATTAGTATATACTAATGGCGCACCATGTGTTGGTGCGCCATTAGTGTCCAAATACTAATGGCGCACCACATCCACGGTGCGCCATTAGTAACAATTTTTTTTTCAAGACTAGTAATGGCGCACCGTGGGAGTGGTGCGCCATTAGTAGTTAAACTAGTAATGGTGCACCACATCCACGGTGCGCCACTAGTAAATTATTTTCATATATTTTTCCAAATCTTTTTATTTATTTTTTCAAAACTAGTAATGGCGCACCAGTGGACAGTGCGCCATTACTAGTTAAAACTCGTAATGGCGCACTGTCAACTGTTGCGCCATTACTAAGTTTTTTTTAAAAAAAATCAGAATTTGTTTTATTGTTTTTTTCAAAACTAGTAATGGCTCACCATGGGTGTGGTGCGCCATTACTAGTTTAACTAGTAATGGCGCACCACTCCCACGGTGCGCCATTACTAACTTGGCCCAAAACGTACCGAATGCATCCCCCCTTGGACCGCCTTTTTAGTTTAAAAAATAAAAGAAAATGATGAAAATGTCAAAAGAATAAAAGAAAATAAGTTTCCTATGTGATATGTGGTCTAGTTGTTGGGAAAATTTACAAATATGAATTTCAACTTTATTTGCAAAATCTCTGTGAAATTTGTAAAATGGGCATAAGTTTTGCATACGAACTCGGATTAAAAAGTTTTTTATATGAAAAATCATCTACTCGAAAAGTTACATCCAAATTTAACAGGGGCTTTTAAGATCCCCAAAAAAAGGAACCCTGTTAAACATTTTCAAAATCGCCAAAAACCTAACAGAAAAAAGTTACGGTGCTTTTAAGATCCCGAGGCAAAAAAATTCAAAAAATTTCAAACTTACTGCTGGCGCACCGTATGCTAGGTGCGCCACTAGTAACAGAAAAAAAACTTGGTTTCAAAAAAAAATTGAACTATTTTTCAAAATATGATACGTAATATGACCGGGAAATTTGAAATATTTTTTCAAAATTTCATCATACTCATGAACATGAACAAAGTCCTAGACATCAGCAAGGTTTAATAGGATTGATATGATAGATATATCAATAAGTGCTTGTGAAGTGAGGTGGTGCTGGGGTTGGATAGAACTATGAAGTTAAGCATGCTTGGGCTGGAGTAGTGTGAGGATGGGTGACCTTTCGGGAAGTTTGACCACAGAGTGCGATTGGATCTAAGATTAAGCATATTGACTCGAGATTAAGCCATAGTGGCCTAAGATTAAGAAAAAAAATTGAATTTTTTTTTGAAAACAAATTATTACTAATGGCGCACTTCTATGTGGTGCGCCATTACTAAGTCAGATAGTAATGGCACACCTCTAGGCATACTAATGGCGCACTACTGGTGCGCCATTAGTATCTGGTATACTAATGGCGCACTAGTGGTGCGCCATTAGTAAAAAATACTAGTGGCGTGATACTAATGGCGCACCAGTAGTGCGCCATTAGTAGGGAAAACTGATGCGCCATTAGTAGGCCTTTTCCTAGTAGTGCCTCACCGATGTCTTCTTCCACGTACGGCTCGCGCGCACGCCTTTGTCTCCGGTGTGGCCTCCCCCCTCGTCAGCGGCCTTCCTCCTCATCAGCAACCTCGAGAGGTCACCACACCATCCCCCCTCCTCGTCACCACGCCAACCCCGAGAGGTCGTCACGCCATGCATCCCCCCTCCCCGATTGCTTGATTGATTGAGATCTGGAACAGACATGGTTGTCACGAACTGATGCTCTACAATTCGGTTAGGAAACACTAAGATTGCTTTGCTTGGGGTTTAGAGCCATAATAAGATTAACTGCTTGATTGATTGATTGATTGATTTTTCATGCATACAATAATTAGATCCCCATGATATATTGTTCATTGTTGGCACTAACACAGTGCATTGCGTGGGTCTGTAGCATGAGATTTGAGCAGATTAACTGATTACGTATGCATTTATGTAAAAGTGATGTTATTGTATGTCATGGATAATCGAAGAAAACAAATATATATACGCTACTTGATTTACTTACATCTCTGTTTTTGACCTCATGTCACATGCAGAGGATTTGACACCGTGGGTCAGTTATAAGAATTGGATGTTTGGTTCTTTCTCGGTTATTCTTGCGCCTTGTAGTTCATTACTACTATCTCTATGCTATCCCTAGCATATTGTAAGCAAACTTAATTTGATATCCAGCTTCTTTTATGTAACAGGGCAGACCATGACCATAGTGTAGTTCATTAACTACCTCGTAGGAAAGTTCAAATGCTAATGGAATAGGCAGCGGCTCAGTGAGGTGTAGTTCGTTATTTTTTCTGGTAGATATTGGTTTTGATACAAGTATTTGGTTTGCAAGTGCTAAGTTACTGGACTTATCAATTTTTTATGAGGGCTGGGGGTGTGCTTTTTCTGGTGTGCAAATTAGATATATATTTTCTTGTGAGAGTTGGGTGTGTGTGCTTTTGCTGGTGTGCAAATTAGATAGATATTTTCTTGCTACAAGCATCACCCAGGTTCAGACACAGATAGCAAGGGTCTCTCTCATAATTCAGAGATACCTTTAATTTGTATCACTTACTATGCTTACTCACTCACTTAGCAAATCTAAATGGTGCTCTCTAGCTAGCTAGCTTTATGTTTTTGTTTTTCTTCCCTGTGAAGTGGATCGTTCATCTTTGCTCATATTGCTTTAGGAAAATGGCGCGACCACCAGCACCACCATGTCGACTGTGCAAGTCAAGGTGCGCCAGCAGCCTTGCAACTGGCACGCTGTCCGACATCTACTTCCAGCCGAGTTTTCATCATGCGGCGGTAAGAAATTATATGAAACTTGTAACAAATATTTTGTTTTTAGTGTTGGCATTCATGCATTGTATCATTTTGCTTTTTTTACATAGATTGTCCCATGCAATGCGAGGCTGAAATTCAACAAGCTAACCGGAGACACTGTGACCTTTGAGGCTCCCGGGGGGACACAATATGGAGGTCGAGAAAGGACACAATATGGAGGTCGAGAAAGGACACACTATGGAGGTCGATAAAGGACACAATATGTCGCAGATTGGAGGAGATGGATGGGTCCATTTCCTCGCCCACATGGGTATTACTGGTGGTGAGTTGATCAGCTTCTCCTTTAGAGCAGAAAGACCTAAGTTGGCTGTCATTTATATCAACAAGGAGGAAGATGATGAAGATGATGAGGACCCACTTCACTACTAGGAAAATGCTTATAGGTAGACATTTAGCAGTAGCGTTGGTTAGAGACCCCACACTACTGCTATTTAGCAATAGCGCCGGCCAGCACCAGCGCTACAAGCGCACGTTAGCAGTAACGCTGTATTTCACGGCCAGCGCTACTGCTAATGGGCCACGCTCTCGGCCCCTTGTTGCAGCTTTAGCTATAGCGCTGGGCCTCCTCCCCCACGCTGCCGCTAGGCCCACCTCTGCTTCCTCTCCCTCGCCGGCCCGCGCGCGCACCCCTCTCCCCTCACTCACACTCACACGCTCACACCAGATCGAATCCCACCCCCGATCCGGCCGCCCTCCCCGCGCGGGCCCCTCTTCCTCCGTTGGCGGCCCTTCCCCGCGCCGGCCCTCCTCCCCTG
>NC_041386.1:607165228-607213503 GCF_002162155.2 Triticum dicoccoides
CCTCCTCCAACGAGAGGTACTCCTCCCTCCTTCCTCCTCCTCCCTAATTATTTTGAATCCTAGTTAAAAAAATGTAGGTTCTTTGAATAATGTAGGTGTTTTAGTTGAATTTGTAGGTGTTTTAGTTAAATTTGTAGGTGTTTTAGTTAAAAATGTAGGTTTTTAGAATAATTTAGGTTATGCATGATCGAACACTTGCTTGGACAGATTAGGTATGAACCCTAGTTAATTCGTATGAACCCTAGGTTTTTAAATTTAGCTAGGTTTTAAAGTTAGGATAGAAATTTAGCTAGGTTTTTAATTGGGTGTAGTTAATAGAATTTAGGTGTTTTAAGTGTACTTAAAAGAGTTTCAGGTGTTTTAGTTGTTTTAGGTGTAGTTAACAGAATTTTAGGTGTTTTAGTTGTTTTAGGTATAGTTAACAGAATTCTAGGTATTTTTTTAGTTAAAGCAATTGTTGTTATTTTTTTAGTTAAAGCAATTTTTCCTATTAATATGCAAATTTGTAGTGGACTTGTCATGTATATTTTGAACATGTCATATTTTTCCGAGTGGCCTATGTTTTGCTAGAAATGTCAATTCGTTTACGTTCTGGCAAATTTCAGGCGCTCGATATGTCCTGTTTTTAGCAAAGGTCATGCCAAATTTTGCTAAGTGTTTATTAATTTTGTTTTCATAATTAAGAATTTTGTTCTCAACGTCGACGATGCCTATCCCGCACCCTCGTCGTCGACTCGGCGGAGGACTCCTGGTTGAGCCGAGGGGCCATGTCCGGGACTGGGCTCCGCCGGGCTGGTACTGGGTTGTGCTACCTTCTGGTGAGCGCAGCCTAGTGAGGAGCCGGCCCGTCGTCGACCCGGAGCTTCTTTGGTGGCGGTCACGTGGGCTTGCATCGGTGGAGAGGCTTGAGTCCCCAGCGCAGGTGGTACAGCACCGTGTCATGGAGGAGAACACGCATGTCCAGCGCTACTTGGTTGCGTTGGCAAACTGCCGGTTCGCCAATACCTGGCAGATTCTTTGGGGATCTCACCGGAGCTATGATCCGGTGATGGTTCCTTCTCTTTGGGTGTCCACCACGGCCCACTGAACCTAGAGGAGCTATTATTCGAGATGTATTAGTGATATTATATGATGATCTTTGCTACAAACTACTATATATGTATTCGATGATGGATTATTAATTACCTATTAGTTATTTGCTTATTGAATGCAAAAGATGAGAGCGGTTTGTGCTACAAACTACTATATATGTATTCATGATGGATTATATGATGATCTTTGCTACAAACTACTACAAACTACAAATTTTAGGTGTTTTAGTTGTTATATGATGATCTTTGCTACAAACTACTATATATGTATTCGATGATGGATTATTAATTACCTATTAGGAAATGTCTGACGACGAAAGGGAATTCACTATGTGCGACTACTGCGAAGATGAGCGCGGTCTGTGCGGTCTGTGCGCTTTTGCATCAAGCTCCAAGAGACCTTCGATGTTGAAACGGTATGCAACGACGACAAGTGTTTTTTGTTATTTTTTGCACGACTTCTCTGCTTCTTCAACGTGTAGTTTCCGTCTTTCACAATTCGACTAGCTTATCCCATGCCATGCAAGACGCTATGTCTTGGAGAAGATGGGTTTTGAAGATCATAAAAGAATGGAGGCAAAGATAATTCTGAACGAAATATGCCCTAGAGGCAATAATAAAGTTATTATTTATTTCCTTATTTCATGATAAATGTTTATTATTCATGCTAGAATTGTATTAAACGGAAACATAATACATGTGTGAATACATAGACAAACAGAGTGTCACTAGTATGCCTCTACTTGACTAGCTCATTGATCAAAGATGGTTAAGTTTCCTAACCATAGACATGAGTTGTCATTGATTAACGGGATCACATCATTAGGAGAATGATGTGATTGACTTGACCCATTCCGCTAGCTTAGCACTTGATCGTTTAGTTTGTTGCTATTGGTCTCTTCATGACTTATACATGTTCCTATGACTATGAGATTATGCAACTCCCGTTTACCGGAGGAACACTTTGTGTGCCACCAAACGTCACAACGTAACTGGGTGATTATAAATGTGCTCTACAGGTGTCTCCAAAGGTACTTGTTGGGTTGGCGTATTTCGAGATTATGATTTGTCACTCCGATTGTCGGAGAGGTATCTCTGGGCCCACTCGGTAATGCACATCACTATAAGCCTTACAAGCATTGCAACTAATGAGTTAGTTGCGGGATGATGTATTACGGAACGAGTAAAGAGACTTGCCAATAACGAGATTGAACTAGGTATTGAGATACCGACGATCAAATCTCGGGCAAGTAACATACCGATGACAAAGGGAACAACGTATGTTGTTATGTGGTCTGACCGATAAAGATCTTCGTAGAATATGTAGGAGCCAATATGGGCATCCAGGTCCCACTATTGGTTATTGACCAGAGAGGTGTCTCGGTCATGTCTACATAGTTCTCGAACCCGTAGGGTCCGCACGCTTAACGTTCGTTGACGATATAGTATTATATGAGTTATGTATGTTGATGACCGAATGTTGTTCGGAGTCTGGAATGAGATCATGGACATGACGAGGAACTCCGGAATGGTCCGAAGATAAAGTTTGATATATGGGATAATAGTATTTGGTCACCGGAAGGGTTCCGGAAATCACCGGAAGGGGTTCCAAATGTTTCCCGAAATGTTTGGGTACGAGAACACTTTATTTGGGCCAAAGGGGAAAGCCCACAAGGTTTTTGGAAAGCGCAAAAGGAAGTTTTGCGGAGTCCAGGGGCCAGACGCCAGGATCCCTGGCTTCTGGGTCCAGACGCCGGGAACCCTGGCGTCTGGCCCTGGAGTCCGAGAAGGACTCTTGCCTTTCGGGTGAAACCGACTTTGTGGAGGCTTTTACTCCAAGTTTTGACCCCAAGGCTCAACATATAAATAGAGGGGTAGGGCTAGCACCCAAGACACATCAAGAAACACCAAGCCGTGTGCCGGCAACCCCGTCCCCTCTAGTTTATCCTCCGTCATAGTTTTCGTAGTGCTTAGGTGAAGCCCTGCGGAAATTGTTCTTCACCAACACCATCACCACGCCGTCGTGCTGCCGGAACTCATCTACTACTTCGCCCCTCTTGCTGGATCGAGAAGGCGAGGACGTCACCGAGCCGAACGTGTGCAGAACTCGGAGGTGCCGTGCTTTTGGTACTTGGATCAGTCGGATCATGAAGATGTATGACTACATCAATCGCGTTGATATAACGCTTCCGCGAACGGTCCACGAGGGTACATAGACAACACTCTCCCCTCTCATTGCTATGCATCACCATGATCTTGCGTGTGCGTAGGAATTTTTTTGAAATTACTACGTTCCCCAACTGTGGTATCAGAGCCAGGTTTTATGCGTTGATGTTATATGCACGAGTAGAACACAAGTGAGTTTTGGGCGATATAAGTCATACTGCTTACGAGCATGTCATACTTTGGTTTGGCGGTATTGTTGGATGAGCGGCCCGGACCGACATTACGTGTACGCTTACGCGAGACTGGTTCTACCGACGTGCTTTGCACACAGGTGGCTGACGGGTGTCAGTTTCTCCAACTTTAGTTGAACCGAGTGTGGCTACGCCCGGTCCTTGTGAAGGTTAAAACAGCACAAACTTGATAAACTATCGTTGTGGTTTTGATGCATAGGTAAGATCGGTTCTTGCTAAGCCCAGTAGCAGCCACGTAAAACTTGCAACAACAAAGTAGAGGACGTCTAACTTGTTTTTGCAGGGCATATTGTGATATGATATGGTCAAGACATGATGCTAAATTTTATTGTATGAGATGATCATGTTTTGTAACCGAGTTATTGGCAACTGGCAGGAGCCATATGGTTGTTGCTTTATTGTATGCAATGCAATCACGCTGTAATGCTTTACTTTATCACTAAGCGGTAGCGATAGTCGTGGAAGCATAAGATTGGCGAGAAGACAACGATGCTACGATGGAGATCAAGGTGTCGCACCGGTGACGATGGTGATCATGACGATGCTTCGGAGATGGAGATCACAAGCACAAGATGGTGATGGCCATATCATATCACTTATATTGATTGCATGTGATGTTTATCTTTTATGCATCTTATCTTGCTTTGATTGACGGTAGCATTATAAGATGATCTCTCACTAAATTTCAAGATAAAAGTGTTCTCCCTGAGTATGCACCATTGCCAAAGTTCGTCGTGCCCAGACACCTCATGATGATCGGGTGTGATAAGCTCTACGTCCATCTACAATGGGTGCAAGCCAGTTTTTGCACACACGGAATACTCAGGTTAAACTTGACGAGCCTAGCATATGCAGATATGGCCTCGGAACACTGAGGCCGAAAGGTCGAGCGTGAATCATACAGTAGATATGATCAACATATTGATGTTCACCATTAAAAGCTACTCCATTTCATGTGATGATCGGTTATGGTTTAGTTGATTTGATCACGTGATCACTTAGAAGATTAGAGGGATGTCTTTCTAAGTGGGAGTTCTTAAGTAATATGATTAATTGAACTTAAACTTATCATGAACTTAGTACCTGATATTATTTTGCTTGTCTCTGTTGATTGTAGATAGATGGCCCGTGTTGTTGTTCCGTTGAATTTTAATGCGTTCCTTGAGAAAGCAAAGTTGAAAGATGATGGTAGCAATTACACGGGATGGGTCCGTAACTTGAGGATTATTCTCATTGCTACACAGAAGAATTACGTCCTGGAAGCACCGCTAAGTGCCAAGCCTGCTGCAGGAGCAACACCAGATGTTATGAACGTCTGGCAGAGCAAAGCTGATGACTACTCGATAGTTCAGTGTGCCATGCTTTACGGCTTAGAACCGGGTCTTCAACGACGTGTTGAACGTCATGGAGCATATGAGATGTTCCAGGAGTTGAAGTTAATATTTCAAGCAAATGCCCGGATTGAGAGATATGAAGTCTCCAATAAGTTCTATAGCTGCAAGATAAAGGAGAATAGTTCTGTCAGTGAACATATACTCAAAATGTCTGGGTATCATAATCACTTGAGTCAACTGGGAGTTAATCTTCCCGTTGATAGTGTCATTGACAAAGTTCTTCAATCACTGCCACCAAGCTACAAGAGCTTCGTGATGAACTATAACATGTAAGGGATGGATAAGACGGTTCCCGAGCTCTTCGCAATTCTAAAAGCTGCGGAGGTAGAAATCAAGAAGGAGCATCAAGTGTTGATGGTCAATAAGACCGCCAGTTTCAAGAAAAAGGGCAAAGGGAAGAAGAAGGCGAACTTCAAGAAGAACAGCAAACAAGTTGCTACTCAGGAGAAGAAACCCAAATCTGGACCTAAGCCTGAAACTGAGTGCTTCTACTGCAAGCAGACTGGACACTGGAAGCGGAACTGCCCCATGTATCTGGCGGATAAGAAGGATGGCAAGGTGAACAAAAGTATATGTGATATACATGTTATTGATGTGTACCTTACTAGAGCTCGAAGTAGCACCTGGGTATTTGATACTGGTTCTGTTGCTAATATTTGCAACTCGAAACATGGACTATGGATTAAGCGAACACTGGCGAAGGACGAGGTGACAATGCGCGTGGGAAATGGTTCCAAAGTCGATATGATCGTAGTTGGCATGCTACCTCTACATCTATCTTCGGGATTAGTATTAGACCTAATTGTTATTTGGTGCCAGCGTTGAGCATGAACATTATATCTGGATCTTGTTTGATGCGAGACGGTTATTCATTTAAATCGGAGAATAATGGTTGTCCTATTTATATGAGTAATATCTTTTATGGTCATGCACCCTTGAAGAGTGCTCTATTTTTGATGAATCTTGATAGTAGTGATACACATATTCATAATGTTGAAGCCAAAAGATGCAGAGTTGATAATGATAGTGCAACTTATTTTTGGCACTGCCGTTTAGGTTATATCGGTGTAAAGCGCATGAAGAAACTCCATACTGATGGACTTTTGGAATCACTTGATTATGAATCACTTGGTACTTGCGAACCGTGCCTCATGGGCAAGATAACTAAAATGCCGTTCTCCGGTACTATGGAGAGAGCAACAGATTTGTTGGAAATCATACATACAGGTGTATGTGGTCCGATGAATGTTGAGGCTCGTGGAGGATATCGTTATTTTCTCACCTTCACAGATGATTTAAGCAGATATGGGTATATCTACTTAATGAAACATAAATCTGAAACATTTGAAAAGTTCAAAGAATTTTAGAGTGAAGTTGAAAATCATCGTAACAAGAAAATAAAATTCCTACGATCTGATCGTGGAGGAGAGTAGTTGAGTTACGAGTTTGGTCAATATTTAAAACAAAGAGGAATAGTTCCGCAACTCACGCCACCCGAACACCATAGCATAATGGTGTGTCCGAACGTCATAATCGTACCTTACTAGATATGGTGCGATCTATGATGTCTCTTACTGATTTACCGCTATCGTTTTGGGGTTATGCTTTAGAGACGGCCGCATTCACGTTAAATAGGGCACCATCGAAATCTGTTGAGACGACGCCTTATGAACTATGGTTTGGCAAGAAACCAAAGTTGTCGTTTCTTAAAGTTTGGGGCTGCGATGCTTATGTGAAAAAGCTTCAACCTGATAAACTCGAACCCAAATCAGAGAAATGTGTCTTCATAGGATACCCAAAGGAGACTGTTGGGTACACCTTCTATCACAGATCCGAAGGCAAGACATTCGTTGCTAAGAATGGATCCTTTCTAGAGAAGGAGTTTCTCTCGAAAGAAGTGAGTGGAAGGAAAGTAGAACTTGATGAGGTAACTGTACCTGCTCCCTTATTGGAAAGTAGTTCATCACAGAAACCGGTTTCTATGACACCTACACCAATTAGTGAGGAAGTTAATAATGATGATCATTAAACTTCAGATCAAGTTATTACTGAACCTCGTAGATCAACCAGAGTAACATCCGCACCAGAGTGGTACGGTAATCCTGTTCTGGAAGTCATGCGACTAGATCATGATGAACCTACGAACTATGAAGAACCGATGGTGAGCCCATATTCCGCAAAATGGCTAGAAGCCATGAAATCTGAGATGGGATCCATGTATGAGAACCAAGTGTGGACTTTGGTTGACTTGCCCGTTGATCGGCAAGAAATTGAGAATAAATGGATCTTCAAGAAGAAGACCGACGCTGACGTTAATGTTACTGTCTACAAAGCTCGACTTGTTGCGAAAGGTTTTCGACAAGTTCAAGGGATTGACTACGATGAGACCTTCTCACCCGTAGCGATGCTTAAGTCTGTCTGAATCATGTTAGCGATTGCCGCATTTTATGATTATGAAATTTGGCAGATGGATGTCAAAACTGCATTCCTGAATGGATTTCTGGAAGAAGAGTTGTATATGATGCAACCTGAAGGTTTTGTCGATCCAAAGGGAGTTAACAAAGTGTGCAAGATCCAGCGATCCATTTATGGACTGGTGCAAGCCTCTAGGAGTTGGAATAAACGCTTTGATAGTGTGATCAAAGCATTTGGTTTTGTACAGACTTTTGGAGAAGCCTGTATTTACAAGAAAGTGAGTGGGAGCTCTGTAGCATTTCTGATATTATATATGGATGACATATTACTAATTGGAAATGATATAGAATTTCTGGATAGCATAAAGGGATACTTGAATAAAAGTTTTTCTATGAAAGACCTCGGTGAAGTTGCTTACATATTGGGCATCAAGATCTATAGAGATAGATCAAGACGCTTAATTGGACTTTCACAAAGCACATACCTTGACAAAGTTTTGAAAAAGTTCAAAATGGATCAAGCAAAGAAAGGGTTCTTGCCTGTGTTACAAGATGTGAAGTTGAGTAAGACTCAATGCCCGACCACTTCAGAAGATAGAGAGAAGATGAAAGATGTTCCCAATGCTTCAGCCATAGGCTCTATCATGTATGCAATGCTGTGTACCAGACCTGATGTGTGCCTTGCTATAAGTCTAGCAGGGAGGTACCAAAGTAATTCAGGAGTGGATCACTGGACAGCGGTCAAGAACATCCTGAAATACCTGAAAAGGACTAAGGATATGTTTCTCTTTTATGGAGGTGACAAAGAGCTCATCATAAATGGTTATGTTGACGCAAGCTTTGACACTGATCCGGACAATTCTAAATCGCAAACCGGATATGTGTTTATATTAAATGGTGGAGCTGTTAGTTGGTGCAGTTCTAAGCAAAGCATCGTGGCGGGATCTACATGTGAAGCGGAGTACATAGCTGCTTCAGAAGCAGCAAATGAAGGAGTCTGGATGAAGGAGTTCATATCCGATCTAGGTGTCATACCTAGTGCATCGTGTCCAATGAAAATCTTTTATGACAATACTGGTGCAATTGCCTTGGCAAAGGAATCCCGATTTCACAAGAGAACCAAGCACATCAAGAGACGCTTCAATTCCATCCGGGATTTAGTCCAGGTGGGAGACATAGAAATTTGCAAGATACATACGGATCTGAATGTTGCAGACCCGTTGACTAAGCCTCTTCCACGAGCAAAACATGATCAGCACCAAGGCTCCATGGGTGTTAGAATCATTACTGTGTAATCTAGATTATTGACTCTAGTGCAAGTGGGAGACTGAAGGAAATATGCCCTAGAGGCAATAATAAAGTTATTATTTATTTTCTTATTTCATGATAAATGTTTATTATTCATGCTAGAATTGTATTAACCGGAAACATAATACATGTGTGAATACATAGACAAACAGAGTGTCACTAGTATGCCTCTACTTGACCAGCTTGTTGATCAAAGATGGTTAAGTTTCCTAACTATAGACATGAGTTGTCATTTGATTAACGGGATCACATCATTAGGAGAATGATTTGATTGACTTGACCCATTCCGTTAGCTTAGCACTTGATCGTTTAGTTTGTTGCTATTGCTTTCTTCATGACTTATACATGTTCCTATGACTATGAGATTATGCAACTCCTGTTTACCAGAGGAACACTTTGTGTGCCACCAAACGTCACAACGTAACTGGGTGATTATAAAGATGCTCTACAGGTGTCTCCAAAGGTACTTGTTGGGTTGGCATATTTCGAGATTAGGATTTGTCACTCCAATTGTCGGAGAGGTATCTCTGGGCCCACTCGGTAATGCACACCACTATGAGTTAGTTGCGGGATGATGTATTATGGAACGAGTAAAGAGACTTGCCGATAACGAGATTGAACTAGGTATTGAGATACCGACGATCAAATCTTGGGCAAGTAAAATACCGATGACAAAGGGAACAACGTACATTCTTATGCGGTCTGACCGATAAAGATCTTCGTAGAATATGTAGGAGCCAATATGGGCATCCAGGTCCCGCTATTGGTTATTGACCAGAGAGGTGTCCCGGTCATGTCTACATAGTTCTCGAACCCGTAGGGTCCGCACGCTTAACGTCGTTCATTGACGATATAGTACTATATGAGTTATGTATGTTGATGACGGAATGTTGTTCGGAGTCCGGAATGAGATCACGGACATGACAAGGAACTCCGGAATGGTCCGTACATAAAGTTTGATATATGGTATAATAGTGTTTGGTCACCGGAAGGGTTCCGGAAATCACCGGAAGGGTTCCGGAAATCACCGGAAGGGGTTTCGGATGTTTCCTGAAATGTTTGGGTACGAGAACACTTTATTTGGGCCAAAGGGGAAAGCCCACAAGGTTTTTGGATAGCGCAAAAGGAAGTTTTGCGAAGTCCAGGGGTTAGACGCCAGGGTCCCTAGCGTCTGGGTCCAGACGCCGGGAACCCTGGTGTCTGGCCCTGGAGTCCGAGAAGGACTCTTGCCTTTCGGGTGAAACCGACTTTGTGGAGGCAT
Organism: Triticum dicoccoides; assembly: GCF_002162155.2. Lineage (NCBI taxonomy): Eukaryota > Viridiplantae > Streptophyta > Magnoliopsida > Poales > Poaceae > Triticum > Triticum dicoccoides. The sequence goes on from NC_041386.1 coordinate 607,175,114, forward strand.
TTACTCCAAGTTTCGACCCCAAGGCTCAACATATAAATAGAGGGGTGGGGCTAGCACTCAAGACACATCAAGAAACACCAAGCCGTGTGCCGGCAACCCCGTCCCCTCTAGTTTATCCTCCGTCATAGTTTTCGTAGTGCTTAGGCGAAGCCCTGCGGAAATTGTTCTTCACCAACACCGTCACCACGCCGTCGTGCTGCCGGAACTCATCTACCACTTCGCCCCTCTTGCTGGATCGAGAAGGCGAGGACGTCACCGAGCCAAACGTGTGCAGAACTCGGAGGTGCCGTGCTTTCGGTACTTGGATCGGTCGGATCGTGAAGACGTACGACTACATCAACCGTGTTGATATAACGCTTCCGCGAACGGTCTACAAGGGTACGTAGACAACACTCTCCCCTCTTGTTGCTATGCATCACCATGATCTTGCGTGTGCGTAGGAATTTTTTTGAAATTACTACGTTCCCCAACAAATTCAACTAAGGACCCATCATGGTTATGATTTTGCTGTAAATCTATACAATTCTGCCAACTCATACAATTTTGGTTGCCTAAATTGGGAAGCCCTTTGCAAGTCGTATGATTTTCATGAGGGTATGCTTCTCACCTTCAATCTTGGTGATCCTGATGTCGACGAAAATGATATGACCATTTGGGTCCTTGTTGACACGCTTCCAGTTCTATCGCTGTGTGAGTTTCTTAAACATATTTACTAAGTAATTTATATTGTTTATTTCAAAATATTTGACAGTTTATTTCCATTGATAGCTTATTTTCATTCTTCAAAAAATGTACGGAATATGCTAGAGAGAACATACTACTACAATGATGAAGCACAATTAACTTATAAGGAGCAAGATGGTCTTACCGCATTTTTTATCGATATTGACAATTACAATAGCTATTATCAAACTCCTCCACATTATGGTCAATACGTGCCACTAGTGCACGTGTTGAACTACGGTAACATCAATGGAGATATCATGGTAAGATTTTCTACTATTACGACATCCGTGCATCTTTTGCCTAAATTCTTCTAAAACTAAACTATATTGCTAACTACAAAGTTATTACTATGTTTTTGAACAGAAAATCCCGATGGATTGTGTGCCTCATCTGATGTTGACGAGAGGTCGCGTTAATGTTATGAGCTTACGGCCACCACGGCCAGGTCAGCCGCAGTATCCACATCACTCCTATCCATACCGGATTTCTAAAAGCGAGGAAGCCATGATAATAGATGATTTCAAAAAAATGTTTGAACCATCGTAGAGAGCTACTTGGAAGTAACATTGTGTGTAGGCCAAGACTTGGAGACAAGATGATCTCCGTTATTTATTATGGAGAGTCAATTTTCCTTAATGCAGCGTCAATGCCTATCTTGTTTTATGATATTTTACCTAAGAGAGGGTAGAGTAGGTCCTATGAGAGGAGTAGGTCGTAGCTAGAATGTGTTACTATGTGCTACAATGTGTTAGAGTTGATGATGATGAGGAGGAGTTGTGATTATGACTAGTGACCAACTTGTTATATGATGTCTCATTGACGAACATTGTTTGATGGTGATGACAAGTGGTAATGAATATGCTATTTAAACAAACTAGTTCATGATGACTTATTATTGTATAAAAGGTATATCTGTTTGAACATGTACATCGCCAAAATGCTAAAAAAACATAAATGTTAGTAGTAGCGCGGGACTGAAACGCGCTACTAGTACTTGAACTTACCAGTAGCACTGGCCTAAAAACGCGCTACTGCTACAAAATAGCTGTAGCGCCGTAGCAGTAGCGCTGGTGCCCGTGCTACTGGTAAGCATTTTCCTAGTAGTGCTTCATGAAGCCATTTATACTCAAAGAATGAGGCTGAGCGAGGAGGAGGTGTGCAACCTATGCGACATAATTCCGCCACGTGCTGACTTTGTCGGGGTGCCATTCGTGACCCGCCTGAGAAGTACCACGGTTGATCGGCTTGTCATGGTATATTATACTTACTGTAGTAATTTGATGATATATATATATATATATGATTTATTGTTATACTTACAAATGCAAATTATCCGATGGTATGCTTAGTGAATCCGATGATATGCTTAGTGTAGAGTCCAATGATATGTTGTGTGGAATCTAGTCGATGATATGCTTTAGTGTAGAGTCCGATGACATGCTTATTAGTGTAGAATCCAAGGAACTATTAATAGTGTAGATAATCCATACTAATTAGTAGAATTCATGCTTAGTAGAAATGTGTAGTACTGTGTCTTTTGATAGTGTAGAAATCTATACTTAGTAGAAATATATTTGCAAGAGTATGTGCGAGGCTACTTATTAATTGATATGTTTTTCTTATTCAGAAATTGCCAAAGAGCCTACCTGTGAGTTGTGGTATTGAGCCTGATGAAGAAGGCTCAGCTGGAATACGCCTTACCGCGAGGGGCTCCGTCACCACCTATGCGTATGGCGTGGACATGGACGGTCGCACACACTTAAGCTCAGTTGGGTGGAAGAGCTTCCTCGTTGGCAAGAATCTTCGTGTTGGACATGCCATCCTAATTACCATCAGGAACACCCACCGCCCAGGTTTGAGGATGATGATCGTCGTCTATATCATTTAGAACTACATATGTGTGTGGTTGTATGTCTATATCTAGTAGAACTGCTTGTACTGCTTATCATATATGCTATATCCATGTGAGGATGCATGTTGACTATATATGAGTACCTATAGTGCTTTATGATATTGTATGACTATATATGAGTATCTGGTATTGTGGTATATGTGAAATTGCAGTTTATTGAAACGGGTGTTGTTCTACATCAATAGGAAGCAAAAAAATGTTGAAAGATACAACAACAATGCGGGGCAAGAAAAGCGCTACAGCTACTTAATAGTAGCGTGTGACTGACCAGCGCTACTGATACCGTTATTAGTAGTAGCGTTGGGTTAGACCGCCCTACTACACCCACTTGGCTGTAGCACTATAGTAGTAGCGCGGCCACCCGCGCTATTGATAGCACTAAAACCCATGCCAATACTAGGGGAAACCCTAGTAGTGCTTCTCTCTTGAAAGTATGCATACGGTGGGTAAACAAATTACTGTTGAGTAATTGATAGAAAAGCGCATAGTCATGAAGATATCTAAGAAAATGATCATGGATATAGCCATCATGTCCATGCCAAGTAGACCGACTCCTACCTGCATCTACTACTATTACTCCACACATCGACTGCTATCCAGCATGCATCTAGTGTACTAAGTTAACAAGAATGGAGTAACGCCTTAAGTAAGATGACATGATATAGAGGGATCGATCCCATCAATATGAACAAACCCCATCTTTTTATCCTTAATGGCAATAATACAAATACATTTCATGTCCCTTTCTATCACCGGGAATAAGCATCGCAAGATTGAACCCATTACAAAGCACTTCCCCCATTGCAAAGGAATATAAATCCAGTTGGCCAAACCAAATCAATAGATCAGAGAGAAATACAAAGCTATCATAATCTTGCATAAAAGAGTTCAGAGAAGAATCAAATAATATTCATAGGTAATCTGATCATAAACCCACAGTTCATCAGATCTCAACAAACGCGCCGCAAAAGAAGATTACATCGAATAAAGATCCAAGAACATCGAGAAGAACATTGTATTGAAGATCAAAAAGACACAAGAAGCCATCTAGCTACTAGCTATGAACCCGTAGGTCTGTGCTAAACTACTCACACATTATCGAAAGAGCGGCAAGGTTGATATATAAGCCCTCCGTCGTCAAATCCCCCTTAGCCAGAGTACCGGAAAAGGCCTCCAGTTGGGATCTCATGAGGACAGAAACTTGCGGCGGCGGAAAAGTATTTTTTGTGTGCCCCCTAGTCTACAGAGAATATTTGGGTACTTAAAGAAGAAGAATTAGGGTTACATGAGCCACAAGGGGACCACAAGCTTGGGGGGCACCCACCCGTAGGGCGTGCCTTATGAGCTTGTCGCTGCCTCGTGGCTCCTCTAGCCTCCTCTCGAAGCTTCTAGGGTGTCTTGCGGTCCAAGAAAAAACAACAAAAGTTTCATTCCGTTTGGACTCCACTTGGTATTGATTTTTTGTAAAGGCAAAAACAAGGAAAACAACAACTCACACTTGGCACTAGGTTAATAAGTTAGTCCCAAGAAATGATATAAAATAGCATAATAATGCATATAAAACATTCAAGATTTATAATATAATAGCATGGAACAATAGAAAGTTATAGATACGTTGGAGACGTATCAGGCATCCCCAAGCTTAATTCCTGCTCGTCCTTGAGTAGGTAAATGATAAAAACAGATTTTTTGATGTGGAATGCTACCTAACATGTTTGTCATGTAATCTTTCTTGATGTGGAATGAATATTCAGACCCGTAAGGTTCAGAGAAAAGTTTAATATTGATATAAAAATAATAATACTTCAAGCATACTGAAAAGTAATCATGTCCTTTCAAAATATCATGTCTAAAGGAATTTATCCCTACAAGATCATATAGTCTTGTAATGCTCCATCTTCTTAACACAAAGTATTTATCATGCACAACTCAGAAGACAAGCAGAGCAATTGGTTCATACCTTTTAAGGCACTTCAGCTTTTTCAACTCTCACACAATACATGAGCATGAGCCATGGATATAGCACTATAGGTGGAATAGTATATCATGTTGGAGGTTGTGTGGAGAAGACAAAAAAGGAGAAAGTCTCACATTGACAAGGCTAATCAAAGGGCTATTAAGATGCCCATCAATTGATATCGAAGCAAGGAGTAGGGTTTGCCATGCAACGGATGCACTAGAGCTATAAGTGTATGAAATCTCAAAAGAAAACTAAGTGGGCATGCATCCAACTTTCTCTCTCATGAAGACCTCGGGCATTTGAGGAAGCCCATCAGTAAAATATACAAACCAAGTTCTATAATGAAAAATTCCCACCAGTAATATATGAAAGTGACAAAATAGGAGACTCTCTATCATGAAGAACAAGGAGCTACTTTGAAGCGCAAGTGTGGAAAAGGATAGTAACATTGTCCCTTCTCTCTTTTTCTCTCATTTTCCCCCTTTTTTGTTGGGCACTTTGGCCTTTTTTGGGCTCTTTAGCCTCTCTTTTTTCATCTAGAGTCTCATCCCGACTTGTGGAGGAATCATAGTCTCTATCGTCCTTTCCTCACATGGGACAATGCTCTAATAATGATGATGATCACACTTTTATTAACTTACAACTCAAGAATTACAACTCGATACTAGAACAAAAGTATGACTCGGTATGAATGCCTCCAGCGGTGTACTGGGATGTTTAATGATCTAGCGTGACATGTATAAAAAATATGAACGGTGGCCAAGCCACAAATACTATGTAAACTATATCATCATGCAAAGCAATATGACAATGATGGTATGTGTCATAATAAAAACGAATGATGGAAGTTGAATGGCAATATATCTCGGAATGGCTATGAAAATGCAATAATAGGTAGGTATGGTGGATGTTTTGAGGAAGATATAAGGTGACTTATGTATGATAGAGTGTATCATATCATGGGATTTGGATGCACCGGCGAAGTTTGCACCACAACTCAAGGTGAGAAAGGGCAATGCACAGTAACGAAGAGGCTAGCAAATGGCGGAAAGGTGAGAGTGCGTATAATCCATGGACTCACATTAGTCATGAAATACTCACATACTTATTGCAAAAGTTTATTAGTCCTCGAAGCAAAGTACAACTACGCATGATCCTAGAGGGGTAGATTGGTAGGAAAATACCATCGCTCGTCTCCAACTGCCACTCATATGGAAGACAATCAATAATAAATCATGCTCCAATTTCATAGCATAACGAGAGACCATACGTGCATGCTTCGGGAATCACAAACCTTAACACAAATATTCTTACTAAACCACAATTAGTTACTAGCATGACTCTAATATCACCATCTTTATATCTCAAAACAAATGCAAGGAATCAAAGTTCTCATATATTCAATGATCTCATGATTTTTTATTATACCTCTTGAATACCCATCATATTAGGACTAAATTCACAAGTCAAGCAAATTTCCATACTATTTATAAGACTCTCAAAATAATATAAGTGAAGCATGAGAATTTATCCATTTCATTAAAATATAACCACCGCCGTGCTCTAAAAGATATAAGTGAAACACTAGAGCAACAACCTAGCTCAAAACTAGAAGTTGAGCACATAGAGTGTACTAACAAATTCACGATTACTGTATGTCCTTCTCAAAAGGTGTGTCCAGAAAGGATGATTGTGGCAAACTAAAAAGCAAGTAAAGCAAAGACTCATATAATAAAATGCGCTCCAAGAAAAATACATATCTTGTAGCTAATAAATATATAGCCTTAAGTAGTTTACCTATGGATCATAGACAAAAGAGGGGATGCCTTCCGGGGCATCACCAAGCTTAGATGCTTGGTTGTCCTTGAATATTACCTTAGGGTGTCATGGGCATCCCCAAGCTTAGGCTCTTTCCACTCCTTATTCCGAGGTCCATCAAAACTTCACCCAAAACTTGAAAATTTCACAACACAAAACTCAAGAGAAAACTCGTGAGATCCGTTAGTATAATAAAGAAAATCACCACGTTTAGGTACAGTTATAAACCCATTCCAGTTTTATATTTGCATTATATCTACTGTATTCTAACTTCACCATGGTTCATACCCCCTGATACGACCCATAGATTCATCAAAACAAGCAAACAACACAATAAAAACAAAATCTGTCAAAAAGAAAACAATCTGTAGTAATCTAGACTTTAGCCAAACTTCTATTACTCCAAAAATTCTGAAAAATTAGGAAAACGTGAGCAATTTGTATATCAATCTAGTGTAAAAATTCAAGAATTTATCACATTCCAGCAAACCAGATCAATTCTGTTACTGTGCGCAAAAGTTTCTATTTTCTCACAGAATCAAATCAACAATCTTCCAAATCATCCCAAAGGACTTACTTGGCACAAACACTAATTAAAATACGAAAAAACAATCATATCAGAAGTATAATGGTATATTTATTGGAAAACAGAAAAGAAAAATATTGGGTTGTCTCCCAATAAGCCCTTTTCTTTATAGCCATTAAGCTAGGCTTTGAGATTTCGATGATGCTCACATGAAAGATAATAATTGAAACACAAAGATAGAATCTTAAAACATGTGACAAACAAATTTAAGTCTAACATGCTTCCTATGCATAGGCATTTTATAAGTAAACAAATTATCAAGGCAACCAAAAACTAGCATATGCAAGGGAGAAGAGTAAAACATTGACAATCTCAACATAACGAGAGGTAATTTAGTAACATGAATTTTTTTACAACCATATTTCCCTCCCTCGTAATAATTACATGTGGGATAGTATTCAAATTCAACAATATAGTTATCACATAACATATTCTCTACATGATCCACATGCATGCAAAGTTGACACTTTTCCAAAATTGTGGGATTATCATCAAATAAAGTCATGACCTCTCCAAACCCACTTTTATCAAAATTTTCATAAGATTGATCATTCTCCGAAGTAGTGGGATCATTATTACCTAAAGTTGGAACTCTTCCAAACCCATGTTCAATATTATCCCAAACGTATTCATCACAAGGCTTAAATTAATTTTTAAGATCATAAAAAGAATCACCCCAATCCTGATCATTCCAATAAGTAGTGGACATATCAAAATTAGCATCCCCAAGCTTGGATTTTTGCATATTCTTAGCACAATTGACGTTAATAGAATTTATAATAACACCATTGCAATCATGCTTTTCATTCAAGGAGCTACCGTGAATAACTTCATAAATTTCCACTTCTAGCACTTCATCACAGTTTCCAAATTCACGAATTTCAAGCAAAACTTCATAAAGATAATCTAGCACACTCAACTCACTAGCAGTTGGTTCATCATAGTTGGATCTTTTAAAAAGATTAGCAAGTGGATAAGGATCCAAAAACTTTTTGCTTCTTATTTGGAATAAACATACAATTATACCTAGCGGATAAGCAAACAAACCAAGTAAGACATAAAGGCAAACGAAAAAAGGAAAATGAAAAGGGCAAATATTTTTATGATTTCTAAAAAGGTTTTAGAAGTGGGCAAGAGAAAATCGAGAGGCAAATGACAAATAATGTAAATGCAAGAGATGAGAGTTTATGATAGGTACTTGGTAGGCTTGATGTAGATCCTCCCCGGCAACGCGCCAGAAAATCTTCCTGCTACTTCTTGAGCTTGCATTGGTTTTTCCTTTGAAGAGAAAAGGATGATGCAGCAAAGTAGAGATAATTATTCCCCTCGGTTGAGAACCAAGGTATCAATCCAGTAGGAGAAACACACAAGTCACCAATGGTTGCACCTACAAAAGCAAACAAATACACTCACCCAATGCGATAAAGGCATTTTCAATCCCTTCACGGTTACTTGCAAGGATGAGATCTTATAGTGATAGATATAAAATATATGTAAAAGTGCTAAATAAGATAAAAGTAAATAAATTGCGACAAGGTATTTTTGTGTTTTTATTTTATAGATATGAAAATAATATGATAAAAGAGACCGAGGGCCCATAGTTTTCACTAGAGGCTTCTCTCTTAAAAGAAAGCATATGGTGGGTAAACAAATTACTATTGAGCAGTTGATAGAAAAGTGCATACTTATGACAATATCTAAGACAATGATGATGAATATAGTCATCATGTCCGTGACAAGTAGACCGACTCTTGTCTGCATCAACTACTATTACTCCACACATCGACCGCTATCCAGCATATGCATCTAGTGTACTAAATTAACAAGAACGGAGTAATGCCATAAGTAAGATGGCATGATGTAGAGGGATAGATCCAATCAACATGAAGAAACCCCATATTTTTATTCTTAGTGGCAACAATCCAAATATGTGTTATGTCCCTTTCTGTCACCGGGAATAAGCACCACAAGATTGAACCCATTACAAAGCACCTCTCCCATTTCAAGAAAAATCTATTTAGTTGGCCAAACCAAATCAATAGATCGAAAAGAAATAGAAAACTTTCTTAATCATGCATAAAAGAGTTCAGAGGAGACTCAAATAATATTCGTAGATAATCTGATGATAAACCCACAATTCAGCGGATCTCAACAAACGCACAACTAAAGAGGATTACATCAAATGGATCTCCAAGAACATCGAGGAGAACATTGTATTGAAGATCAAAGAGAGAGAAGAAGATGTATAACTACTAGATATGGCTCCATAGGTCTGTGGTAAACTACTCACACATCATCGGAAGGGCAGCAAGGTTGATGTATCCACGTCCGGCAGAGTACCAGAAAAGTCCTCCTAATGGGATCACACGAGGACAGAAACTTTCTGCGGCGGAAAAGTATTTTTTGTGAGCCCCTAGTCTACTGGGAATATTTGGGTATTTATAGAAGAAGAATTAGGGTTAAATGAGCCACAAGGGGCCCACAAGCTTGAGGGGCACGCCACCCTAGGGCGCGCCCGACAAGCTTGTCGCTGCCTCGTGGCTCCTCTGGCCTCCTCCCGAAGCTTCAAGGGTGTCTTGTGGTCCAAGAAAAATCATCAAAAAGTTTTGTTTCGTTTGGACTGCATTTGGTATTGATTTTCTGTGAAGGCAAAAACAAGGAAGAAACAACAACTGACAATTGGCAGTAGGTTAATAAGTTAGTCCCAAAAATGATATAAAATATCATAATAATGCATATAAAACATTCAAGATCGATAATGTAATAGAGTGGAACAATACAAAATTATAGATATGTTGGAGACGTATCACCGTCTCATCGGAGTACTCCTTCTCGTCCAACGAGCCGTCGGACGATTCACCATAGTGCTCGTATATGTACTCCAAATCAGAATCCATTGCTAGAAAGAAGAAGGGAAAAATGTTTCTAGCTCCGGCCATTCATCGAATAGTTGTCGGACATGGTGTGTATAGCGGTAAAGGATGGTACCTCGTGGGGCCGCTGGAGGACAGAGGTTGAATGATGATGGATGAGAAGAGGGGTGGAGCCCTACTGGAGCGCTGGAGATGATGGAGACATAGAGTTCCGACAGGGGGTGTGGCGTGATGGCCGGGGTGGTTGAGCGGCAGCGAAGGCAAGAGAGAAAGTAGGAAGAAGAGAAAATGGGGAGGATGGAGACTTGGGGTCCAGGAAGGGTTTTGGTTAGGCTGGGGGTGTTGCAGTCCTACATGTCTACTGTCCGAACTCGCGCAAAGCTCCCCTACTTTTGTCTCCGGTTTGCGGTGTCCGGACCATGCATCGGACCGACACAGGCCCGCGTAGGATGGCATCCACAGTCCGGACACCGTGATCTGAACATATGCGGGTAGTTTACGGGTCCGACGTGGAGAGGCGCTAACGGACTTTTGTTTGAAAATATCAAGCACCTTACGAGCTGCCTAATTAACCTAGGGTTAGATGGTTATAGTCATGTAACTATATTGTTAGCTCACCACAGTTTAAACACTGTGTTCAACGTCACGAGAGATATCGTTTACATCCAGAGAGATGTCCATGGAGACTTCATCAATATTGGTACTCCATGACTATCGCCACGAGTTATGTGGTCTACTGGTGATATGCATGTGTATGCGTGTCCCTGGTGGCTATGATATTCGGATCACCATCTTTACGTTTCAAATTTCCCTCCTCCCTTGATCTCTTCCCAATCGATTGTTTTCCTAACCTTCCAATGTCTAGGAGCACAAAGAACTCTACATTGTCCAACCCATCCACTTCAACCCCTAACTTGAATCTGAATCTCGTTGGTATTGGTGATAGGAATATATATTTTGAATATAACTAATTGAAAATACGATTCATGAAGTACATACAAACATTATGCAAAGCTACCATCGTAAGTGTTTTCTAAGTTTATTTTTCCTTGATATGACTAACATTGCTTGTCAACCTACGAGTAGCTATTCAGCCTGTCCTGCACTTTTTTTCTCATATCCATAACCATAAACGAATCATGGTGTTGGTGGCAAATTATTTTCTTCTTATAATAGAATAAGAGGACCTCCTGTCGGTTTATAGAGAAGATTTGTTTTGAGATTGGAAGAAAGGAAGGAGTACTATTGTTTGTTACTCTTGCTCATTCTGATGTTCTGCATGCTAACGTTGTTGTAACCGCAGCCCTCTAGTTACCTCTCCTCTCACTCGAACGGGGGTGGAAAAAGAAGAACAGTGGACACGAGAGATTTTTCGGCCGGCGCACGAACGCCGCCACGGGCACTCAAACATCCCAATTTTTTCTTCTTTACAATGGCTACATGGCTTACACTCGGCTCAACCTACAAGAGTACCCATGCGGGGGATTTATATACGGTGCGCACACACACACACACCCCAAAAGCCACACACGCACGCACAACCCAGCCACACCGCAAGTCACGCACTAGCTAAGGTACTACATGGGGTCGGGCTCTCCTGCTGGGTTCCCAGCATGCACTATCGTGCAGGGCGAACCAGAGGCCAGCACGTGTTCTGGTGAACCCCACCACTCAATAATACGTTTTTATTTTTTTTAATTTATTGAAGCCTTATCCCAGCACACTACTGCTGCCGCTCCCTCTATTCCACAGCCACTGATTCCACTGCAAGAGAGGATTATGGCTTGGTGAAATCCGGCGTCCGGGCTGTGGCCAGCGGCAAGACCAGAGATTTCGCTGCTAGCCCCGCCCGTCTCTGACGCGCTTAGTGAACTAGAGCTGTCGCGGGTAGCGCCATCAGTCTCCGGCGCGCTTCGCCGCCGGGAGCCGTGGGGTGGGTTTGGAAGGCGGTGAGACGGGAGTCGTCGCCACTAGCTAGCGTCGCGCGCCTTCGGCACGCTGAGCTGCTGGGGCCGTGGTCTTAGATGGAGGAAAGATGGGATCCGTCGTGGTTAGCTCTGCTCACCTCAGAGGCGCTGTGGTACACCCGACCGTGTCCTTGGCCGGCGGCAAGATGGGAGCCATCACGGCTAGTGGTGCCCGTCTCCGGCGCACCCAAGGCCATGCCAAGGTTCTGTCCAGCCCGCTCCGTGGGAGATGGTGCCATGGTGGAACTGCTGCACCGTCAGCCGATGGCCGAGATGCCGCGCAGTCGCACTAGAAGGAGCGAGCTTGATGCAGACTCAACAGGAAAAGGTGCGTGAAGATTCATTAGTTCATCTACCTCTGTACTAGTATCTACCTCTGTCTGGTAGCTAACTAGCTCTCGTACTAAACTTTGAAGCATGAGAGCTATCCATTTTTCTCTACTTCTCTGCTTTTCAATAGCATTGTACTGGGGGGAAATCACAAATTGATGAAAACGCTTTTAAGTAAACTTTGAAGTATGAGAGCTATCCATTTTTCTCTGCTTCTCTGCTTTTCAATAGCATTGTACTGGGGGGAAATCACAAATTGATAAAAACGCTTTTAAGTAAATGTAGTGCCGAAGATCACATTTAATTGGAAAACTAAACCACAGTTACACATCTAACATATCAAAAGGAATAACCAACAACTAATTCATATTCATGTATATATCTTTATTGAGCATAAACCATTGTGCATCTAACATCAGAAGGAATGGCAAGATAAATTATTACATCGCAAGGTAACTGTTTTGTAGAGCAATCCTGAGATACAAAGTTTATATAGAGCTATTTAAAAGGGTTTATCTTGTATGCGACTTGATTGGCTACCCAAGACCTGGAAGAACAAAGAAATAATTTCTTGTGAGATATAAACTTGAATTAGGAATATGACATGTAAGTGATCAATACCTCAATTGGCAGCTGGTCATTTTTTAGATGTTGGCCATCCCGAGTTCGATAACATTTGGAAACTCTAGATACAATGTTGATCCAAAAGTCAATACAAGTGAATGACATGTGCATGTTCATTTTAATTTCTAGCGATTAACTAATAAAATTCATCATATACTAATTAGTTGATGGACAACACACAGAGTAAAAAATCACACGATATTCAGTCCTGGTTTTAGCATAACATGAAAAGCTCTTAAAGATGGTACAAAATGTGTTGCAAAACAACACATGGTAGTCACAATAGCATTAGCAAAATATTGATTTTTTTTCTTTGATACAGTAATCTCTATTATTAGAGTTATCAAAAAAGAGAATAAGTCAAAGGAGAAATCTCATGCAAGAAAATTTAGCACAAACTTAGGTGGTACTCTCATGCATAATGTGCACAACATCGTAGGAGTGATCATCAGTAACACAATTATAATGCAATTTCGAAGGGCTAAGTAAGATGAAGTATGGGGAGCTATTTCTGAAGGACTAATTTACATGTCATACATTCAACTCTTTATTTGTTTGTTTCTTTTAATCTTATCACCTTCGTATGATCAAGAGTGTTAATAATCTGTACATTGCATTGCAGGAGCAAGAACATACCTACAGACGACGAAGTGCCAGGAGCTCCATCCATGCTGAAGAACACCGTAGATGTTGATCCACGGAGAGGACAATTTTCTGTCAATCTTGATCTATTCTCCTCCCATCCGGAGTGGGTAACAATGGAAATAGATTGGTAGGACAAAGGATGAAGCCACGAAAGAGATTTTGGCGGCAATCTGTTGTTACGCGGGAGAGAAAGATGTGGTTTCGCTGATTTTCTAGAACCTAATTGCAATCAGAGAGATATGCTGGGTTGTTTAAGTGGTGGGGTCCACCAGGACACGTGCTGTCCTCTGGTTCGCCCTGCACGATAGTGCGTGCTGGGAACCCAGCAGGAGAGCCCGACCCGTACTACATGCATGCATCCATGACTCGGCCACTAACAACTTATCCATGCATGCGTGTGATTCAATCCTTCCCTACTAACTAGGCAGTCAACCAACAAACTTGCATCAAGATTATGGCTAATAATTCCCCTCCTAATCTTGACACGCCTTGCCGTCGACCATCGTCTTGAACGCCTTCGCTTAACGTCATCACGCGCCTCCGCGCCCGCTGCGACGTGTCGTGAGCCCGCCGTCGACGGAGTTGATGTAGCTCGCTTCGTTGTCGTCGTCATGACCGTGACCCAGCCCGCGGATCCGACCTGGCGCAATGACGCCGGTCGCACCGCCACAGACCTGACTTGGCGCACCGACGCCGGTCGCACCGTGCGCCGTCACGACCCCGGCGACATACACCGAGCTCCTTCTCCGCCGGCGACACACGCCTGGCGTCCCTCTGCGTCCCGCATGTCCCGCGCGCACCCGACGCGCCCGACGAGCCCGACCGCACCAGTGCGTCCCGCACGTCCCGCGCGCATCCGACACGCCCGACGAGCCCGACTGCACCAAACGCTCACCGCATGCCGCCTCCGCGTCCGCCATGGCAGCCGACAGCGACAAACGCCGGAAGGATGCTGCCGAACTCGAGCACAGACTCGAACACAACAGCGACATACACCTCCTCCCAATGTCAACCGCACGCTAGTACGCGCGACCGTGGTCCCGACGCGCCCGACGCATCCAGTGTGCACCCATAACACGCATCGGGCGCCCGGCTCGCCGCCGCGGCCTCCATGCAGCCATGCAGTGCCTCCACGCCGCCACGCCGTGCTGCGCCACCGCGCCACCACGCAGCGCCTCCGAGGCCTCCTCACCGTGCCGCCGCAGCCACCGCGGCCTCCTCACCACGCCGCGCACCTCCATAGACCGACACACGGCCCGGAGCTTCACCGTGCAGCCGCCGGCGAACGCCGCCACCGCCGGCACGCCTCCGGCAAGGGGACGACATCCAAGATGAACCAGCTCATAATACCAATTGTTGGAACCGCAGCCCTCTAGCTACCTCTCCTCTCACTCGAATGGAGGTGGAAGAAGAAGAACAGTGGACACGAGAGATTTTCTGAACGGCGCACGAACGCCGCCACGGGCGCTCAAACACCCCAATCTTTTTTTCTTTACAATGGCTACATGGCTTACACTCGGCTCAGCCTACAAGAGTACCCAGGCGGGGGATTTATATACGGTGCTTACACACACACCCCAAAAGCCACACACGCACGCACAACCCAGCCACACCGCAAGTCACGCACTAGCTAAGGTACTACATGCATGCATCCATGACTCGGCCACCAACAACTTATCCATGCATACGTGTGACTCAATCCTTCCCTACTAACTAAGCAGTCAACCAACAAACTTGCATCAAGATTATGGCTAACAAACGCAACCCCTCCATTACACGAGATTTGTGCCTATTTGTCAAGATATTGTACTATATTATCTCTATCCATAGTTATGTGCATCTTGAAATTGGTTGATGTGCAGCTGGCGTGTGTGCTAAGTGTAGACAGGTAGACTTATCTACGTTATATCGTTAACTATTGAGATGTGCCAATCGATATGATTAATTACGTAATTATCAGGTAGGGTTCCCCCCTGCCGCCGCCGGCCTCCCTCGCCCCCTTCCGCCGCTGCCGGCCGCCGGCGCGCGTGTCCCCCGGCCCGCCTCTCTCTCCCCCTCCTCCTCCCCCTCCCCCTGCGCTCCCGTCGCCCCCCGACGCGGTGGAGCGCCCTTGCCCTCCTCCCCGTATCGACCCCCTCCTCTCCTTCCACATTCGCCGCCGCCGGCAGTGGCCTACGGCGTGCCCGGGTGGCACCGACGGAGGCGGATGTCCCTTCCCCGCACGCCTGGAGGGAGAGTCGGGGCTCCCTCTTGCCCGGCGGTGGTGCTGCTCTGCCGGCGACGGTACTCTGCGGGCCTCGGGTGCTCTCGATGCGGAGGCGTGGCCATTGGCTGCGAGGCGGCGCCCGCTCGGCCCATATCTGGGCCTTTCGGGTCCCATCTGGGCTGGGGTGGGCCTGTAGGTTGGGGTGCAACGGTATTGCTCCCTGCTGGTGAGGCTAGGCGGCCATGGTTGCGGTGGTGATGGCTCCGGCGGCCGGCGTGCTGCAGCGTGGTTGCAGGGACTGTCGGACCTGTTGGGGTCCGGCCGGGCTAGTTGCGGCCTGGCATGTCCCTGTTGCTATGTCTGATCGGCTCCGCGCGGCGGTGGAGGTGGTTCCCTCCTGTCGCCTGCAATGCAGTTCTCATCGAGTCCGGTGTCTCCTCGCCGTACGTCCAGGTCTCGTGTTGGTGGCCTCAGTGAGATGGCAACGATGGTGCGGTGTCCATGATGGCACAGGCTGGTGGGCGGCATGTTGGGCTGCGCACTTCCGATTGTTTGGGGTGGCGGCAGTGGTTTCGGGGCTGGAGAAATATCTGACGGCTCGTTCGCCACTGGCGCGGCACTACTAGGGAAAACCTTATACACGGAGGTATAGCAGTAGCGCTGGTCAAAACACGGCGCTATTGCTACTTATTAGTAGCGCTTGTTACAAAAGCACGCTACAACCATTGTAGTAGCAGTAGCGCGTCTGCGCAAAAAAGCGCTACTACTATAATTCCCTCGCCGGTGCCGGTAGGCTAGGAATAGTAGTAGCGGTTCTTCCGGAAGCACGCTACTGCTAAAAACTTTGTAGTAACGTGTTTATGCTGTAGAGCGCTACTGCTATGAAAAAGAAAATAAATAGAAAAATAAGGAGAAAAGTAAACGAAAATGAAATAAATAGAAAAAGGAGAAATGAAAAAAAGAAAATGTAAATAAAAGAAAAGAAAAATAAAAATAAAACAGAAAGGAATGCCTATAGCGTGTTTCGCTGGAAAACGTTATAGCTAACTTAGCTATAGTGCGTTTCGGCAAAACGCGCTACTACTAGTTTGACTTAACCCCCGGCAGCGCGGGCTCAAAATTTCGCTAAGTCCTTCGCCCCCCACTCCCCCCTCTCCCCCAACTGCTCCATCGCCGTCGTAGCCCTGCAGCCTTCGACCACACCGCGCGCCCGAGGCCGCCGTCGACCTCACAGCCGCCGCCCGAGGCCGTCGTCGACCTCACCGTCGCCTCCCTCGAGCTCACCGCCGCCGCCCTCGACCTCACTGCCGCCGCCCGAGCCCGCCCAGGACCTCCGCTGCCTGAGCCAGAGCCTGACCTCGCCGCCGACCGTAAGACTCTGCCACTTCTCTCCCCTACCCTCCTCTCTCTCTCTCTCTGCTAGGGCAATTCATATATATGTTGATGTTGTGTTGATGTTCATATGAACCCTAGGTGTTCTTATGAACCCTAGATTTGTTTAGGGCAGTAGGCATTTTTTAGCATTTAGGAAAAATGATTAGCAATTTTTTTAGGAAATTAGCTAGGGCAATTTTTTATGAAAATGCCTAAATAGTAATTCTATTTAGCTTTAAATTAATAGAGGGTATGTAAATAATAGTAGCATTTAGATTTAAATTAACAGAGGCTATAAACAAAAAACACTTAGCTATAAAAAATTATTTGGACTATGGACCTAAATCGGTTCCAAATTTCATTCAAATGAAATTTGAATTATTTGGACGATGGACCTGAATATTTTTGAATAAATTGGGTGTAGGTACTAAGGTCTTGCTGTGAAAATTTCGGTGAGGTCAGAAGGGTTAGAGAAAATGGAGTTCCTACACTTTTAGCTTTAGACAAAAAACAAAAGTATTTAGCTATAAATAAAAAATAGTAGCTATGGCATTTAGCTATAAACAAAAAACAGAATTGTTTTCTTTTCAAAAACTTGGTTAAACTAATTGTTGCTATGTAAACAAAAAATAAGATTGCTGTTATATGATATATGTCATTGATGTTCATTTGCATATTCCATTATTGTTGATTATATCTTTCATTAAAGTGGCCATGTTATATGCAAATTCCTCAATAGTGTTTGCTCATGTTATATCTTTTCATTGAAGTGGTTCGATTGTGCCCAAGTGGCTTTGTTGTTTCCAGGGAATGAAGCTGAGTGGCCTATGTTTTGCCGTAATGTTGATTCATTTTCGTTTCGGCAAATTTCAGGTTCTCGATTTGTCCACTTTTTAGCAAAAGTTATGCCGAAATTTTCCATGAATTTGGCATGACTTGTGCTACAAACTAGGACATATCGAGTGCCCGGGATTTGCCACACCGGGAAGGAGTCAACGTTCCTGCAAAGCATAGGCATTTTTTATGTCATTATTCATTTTATTAGGTCTAGAATTAATTGAATAGATTTAATAGTAGGAAACATGGCTAGCAACGATGAAGGACAGGGTTCTGGTGATTGCGACGACATCTACCTGGCGGCAGACGAATTTTTGAGCCTTGCCGACGATCAACCGATATTGTTGCTGGGCCCACCGGTCGCATCGGGGACTGAGACCGACACGCAGACCGGTACTGAGACTAAGACCGACGCTGAGACTGAGACCTGCGCTGAGACTCAGACCAGCATCGAGACCGGCGCTAAGACTGAGACCGGCGCTGCCTCGGGGAGCGAAGCCGATATAGAACCGAAAGCAAAGAGGCGACGACTTCCTAACAAGCTCAGGACTACTAGACTCGTGGTCACGGAGGTGGACGACGGCAATTTTGAGCCAAACGCGCCCGAGGAAGCGAGCGCGTGCTACGGCAATCAAATTGGCTGCATCATACGGACAACCGCCACCATCAACAACGAGAAACTAAACAAGATAGATAATATGAGGCCCTCCCTCCTAAAGAAGCTGCACCAGATATTCTTGTTCCTGGACCGGAATGAAAAGGATTATGAATATCCAGATAAGGACCCGACAGTGAAGAAGATAAACAAACACGCCATGAGCAAGTTTAGCGACGCATTGGCCGCCTGGAAAGCAAGGGTGAAATGTCAGATCGTCAACGAAAAGGAACCCTATTCTGAGATTGTAAAGGATAAGCCGACAATCACGGCATAGCACATTGAAATATTCAAGGAGCCTTGCGAGGCCGAAGTTGCCAAAAAAAACTCAGGGTACATGAAGGGGCTTCAACAGAAGAACATTGGGTGCCACCACCTCGGAAGCCGTGTTTACGGCGGGAAGAGGTCCATATGGGCCAAGGAGGACACGGAAGCCGCGAGTCTGGGCATCCCAGACCCCTTGGCGGAGTTCACCGTCCCACAGGAACGTGACGTCCTTAGGGCCCGGTACCGTTGGGACCCAGTGAAGAAGGTTTTCGAGAAGAACACGGTCTTGAGGGAGTTCATTAGACTGCCGGTAATTTTAGTTTCTGATCAATTCGACTGCACATTAGTCATAGTTGTAAACGATCCTTGTGCCTTTTGCACAGAGAGCAGCACAGGATTGCGGCCGAAAGCAACTCATCGTCTGAGGCGTTGGCGAGGCCCAAGTGGGACACTCCATTCAGCCGGGCATTGAACATAATAAAAGGACTCCCGGTGGACACTCGATTGTCGGATGAACGCGTGCACGGTGTCAGAGACGGCGCCACGTGGAAGAAGTACTACTGTGAGACCACAGAGGAGAGAAAGGAAAGACGGAGGTTAATTGAAGAAAACATCGACAAGAAGGTTGAGATTGCGGTTGAAAAGAAATCATCTGAGACAGTCGCAACGGCGGTAGCTGCCGCAAAACAGGTGCTTGTAGATATATGTACTACCTTGGTTCTGGCCATTTTCAATTGGAGCAGGCAAAATCCAGAAAAAATGTAGCGGACTTTCCCCTTGCTGACTTCCCCAGGAGCAGCTCGACTAGCTTTGCACCAGCACCTGCAGCTGCACCTGCTCGGACACTAGCTCCTGCACCTGCTCCCGCACCGGCTTCCGCACCTGCTCCGGCACTGGACGTGGTCGGCGGTGCTACGTCTTTGGCTGAGCTCAACGCCCTCACGGTATATGTCACACCGTCCCCCTTCAATAAATGTATAATCTCTCGTTTTCGTTGCCTTTCGGATGTCTCACGTCACAGACTTTTCTTTGCAGGTTGACGAAACCTCGTGCACCATATTGTACACCATCAGCGTCCAGAAGGTCGACGTGGGGAAGGCGACGATAATGGAGCCGAAGGAACCATTGTTCCACAGCCGGCCGATCCCCCCGGAAGTCTTCAAGGTTTCCGTGGCCACTGTCAAACGGGGCCACGAGAATTTAGCTCCTCCGGTGCTAGTGGGGGATGACGACGAGACCCCGCGGCGGCTTGGTGATTGTTGCAATGGGTGGGTCCTGTTGTGGCCAAAGAGTCTGCTTTGTCTGGAGGCGGCTGGGAGCACACCCACGAGCACGCAGTTAGGCATGAACATCTACACCTCGCCTACTCCATTAGTCGTCGCTGTTGACGTTGCCATAGATGAGGATGAGGATGAGGATGACACTCAAGAGTATGTCAATACTGGCGCCTACTTAGGGTTTGAACCTTCCGGTAGTAAAGAAGTCTAGGAAAAGACAGAGGAAAGGCAAAAAAACTGCTTCTATGATCCAGCCGCCTCAGCAGCCTCGGGTTCAAGACCGTATAGATATCCCCGGTGTGGCAAAATGGCATATCCCCGGTCAACCAATCCTACCTGAAGCAGCGCTAGGGGCCAGATTCAGAGATTTAAGGAGACTTCATCACGATGTGCTACGGATAGAGAAAGGCCTCATCACCTCAAAAAATCCAGGATACCCACTCTTCGTGGTTAACGTGTCGCGGGGATTGTCGTACGTCGACACATTCCCCACGGAGAAGTTCTTCCTTCGATTCAATTACATCTTCGACATGTTTCACTTGAAGAAGCTGGATTTTGCGTTTGTCCGCCTTTATGCTTTGCACATGAACTAGCTCATCGGGGTTGAGCAGATACCTCATATATGTGTCGCTGACCCGTACTTTATGCACGAGGCCTTCTTGGGAGTCTGCACAAAGCACTGTGAATACGCGATGGAATACATCATCAATTTCATGCTCGCCAATAAGGACAAGGAGGCGATTCTCGTGCCTTATCATCCCATGTAAGTCATCCGCGCGGATATCCTTCCTTTTATTTCAATTATTCATTTCCACGATGGAAGCTAATTAATTTGAGCTGTACTTATTTTGCGCAGTGGCGGGCGCGCCGTCCTCATCATCCTCTACCCCTGATACTCCCACGCTCTTTACTTGGACTCGTCGAAGAGCATTAACAAAAAGGATTACACCAACATCAAGTCTGTTCTCGACAGTGCTATGTTTTACTACGGCGCACGGGGTGGAGAGGTCAAGGACAAGAAAAAAAGGACGGCAGGCCCGCCTTCGGCCATAAGACTGACTTCTGTTGTATCCAGCAACCGAGTGATTCTCTTAATGATGGATTTTGTGTCCTACACCAGATGCTGGAGTACAGACGGGGTCACCAGAACCTTCGCATGTCACCTACATCCAGCGATGCCCATATTCTGCAATGGGCAAAGAACTAACGAGATATCGAGGATCATCGACTTCGAGCTGAGTTCTATCATATCCAGCGCGAACTTGCCCAAATCATCATGAAGGAGGTTGTCGGAAAAACAGGGATGTTCTACGAAGCAGGACAAATGTCGCAGGAAAATGTCCGAACATGCGTAGCCCCTCAGCGTCTTGACCTGAAGCCTTTCACTAAGCTCGGGGACTATCTCCCTCACTTGGATGGATGGCACGACATGGAGTGATTGTCGATATATGACAATGTGCCCGTTTAGTCCATACTATCTGTATGACGAAACTTTGAATTATGAACGACGAAACTTTATTTGTGATGTAATTAAACCGTCCTCCTCAACTAGCGAAGATCACTCTAGTTAGGGCATTTTGGGTACGATGAACTTTTTTATTTATGCTTATGATGTGTTGCTTCTATTTTGCCCAAGTATGTCTCTTTCTGTTGCTCAACTATATATGTTGTATATCGTCGACTCATGTGACGGTGCAGGTGTATAGATCATCGATGGCGAAGAAGTGCTACGCCAGGAGTATACGACGAGTGGCCGGAATGTCAGGCCCAGGTGTACCGGTTTCCGGTTTCCGAGCGACAGCAAGTAGTTAGTTTAGGTTCATGCAAAGTCATAGCTCTTCTCGCGTATATCATTATTTAGATGGATGACGATGTAGTTGCAAGTAATCGAGATTTGTATCGCTATTTTCGAGATGATGACGAGAGACCACTGTGTTGGATGATGATTATGATGATGACATGATTTGATGAGACTATTTGTATGTATATGCTATGATTACATTTGTATGTGTATCATATGCTAAAGATTATTGTATAAAGCCTATTCAAATACAAAACAAATATGCAGAAAAAATAAAAAACTACGAAAATTAGCAATAGCGAGTGAAGAAAAGTTAGCAGCAGCGCGACAGTAGCAGTAGCGCGTCCAGGCAAAGCGCGCTAGAGCTATTAGCAGTAGCGAGCTTCCACCAAGCGTGCTGCTGCTACACTTGTATAGCAGTAGCGCAGGTGCGCACGCGCTACTACTACGGGTTAGCTGTAGCGCCTTATTAGTAGCGCCGGTCCCCACGCTACTGATATACCTAGAACCTGCGTTGCTGCTAGCCTTTTCCCTAGTAGTGCGGCTGCGCCCGTGGGCGTTGCCGGACCCTTCTGAGGGGCATCCGTGATACCCCTTCCCCACTGCCATCCATGTAACGGGGGAAACCCTAGGACTTGTCCGAGCGGCACCTGCGTCGTCGTTGCATTCCTTCATGAAGGTGTTGGTATGCGAGGCTTTGGAGTGCTTGGCGGGTGGTGGTACTTCTCCGGAGGGTGCAGCGGGTGTCGGCCATCTTCGCTTAGTTGAGCTGCCGGCGCCGACATTTGTTTCTTTTTTCCTTTCTTTCCTTTTTCTTTTGGGCTCGTTTGTGCTGCGACCCTAGTAAGCTCGTTGTATCGGTTGGTCGTTGCTTTATAATCTAAGTCGGGGAGACCATTCTTCGGATTATCAGGCAGATGAAGATTGCACCAGTAGTTTAGTTACCACAAACATCCAAACCACACATATACACTTGCAAGCTTGTCATTGGATGAGATGATTGATGCCTTAATTTGATTCTATTGTCTAACTATACGAATCAAAACTGAAATGTAGCTAGCTAGTACAGATCGAAAATATGCAAGTAGATCGTGCTAATTAACCCGACAAGAACATCATCATCGTCCTCCTCATCACCAGGTAATTAAGTATAGTAAATGAATAGTAATAATGCATCTGCCGTCAGTGGTGACATCAATTTGCAATGTGGAGCACAAAACAACAAGGCGTGCAGCTGCTAGCGCTAGCTCTCTTTGTATGTATTTGTGTACCCATCTGCATTCATTATTCAGAAAATAAATTAAAATCGCAACGACCCAATTGCAAGAGCGGAGCTCTACCAACTGAGCTATATCCCCCCGAGCCAAGTGGAGTATGCATGAAAGAGTCGGATGCTTCTTTTATTCTTTTTCCTGGCGCAGCTGGGCCATCCTGGACTTGAATCAGAGACCTTGCCCGTGAAGTAAATCATCACCCCTACGATCCAACCAATTGGGAGAGAATCAATAGACTCCTTTTCGGAAGCGATTCATCCTTCCCGAACGCAGCATACAACTCCCTAATTTTCCTTTGGATTTCAGTGTTTTTTAGTCTTGTATGTATGGGCAGAAGCAAAGCACGGTAGCACAATGCAACTTTGCATCTTTGAGAGAAGGAGCTAGATCGATTAATCTGTCGTCTAGCTAGCTTTGTGCTGATGTAATCTTGATTAACTAGCACCTAACTAATCAAATTGCTACATGCATGTCCTGACAGGAACAGGAAGGAAGAATTAAGCATGGAAGATTAAAAATGTGTGATCGTACGAGCTAGAGCTAGAGTGGTGTGTCGTCTTCGTCGACGGAGTTGCGTAAATTATGATTAGCAGGTGCCAGTTGGCGCTGCGTGGCGCCAAAGTAATTGGAACGGTGGCGACATTTCATATTTATAATCTTCTGAATGTGAGATGTACTTATCTGACCAAAAAATTCGGAGCCAACCAATAGCACACATGAAAGACAAATTTGATCAGGGCTTCTTATTTTTGTAATCATGACAGTTAGCTGTATTGGTTATCCTTTAAGCAATTGATGCATCAATGATGCCATTTTAGATTGTGCACTCACCTTTTAAGTTAATGAGCTCTTGTCCTGTTTCATGAAAGGACCCAAACCCAGACATTAATGAAACCATAGAGTTACAGAGCAAAGCATTTTTTTTCAAAAGGGAGAAATCCAGACTCTGGAGTACTCTGTAAAAAATTATAAGAGCGTTTAGTGTGGTGATCTAAACACACCATAGCTTGGGAATGAAAGAACCGCACAGTTGAAATGGTTATTGATAAACCGTTGAAATACATTTTGCTGAGGATGAATCTAGGATAGTGGCATCATGCCATGATAAACGTCAATGTTTTGCCAACTGTGGCGAAGTATACAACACAAAAGCTATGGGCACCCCTTGTGTGCTTGATTGCTCTCCATCTGTCACTTGCATGTATGCATGCCTGCTTGATTGCTCCCAACCCTAGCCGCCCCTCATCCTCCTTCCTCTCAACCCTACCCGCCCCTCCTCCTCCCTCCCTCCCAGCCGCCCCTTCTCCTCCTTCCTCCCAACCGTAGCTACCCCTCCTCCTCCTCCCTCCTCCTCCCTAGCCGCCCCTCCTCCGCTTCCCTTCCTCGCCCTGCCTGAGGCAGCCACCGGCCTCTGCTTGGGGAACTCCGGATCTGGAGCGGCGGCTCCATTGGCAAGGCACGGCTGGCTAGCAGCCGTGCGGGCGGTGGATCTGGCGTCCCTATCGCGTGGGCGGCGGGATCCGGTGGTCGTTGGCGGCCGGCGGCGGTTTCTGCGGTGACCGGTGCGCGCGATCTAGGGCCTCCCCTCCACCCCTGTTCAGCGTGCGGCCTGCCTCCTCTGGCCGCGCTTCCTTGGGTCGCCGGTTGTGTACAGGAGGCGCTGTTGGTGGCGGGGATCTAGTTCGGGCGAAATTCCTGGTCGGCCATGGTCGGCCGCGTCAACGGTGACGCCTGAGGGCGCCGTTCCCCTCCTTGGAGGCGTCGATATGGACTGATCCCCTCACTTCCCCTTCCCCTAGGTCTCCCGGGCGAAAGCCCTAACTTTGTTGGGCGGCGACGACGCTCACGGCGTCATTCCCTTCTTGAAGGCGCCGCTTTGGGAACCTTGGGCTAGGTGGCGCTTGTGGGTGATGGGCGACGGCGGTGGTGCGGCCCTATCCTAGTATGGATATGCGTCTGTTGGTTGGAGATGGACTCGCGTAGGTGGAGGTCATTATTTGGCGTCATGGTGGCGTCGATGGCGGAGGCACCTGCCAAGATTGGCACCTCAATCTGCTCTGAAGATGGACCAGTTGGAAGATGGCGGCGATGACACATGTGAGTGCATCGGACCGGTTTGTGCCCCGGACCCGATATGTGGCTCGGCCGGGGCCTCCGGCTTTAAATTTTAGGCTTAGGTTTGAGGTCTGGGTATTTGGTCCAGCTTGCACCCCTTCATCATATGGATTGGAGTAGCGACAGATGTTGCCAAAATAGTGGATTCAGACATATTGATATACTACTTTGTAAGGTCCTCAAGAATAATCAATCAAATGGCCGCATGCATCTCCAAATGCAGAGGCTAGGGATCATCCTTCTTTTCAAAAAAATGCCCTCAAGAATCGAAAGACTTGAGAGAAAATACATAGGAGCTGGGCTCTAATCCACATGACGCGCGGTCATGTCGTTGGTCAATCAGAAGTCAAATGTGCCAATTAACCTCCATATGCATGCATGTGTGATCCACTAAACTTATGTGCTAGCTTGCTCATTGTCCGGTTGATTTGATACATCTCCTGTATTTAGTCCACAAGTGTGCATTATTCGACATGCATGCATGGCTAATGTGGTACGTGTGGATGGAACATATAAAGCCAAGATCATAAGCATGCACGAGTATGACTTGGATGTAATCAACTTTCATGCTGGTCGATCCACGTACGTGGAAGGCACTCATCATGTTTGATTGTTTGGCACTAGAAACTAACTAGCGTGGGTGTTAGAATTAACCCGAAACGCTTCGTCGATCTACCGAGGACCAAACAATCACACAAGCACGACACCGAAATTTGTTAACGAGGTTCACCGATATGGCTACATCCCCAAGGCCTGACTACGGGCGCTCCTCCCCATGACACCGTCACAATACCGCACCCCGGCTGCCCGGGCGCCGGCACACACCGCCGGCTCCCCCGCATGCCTGTGCTATTATGTTGGCATAGGTTACATCGTGTGTCTACCCCCGATATATATGAGAGGCTTAGGATACAGGTGTCCTATTAGGACATAACTCCTATCCTGTCTACACACAGTCCAAAACCAAGTCCAACTGTAACCTACCTTGTACAATTATATTCGACACAATTCTGACAAACTCCACCTTGACGAATATTCTCCACCACCTTGGATTCATCCATGCGTCGAACCTCCATGTACATTGAACTTGAGATACGCTGATAAGACTCGACTAGACGACGAGTCGCTGGTTGGTCCGATCTTCCACCATACTGGCCGCAGCACAAGAAATTCCGGTCGAGCAAAGATGCAAGACCGTAAGATCAAAAACTAGCGTTGAGTAGACTAGATCAACTCCACGCGCAGCAGCAACAAAATCCACACGGATCAGCAACAAAGACAATATTGGGTGTCCCCCGACATGGGACGTTTTTCTGTTTATTGAAACTCACAACTGAAACAAATCTCACGATAACCCCAAAAAACTGACCTCGTACACGGCCGGAACGTGCCCGTTATATAAGCAGGCCAAACCGACGTACAAGCTAGCTTTACTCACACGGACTCTATCTCCTATTTAAACTAAGCCGGGTTTTAACTAATTAAATAACCAGCATCGTTTTTTTTTTTTGACGAAACGCAGGTGAGCTGCGATTGCATTATGAGAGGAAAACGGCGGAAGAGCGCCAACTGTACAAACACGAGCGAGCTCGCAAAAGAAAAATAAAAATAAAAGGAAATAAAAGGGAAAGGCAGAAACCAGACTACTCTCGCGACATGAGCTGTCTCCCGCCGGCTAGCTGCCAAACAAGCAGCTCCTCGCTAAGAAGATTAAGGGTTTGTCGCACCGATCTGTCAATATCTATGAAAACTCTATGATTTCGCTCGAGCCAGATGGCCCAGGCCACCAACAGAGCGATCGATCTTGCACGCTTCGCATGCGGCGGTGACCCTCCGAGGCCTGAAAGCCAATCCGCCATGTTGCCCTCTTGTCGCCAGAGAGAGGGTTGGAGCGATGGCAGCGCGAAACGATCCACTGCCGCCTCCCAGAGGGCTCGCGCCCATAACCGGCACCGTTGATCACGTTGGATCTAGCTAGACTCAGATTGCTCACGTAACTAATAGCTGACTAAAAAAACATAAGAAAATAAAGGCCATGCATGTAACTTTTGGACTCTACAACTACGTACTCCCTCCGTAAAGTAATATAAGAGCGTTTAGATTACTACTTTAGTTATCTAAACGCCCTTATATTAGTTTACAGAGGGAGTACTAAAGAAACTTGCATATTTCTTCTTTCTTCAGAATGGATCAGAGCCTTTTTGGTGGAGTCCTACATTTGGTTTCACTTCTGGCTGGGGTGGAGGAACCTGGAGCAACATAGAACCAATTAAAAGGTGTTGCATCGAAGTACATTGGTCCAAGTTCTCCTTCTTCCATATAGCAGACTGAGCTTCAGTAATTGAGTTAGCACTATTGGCTACATTATCCCCTCCCTCTTGGAGCGAAGCCGTCCTCGGTTTCGTGGTAGCTTTTGGGACCTTACAAACATCGTTTTTGATAGCACTAGCGAACATCGGCTGTAACACATGTCGCCTTTCAGAGTCCCAAAAAGAATAAGTGTTAGACCTTTCTTCATGCATAGCACGATGATCATATTGCCATGGCCTCCCCAATAATAACTGGCATGCATCCATTGGTAGAACATCACAGATTATTGTATCGGTATAATCGCCAACAAAAAAATTGACACGCACCTTGTGAGTAACTTTCAGTTTGCCCGACTGATATAACCATTCGACACAATGCGGTTGTGGGTGCTTCCAAGTAGGCAAAGCTAAAGCATCCACCAAGTCCTTGCTTACCGCATTAGTGTAGCTTCCTCCATCTATGATCAACTTACAATTGGTTTTGTTGATTTTGCATTGAGTTTGAAAAATATTCCAACGCTGTCCTTTATCCTCAATGTGATTCCCTTGCACTCGCTGCACCATCAATGATGGATATGATTCGGCAGCTTCAAAACTCGCAACCACATTTTTAGCATCCTCGGATTTTTCACTAGAATTGTCAGAAACTGTCTCTTCATCACTAGCGGATGCATATCCATCTCTTGTGAGCAACACTCTTTTCTCATTAGGACATTCACGCTTCATATGTCCCCTTCCACCACACTTGAAACACGCTATGTCACTAGTGCGTCCGATCGACTGCACATTAGAATCAACCCTCGACAGTCCTAATTTTGAAGCATCCTTTTGCACGGAACCATGAGAACGATTTGATGTTGTCGTCCTGGAGCTAGGAACGACATCCTCACTCTTATGCTGCGAGCGACGCCATGTGTTCAAAGTGGTACCGGAAACTGTGTTGACTTGGCGTCGCTTAATCTGTTGTTCCGCACGCACAGCTTGGTGCACAAGATCTTGTATGTTGTAGTAGACCACCATCTCAACACGATCTTGCACCTCGATATTCAGCCCGTTAAAGAAACGTGCCATGGTCGCCTCTGGATCCTCCGTTGTCCCTGTACGTATCATAAGCAATTCCATCTCCTTGTAATATTCATGCACACTCATATTACCTTGAGAGAGCCACTGCAACTTGTTGTACATATCTCTTTTATAGTGTTCAGAAACAAAACGTCGCCTCATGAACTCTTTCGTCCCTCGCCAAGTCGTCGGGCGATGTCTTGAACGACAAATTTGATTCCACCATATTAGCGCGTAACCGATAAACTCAATGCCAGCAAGTTGAACTTTCTTCTCCTCGCTATAATGATGAGCATCAAAAATTTGATCCACACGCATCTCCCACTCTAAATAGCCTTCTGGTTCACACTTGCCGGAGAACAAAGGGATTGAAATTTTTATGCGCCCAATTTCATCATCCACAGGCACACGCACAGCTTGACCAACTCGGTCATGCACTCCGCCACGAACAGAAGTTTCAGGACGAGGCTCATAGTGTCGTGGTCGTGACGCGTACCCCACCTGGTCAACGCCGTCATCAACACCATCATCTCCAGCATGAGGTTGTGCCGCCAAATGGCGATCATGCACGCCGGCATGTCCGTCGCGAGCAGGTGGTGCATAATGCAGTGGAGCCGCCGGAGCAGTCTGTGGTGGGGCAAAATTCGTCGCCGGCATATTGATGATGTCCGCCAAACAATCAAACCGAGTGATCAGGACATCTATCCTTTTACCGAGCGCATCATGACATTGCTTGATGTAGTTGCAATGTGGTCAAAACCATCTCGAATATTTTGCGGAATATCATCCGCATACACTGGACGTACTATTTCCTCAGAATCAGCAGCAACCTCATCACCCTTGTTGACCGAGGTTGACATCTTGATCAACACAGTACCATGAATAACCTTAGCTCTGAATACCACTTGATAAAACTCGACTAGACGACGAGTCGCTGGTTGGTCCGATCTTCCACGATACTGGCCGCAACACAAGAAATTCCGGTCGAGCAAAGATGCAAGACCGTAAGATCAAAAACTAGCGTTGAGTAGACTAGATCAACTCCACGCACATCAGCAACAAAATCCACATGGATCAGGAACAAAGACAATATTGGATGTCCCCCGACATGGGACGTTTTCTGTTTATTGAAACTCACAACCGAAACAAATCTCACGATAACCCCAAAAAACTGACCTCGTACACGGCCGGAACATGCCCGTTATATAAGCAGGCCAAACCGACGTACAAGCTAGCTTTACTCACACGGACTGTATCTCCTATTTAAACTAAGCCGGGTTTTAACTAATTAAATAACCGGCACCGTTGATCACGTTGGATCCTAGCTAGACTCAGATTGCTCACGTAACTAATAGCTGACTAAAAAAATATAAGAAAATAAAGGCCATGCATGTAACCTTTGGACTCTATAACTACGTACTAAAGAAACTTGCATATTTTTTCTTTCTTCAGAATGGGTCAGAGCTTTTTTGGTGGAGTCCTAAAATTTGGTTTCACTTCTGGCTTGGGTGGAGGAACCTGGAGCAACATAGAACCAATTAAAGGTGTTGCATCGAAGTACATTGGTCCAAGTTTTCCTTCTTCTGTATAGCAGACCGAGCTTCAGTAATTGAGTTAGTACTATTGGCTACATCATACGCCATGAGCACCGCTGCTACTCTCAGATTTCATGTGACTCCACCTGCAACTGTACTTCCTTCTCGTCTTCATCACAGTCAACACTCGAGCAAAAATTAAGTTTCTCGTTACTCTACTTTGTGCTCCCAACTTCCGGAGTATCTGCTCAACGCCATCACACACTGATCATTAATCTGCGTGAAAATGAACAACTCACATATTGGGTGTCACATATAAGAGTTACCTAAACTCAACATCACCGCTCTTTCATGACCGTCTGTCTGAAACTTGAAGGAATTTCACCGTCGCCCTGTGTCACTTTGAGTCAAATTCACAGTTGTCTCACCCTTTTCCCCGGGTAGTCTCTGACATGTCCCACAGCTATAGCACTCAACCTCTTTCTGTACTTGTCACCCGCACTTTGCATGTGCACCAAACACCACAGAATATACGGCCATGTACTCTCTTCAATTTTGACAATTTCAGACTTTTCGTCACTTTCACAGATTCTCCATGGTCAACTCATGTTCATCTTCCGGCACCGATAGACCCAGTCACCAACTTGAATCCGGTACTCGTCAACACTGCTTCAGCACCCCTGCACAATTTGTCTTATCACATGTCTGACCACCAGTGCCTTGGCCTATCGCTGTGTCCCGTGCTTACCGCACGCCTCGCCGCTATCACCGCGTCGAGCCTCTGCTGTCCTGGTCGAGTCTCCCGGGTAGCTAGCCCCCACTATCTCAACTCCCACTGCAGAGAACCATCGATCATCACCGACCGATGCCGAGTATCACGTCTCCATCAGACCACTGGTACCCAGTCTGAAACCACGTGTCTCTTGCTATCCCGCTGAAATAGGCTTCGACACTCCGTTAACTTACATTGTAGCCCCTCCATCAGCACAGAGTGCAGTCATCCGTCAGACTCTAGCTCCACCTTCAACATGACTCCATGGTGGTTGTACGTGCCACCCTCCCGCGCCCTGTCGACTCCAAACTCTCATGTGCACCGTCTTGAGTCAACCCTACGCAATAGTCTGTCGAAGCCGCACAAGCCCTCAAGCCTGCACCACGTGTTTCCACGTCCCAGAAGTCGGCCACCATCAGTATCACGCTCCTATGTCGTCGTCGCTGAAATCACCGCCGTCTTCTGCATTGACCGACATCCATGTCGGTCCGTCAGACAGTCCAGTCCGACCCAGGCGAAATTATCCGACTGCAACCATGCTCCATCCTGCATCGTGTCCGCCCGCACATCTCTGTGCATTGCTTGACGCCCTGTGTATGCATGTTCCTGCCACGCTGCGCTCCAGACTCCCCTGTGCCTTATACGCACGTCGCCATCCTCGCCACGCGGACCATAGACTTTCACGCTACCATCCCTATACACAAACTATGTACAAAGAAATAAACCAAACTCCACCGTATAAGCCTTTCCATGTCCACTTAGCCTTTGGAGATCAACCTTCAAACTTCACCACGTGCTCACATAGGCTGTAGGTCCATTGGTCTTTCCTATCTCCCGATGGTCAGCAACAATCTGTTACGTAGCTCTTTTTTTCCTTAACAAATCCAACGTGCATGCACAGGACCGCACGGCTCTTTGCCTCTGCCCAGCTTTCTAGGCAACCAACGCACCGAACCTGGGCCGTAGCTAGCGAGCCGCTCAGCCACGTGCCCGGCGCCTAGCGTTCCCGTGCCACTTTCGCCGAGGATTCCTGCTGTTACACGTTGCCACGCCGGCTGTTTCCGATTACTTCAATTCCGTCGAGAAACACCGCTCTCGATTGCATCCGATTGATGTTGTCGACCACACCGCAATCCTCCAACGAATCGGCAGCGACTCGTCTTGACTGTCATGCTGTCTACTTAACCAATCTGCTTTCGAATACCGAGCGATCAATTCCGCTGCTTTCGTTGTTCACACAGCTCGCAGCACGATCACTTTCGACCTTCCTCGAGATCAACTTCCACGGCCTCTTCGAACCTTTCTCATGATACCACTTGTTAGAATAAATCCGAGGCATACCGTTAATCATCCGAAAACCAAGCAATCACACAAGCACGACACTGAGATTTGTTAACGAGGTTTACCAATATGGCTACATCCCCGGTGCATGACTACGGGCGCTCCTTCCCGTGACACCGTCATAATACCGCACCCCGGCCGCCCGGGCGCCGGCACACGCCGCCGGCTCCCCCACGTGCCCGTGCTATTATGTTGGCATAGGTTACATCGTGTGTCTACCCCTGATATATATGAGAGGCCTAGGATACAGGTGTTCTATTAGGACACAACTTTTATCCTGTTTACACACAGTCCAAAACCAAGTCCAACTATAACCTACCTTGTACAATAATATTCGACACAATTCTAACAGTGGGATGTCATGTCAAGTGAGCACCTCAAATATAACTTTCTCCCTAGGACGCCATCGTTTGTCTCCTAATCTCGCACGGGTAAAAAAGTTTACTTTTCCATGACAATATATCTGGTAGCATCTAGCATAGTTGATGCATGGAAATCGGGCATGGTGACCTACCTATGTGCAATGGACATTGTGCCTAGTGACAGAGGGATACATTAAGAAAACGTATAAGAAGATGATGATTTGACGCGTGTGCGTGCCTGGCAATTAACCACCACCATGTGAAATGACCATACCTAGTTCGATCACTTCAACATAACCACCACCACCACCGTTGCTAGTGCAGTAGCCCCTGCGTGTACCTACACGTACGTCGATCCATTGGCATTTAGCCGGAGAAAGCAGCGACCTACTCCTATATGTACGTAGACACACAAACAAACACTCTACATGCAGTACAAGGCTGCGAGTAGTATAGTACCTATTTTTGTCTTGAGGCAGCTCGCTCTCGAGCAGACACACGCTAGCCAGCTAGCTCTCCTACACAACAGGTACGTACGTACGTACTACGTACTGCGCCATGGCCTGCATGCATGGCCTCGTTTGCATCGATCACGGCGGTGCATGGTACAGCCTGCCGTCCGTCGATCAGCGGGGCTGGTCTCGTTTGTCCATGGTATACGTACTAGCTAGCTTTACATCATATCCAAGCTAGGAGAATTAATTAGTCCTTGAGACCATTATTTAATTAGCTAGCTTTACATGATTGGTATTGCTAAATCTTAGTCGACTGAGACTATTTTACGTGAAGATTCACTCAAAATTTTCCTTTTTAGTTTTTTTTCTACATGTTATGCTTCAAGTCTCAATCGACTGAGAACTAGACACACCCTTACATGATCAGCGGCGCCGCAAGTACATGAACTACTTAATTAGTCCAGGGATAGACGATAATCCGACGACGATCGGCCCATTATGGGACACCGACGGCGAAAGGAGCGTGCGTGCGGTGTGGGTCACGTTGTATAATTGATAGCAGCTAGCGAACAATTGATCAACAGTAGCTGCCCATACATGCGATGGGTATATGTTGCTGTTTATAGATGGTGATCTATGTACCATCGAGCTGCACGATATTATGGATGTCATTTTCGATTAGCTGGAAATTAATCAAGTCCTTGTCCACTGTATGAGACTGATGCCGTATACACACATAGCACGGTGACAAGAGTATCATCTGGGGTCGGGACAAGGTAGCTACATTGCCACCACAATCCGGACCGGGACGGATCGTGTGCGTGCGTGGAAGCCACTGGAATCATGAGCGACAGGAGTGCCGGCTGCCTCTCCTCCCCACCATGAGCGAGAGCGCATCATTTTCCATTTTCTGTTTTTGTGGATGCAGCGGATCATATCGTCATTTTCTTTTCCACAAAAAAGCTGGCAATCAGGTTCATCTCTAGAGAGAGCCCCCGACCGGCTGGGGCAGCTGATGCGCACCGTGCTTCGTCTCTAGCGAGAGCTATTTGTTCGCTTACTTGCTAGCTTGTCATCCATTGCTCCCATGGCGACCTGTCTGCTTAATCGACAATCCACACTCGATCGAATCTTCTACCATATCTTTATCTCTCTATCTAGCTCCATCGGGGTGTCGCCGTTGCTCACGTGGCCACCTTCAATGCTTGCCTGCCTCAAGTGCCCTGTCATCTTCCTCCACCGCTATCGCCATGCTACACGCCAATTGGCCATTTTTTGGCTTTTCCTTGCTCATATTCAGGACGTACGAACTCCATTGGAACAATAATAGGCTAGACGGAAATAAGGTACGACATGCCACATAAAAACAATAACTTGTTGAATAGCCTATTTTTCTTTTCTAAAAGAATCCTATATGCTGAAAAAGACAACAAAAGATGGACATATTAACCCGGCAAGTCCTCTTTGTATGCCGATATGCTGAGGGTCTTGCCCTCTTTTAGAAGAAAAAAATTGGTAACTAGCTCCAACTTGGGAGCACCTCCCATGCGTCGCTCTCAATCATTGTAGTAAAAAATAAACATGCACATCGTTGCATGTGACTACATGATGCATTATTGTGAAACACAACATCTTGACGCACAACCGTCCTCATATTCTGAGGGCTATGGTGTGACGATGCTCTCATGTCACATTCGGGTGAGATCTGTAGAATATGTGAATTGCACAATATATTGCTCTCGTGCATAGGCACGTATATATGATGTATAAAGGTGGGCCACAGACCTCAACTATACAAAGAACTAGAAGGCGGGCCCACTACACAATATGCACATAACACATATACTCAACAACCCCCACAGTCGAAGCGGCACCGCGGCTGACACAAAGACTTGACCGGAACTCCTCAAATGACGCCGTAGGGAAGCCCTTGGTCATGATATCTGTAAATTGTTGGGAAGTAGGGACGTGTAAAACATGAATATGGCCAAGGGCCACCTGTTCCCGAACAAAATGAATATCCAACTCAATATGCTTGGTCCGTCGATGATGCACCGGGTTAGCGGAGAGGTAGACCGCCGAGACGTTGTCGCAGTAGACCACCGTGGCACGGTCAACAGGGCAAGAGAGCTCCTGAAGTAGCTGGCGAAGCCACGAACACTCGGCGATGGCGTTGGCCACCGCACGATACTCAGCCTCAGCACTGGAACGGGAGACCGTAGGCTGCCGCTTGGACGACCACGAGATGAGTGAGGGTCCAAGGTAGACACAATAGCCCGAATTGGAGCGACGAGTGTCAGGGCAGCCCGCCCAGTCTACATCGAAGTAGGCGGTGAGAGCGGTGTCGACGGAGGCGTAAAGCGTGACGCCAAGATCCATAGTGCCACAGATATAGCGGAGAATCCGCTTGACGGCAGCCCAATGAACATCGCGAGGAGCATGCATATGAAGACACACCTGCTGCACGGCATACTGGTGAAGGAAATATGCCCTAGAGGCAAGAATAAAGTTAGTATTTATTTCCTTATATCATGATAAATGTTTATTATTCATGCTAGAATTGTATTAACTAGAAACATAATACATGTGTGAATACATAGACAAACAGAGTGTCACTAGTATGCCTCTACTTGACTAGCTCGTTGATCAAAGATGGTTATGTTTCCTAACCATAGACATGAGTTGTCATTTGATTAACGGGATCACATCATTAGAAGAATGATGTGATTGACTTGATCCATTCCGTTAGCTTAACACTTGATCGTTTAGTTTGTTGCTATTGCTTTCTTCATGACTTATACATGTTCCTATGACTATGAGATTATGCAACTCCCGTTTACCGGAGGAACACTTTGTGTGCTACCAAACGTCACAACGTAACTGGGTGATTATAAAGGTGCTCTACAGGTGTCTCCAAAGGTACTGGGTGATTATTCCGAGATTAGGATCTGTCACTCCGATTGTCGGAGAGGTATCTCTGGGCCCTCTCGGTAATGCACATCACTTAAGCCTTGTAAGCATTGCAACTAATGAGTTAGTTGCGGGATGATGTGTTACGGAACGAGTAAAGATACTTGCCGGTAACGAGATTGAACTAGGTATTGAGATACCGACGATCGAATCTCAGGCAAGTAACATACTGATGACAAAGGGAACAACATATGTTGTTATGCGGTTTGACCGATAAAGATCTTCGTAGAATATGTAGGAGCCAATATGAGCATCGAGGTTCCTCTATTGGTTACTGATCGGAGACGTGTCTCGGTCATGTCTACATAGTTCTCGAACCCGTAGGGCCCGCACGCTTAACGCTACGATGACAGTTATATTATGAGTTTATATGTTTTGATGTACCGAAGGAGTTCGGAGTCCCGGATGAGATCGGGGACATGACGAGGAGTCTCGAAATGGTCGAGACGTAAAGATCGATATATTGGACGATTATATTCGGACTTCGGAAAGGTTCCGAGTGATTCGGGTATTTTCGAGAGTACCGGGGAGTTACGGGAATTCGTATTAGGCCTTAATGGGCCATACAGGAAAGGAGAGAAAGGCCTCAAAGGGTGGCCGCACCCCTCCCCATGGGCTGGGCCGAATTGGACTAGGGAGGGGGCGCGCCCCCTTCCTTCCTTCTCCTTTTCCCTTCCCTTTCCTTCTCTCCTACCCTACTACTTGGAAGGAATACTAGTTCTATTAGGAAAGGGGGAATCCTACTCCCAGTGGGAGTAGGACTCCCCTAGAGCGCGCCATAGAGAGGGCCGGCCCCTCCCCTCCTCCACTCCTTTATATACGTGGCCAGGGGCACCCCATAGACACAACAATTGATCTCTTGATCTCTTAGCCGTGTGCGGTGCCCCCCTCCACCATAATCCACCTCGATCATATCGTAGCGGTGCTTAGGCGAAGCCCTGCGTCGGTAGAACATCATCATCGTCACCACGACGTCGTGCTGACGAAACTCTCCCTCAACACTCGGCTGGATTGGAGTTCGAGGGACGTCATCGAGTTGAATGTGTGCAGAACTCGGAGGTGCCGTTCGGTACTTGATCGGTCGGATCATGAAGACGTACGACTACATCAACCGTGTTGTGCTAACGCTTCCGCTTTCGGTCTATGAGGGTACGTGGACAACACTCTCCCCTCTCGTTGCTATGCATCACTATGATCTTGCGTGTGCGTAGGAATTTTTTGAAATTACTACGTTCCCCAACAACTGGATCTCCGGTCAAGTTAGAGTGAGGTACTGGAGAGCACCAATGATAGACCGATAGAAAGCAGCATCCGAAGCAGGAGAACCATCCATGGCAGAAAGCTTGGCCTTCGTATCAACAGGTGTAGCGGCGGGCTTGCAGTTAAGCATGCCGGTGCGCTCGAGGAGCTCATGAGCGTACTTCTGTTGATGAAGGAAGAAGCCATCCGGATGGCGCACCACCTCGACACCGAGAAAGTAGTGCAAATGACCCAAGTCCTTGATGGCGAACTCAGCGCGAAGACGAGCCGTGAGCTGACTAAGCAGACTAGCCGTACATGCCGTCAGGATGATGTCGTCAACATAGAGCAGCAAGTAGAACGTGTCAGAGCCCTGATGATAGACGAAGAGCGAGGCGTCCGAGCGGGTAGAGCGGATCCCAAGCTAGAGGAGAAACGCCGCGATGCGCTGGTACCAAGCACGTGGAGCCTGCTTGAGTCCGTACAAGGACCGAGAAAGCAGGCACATGTGGTCGGGAAGCGCCGGGTCAACAAACCCAGTGGGCTGCTGGCAGAAGACCTGCTCCTCGAGGTGACCATGGAGGAAGGCGTTGGAGACGTCCATCTGGTGCACCGGCCAAGCACGGGAGACCGCAAGGTAGAGAACCGTGTGTATCGTGCCGGGCTTGACGACCGGAGCGAAGGTGTCGGTAAAGTCGATGCCAGCACGCTGTCGGAAGCCACGAACGACCCAACGTGCTTTGTAGCGATCAAGGGTACCATCAGGACGAAGCTTGTGTTTGAAGACCCACTTTCCGGTAATCACGTTGGCGTGCCGAGGACGGGGAATAAGCTGCCACGTCCGGTTGCGCAACAAGGCATCAAACTCCTCTTGCATCGCAGCCATCCAGAGCGGTCCACGAAGAGCGGCTCGAATGAAGGACGGCAACGGCGACGGCTCAGAGGTGGACGCCGCATGGACGTAGTTATCCGAGGCGTAGCGCGAGCTCGGGCGAAAAATGCCCGTACGGGCGCGGGTGACCGGACCGGCCACAGGCGCCGAGGGGGCCGGGGGCTCCACGGGCGCCGTGGGGGCCGCGGGCGCCGACGTCGGGGGCG
>NC_041386.1:607213776-607253865 GCF_002162155.2 Triticum dicoccoides
GGCGCCGGGGGGGACGCGGGCGCCGACGTCGGGGGTGCCGGGGGGGCCGCGGGCGCCAACGTCGGGGGCGACGGGGGCGCTAGCGCCGCGGCTGTAGGAGGTGCCGCATGCGTGGGGCGCGCCTCAAAGCCAGGAGGGCCAAGAGAGGCGCACGAGCGCCCTGGGAGAGGCGTCGAGGAGCCCGCGTCACCAGTGGCGGAAAGAACAGCCGGGGGTACCTGGTGAAATAGAAACACATGCTCATCAAAGTGAACGTGTCGGGAGGTGAACACACGGTGGGAGACGGGATCGTAGCACCGATATCCCTTGGAGTTGGAGGGGTAGCCGATGAAGATGCAAGCGACAGATCGAGGCGCAAGCTTGTGAGAAGCAGTGTCGACAGTGCTGGGATAGCAAAGGCACCCAAAAATACGCAAGTCATCATAAGACGGGGGCGTACCAAAGAGAAGATGGTGAGGTGCATAGTTCCACCTTGGGCGGCAGGGTCTAATGTTAAGAAGAAGTGATGCAGTGGCGAGTGCATCCGGCCAGAAACGAGGCGGCACGTTGGCATGAAACAGGAGCGTGCGAACGCAGTCATTCGGAGTGCGAAGGACGCGTTTGGCTCGACCGTTCTGCTGTGAAGTGTACGGGCATGTGAGGCGGAAAACTGTACCGTGATGCGACAAAAAGGTGCGGAAAGCGAGGTTGTCGAACTCTTTTCCATTGTCCGTATGAAGCGCAAGGATGGGACACCCAAACTGCGTGCGGACATAGGAGTAAAAGGCCGTCAAGGTAGAGAGTGCATCCGACTTTTTGCGCAAAGGAAAAGTCCACACAAAAAGAGAATAATCATCAAGAATGACCAGATAATATAAATAGCCCGAGTTACTGGGAACCAGAGAAGTCCACACATCGCTATGAATCAACTAAAAAGGAAAAGAAGCAATGGTGGTGAAATTATTAAACGGCAGACGAACATGTTTGCCGACTCGACAAGCATGACAAGTATGATCCTCGATCTTATTGCAACTGAAACTAAAACTCCTAAGAATATGACGAAGTGTGACGGGGTTGGGATTACTCAAGCGAGCGTGCCAGAGATCGACTCCAGCAGAGAGAGCAACCGGTGCGGTGGTGGTGGATGAAGGCGAGTGCACCGGATAGAGCTCGTCGGGGCTGTCACATCGGTGAAGTACCATCCTGGTTCGAGCGTCTTTAACATAAAAACCAAGCTCGTCAAATTCAACGGTAACAGAATTTTCACGAGTGTAACAACGAACAGAAATGAGATTCTTAATAAGATGAGGTGACACAAGTATGTTAGACAAAGATAATGGAGTAGAACTAGAAGAAAAAAAAGTGTGTCCAATGTGTGTGATAGAAAGTGTGGAACCGTCGCCGACAATGATGCGGCGGTCGGTGGAGACAGGAATGAAAGAGGCAAGGTTACCAGGATGAGCAAACACGTGAGCCGTAGCACCGGTGTCCATGTATCAGTCACCACCTTCAGTGTAGTTATTCGGCATAGGAGCGGCATGCAGTGCGGGGAGGAGCACCGGATCCCAAGGCGCCGGCGGCAGGGCCGGCGAGGAGGACGGAGACGCCATGGGGAGGTCGTAGCCGCCGCTCGGTTGCGGCGGTGGGTACTCTCCATACGGTATGGGTAGCAGCCCCAGCTGCGACTGCGGTGCCGGGTAGACCGGAAGGCCCGCCGAAAAAACCTGCTGGCCCGCTGACAGATGTTGCAGGTGCTGAGCGCCGGCTGGATGATGCCCAGCAGGCAGATGCTGGCCTGCTGACGACCCCCACCAGTACACGGGAGACCCGTACACAGGCGGGGCCCTGTACGTAGGATTCCCGTACGTGGGAATGGGGGCATCGAACGCCCCGCACAACAGTAAGGGGTTGACGAGCAGAGGCGGCGCCGGCGGCGGGGCGACCACGGACTGGCTGGAGAGCGCCGACGGTGGCGGGACCACGCGTAGGATGCCGACGGAGGAGGCGCGCCAGAGGGCCCGTAGCGAGACTGGCCGGAAGGCGGCGGCCGCGGTGGGGCCATGCCATAGGATGCCGGCGGCGGAGCCGTGCCAGAGGGCGGCGGCCGTGGTGGGGCCGCGCCATAGGATGCCGGCAGCGAAGCCGTGCCAGAGGGCCGTAGCGGGACTGACCGAAGAGCGCTGGCGGTGGCAGGGCCGTGCCGTAGTATGCCGGCGGCAAAGGCACGCCAGAGGGCGCCGTCGTTTCGACGGCAGAGGCAGCGGCAGACGGGCCGGACACCATCGGGGCGAAAGTTTTCCGCGCAGCTGTGTTGATGTGGTTGATTGCTTGGGCGTTCGCTAGCTGCGCGGCGCCGTCCACGTCGGATTTGGTTGATTGCTCGAGCTTGCATGCACGTACGTGTATGTGCACCGTGCTTACATGCACGTACGTATATGTGCACCGTGCGGCTGGAGCTAGCGATGGATGCAGATGGAGCTATCAATGGATGCAGCGGCAGGCGGCAGGAGCTAGCGATGCGGGTGTAGCGGGAGGCGCGCGGACGGCGGCTACAGGGAAAGGGAGGAGCGGCGGCCGGCGCGGGAGGCGCGCGGACGGCGGCAGCGGCCGCGGCGGAAGGCTAGGGTTAGAACTTGGAAATTGATACCATGTAGAATACGTGAATTGCATGATGTATTGCTTTCGTGCATAGACATGTATATATGATGTACAAAGATAAATCACAGACCTCAACTATACAAGAAACTAGGAAGCAGGCCCAATACACAATATGTACATAACACATATACTCAACAAGATCATCATCATAACAACTCATCACTTCTCCAGTGTTTTGACGCAGTGGAGTCAGAGCCGCCGGCATGCATGGAGCTCTAGCATTTTAATAAGGTTTTGTTGAGGATCAATGCTTTGGGTAAGAATCATTCAAAATATTGTGCTTTGCGTGTGTGTGTGTGAGAGAGAGAGAGAGAGAGAGGCCAAGTGTCACAAAATCTATAGAGATCAAAATATGTTTAGTGATGATCTAGCAATATTTGACAGAACTAGCCAACACAGGGTAATTGGGATAGGCAAACAACTGTATTGGTCCACTGGGGAGAGCTCCAAATATAAATGTCGTTTCTATCCAATGAAAGATCTTCCTCTCGTAAAAAAAATCCAACAAACATAAAACACCTGCACACCCGCCTACATAAGAGAGTGCATTGTGTTCTGTCTTTAGCTAGCCAAAATGACATGCCTGCCTAATTACCTAGTGCATCGACACTCACCACCGATCAAATCCTTCACCATATCATTATCTCTCTGTCTAGAAACCCATCACGATCTCGCCGTTGCTCACGTGGCCACGTTCAACAACACACGCCATATCCTTTTCCCTAGCGCTTTTCCCTGTATGTAGCCATTAACTTGCTGACTGATGATTGGCTCATTTTTCACCTTATATTGCACAAATTCCTGTCCGTGAATCTCCATCCGATAATAGATTCAAAAATGATAGGGAAATAAGGTATGCTATGCCACGTAACATATTAAACTAAATAGCATATTGTTTTGTTTCTAAAGAATATTCTATGGTTATTTGTATAAAAAGGATAATATATATATGCAAGAAATAGCCTACCGAAAATCGGTATACCCCGTCATGACTAACTCCCTATAAAATGTTCTAATAAAAGTAAAACAAGTACGTGGCTTGCACTTAACTAGATGTTATTTTTTGTCAAACACAACATACTTGACAAATCATATATGTTGGGTGCACCACTATCGCCAAGCTACGCGCCAATTAGCCTCGTTTGGCTTTTCCTTTCTCAAATTAAACACCGTACAAACTCCATCTGAACAATATGTAAATAAGGTATCACATGCCACATAAATAGGAAACTTGTTAAATACCCTATTCTTCTTTTATTAAAAAAACCTATATGTCGAAATAGACAACATAAAATGGACAAATTATCTCGGTAAGTCCTCTTGGGATGCCTATTTGTTCATATGAAGGAAATATGCCCTAGAGGCAATAATAAAGTTGTTATTTATATTTCCTTATATCATGATAAATGTTTATTATTCATGCTAAAATTGTATTAACCGGAAACTTAGTACATATGTGAGTACATAAACAAACAGCGTGTCACTAGTATGCCTCTACTTGACTAGCTCGTTCATCAAAGATGGTTAAGTTTCCAAACCATAGACATGAATGTCATTTGATGAACGGGATCACATCATTAGAGAATGATGTGATTGACTTGACCCATCCGTTAGCTTAGCACTATGATCATTTAGTTTATTGCTATTGCTTTCTTCATCACTTATACATGTTCCTATGACTATGAGATTATGCAACTCCCGGATACCGGAGAAACACTTAGTGTGCTATCAAACGTCATAACGTAATTGGGTGACTATAAAGATGCTCTACAGGTGTCTCCGATGGTGTTTGTTGAGTTGGCATAGATCGAGATTAGGATTTGTCACTCCGTGTATCGGAGAGGTACCTCTGGACCCTCTCGGCAATGCACATCACTATAAGCCTTGCAAGCAATGTGACTAATGAGTTACTTGAGGGATGTTGCATTACAGAATGAGTAAAGAGACTTGCCGGTAACGAGATTTAACTAGGTATTGAGATACCGACGATTGAATCTCGGGCAAGTAACATACCGATGACAAAGGGAACAACGTATGTTGTTATGCGGTTTGACCGATGAAGATGTTCGTAGAATATGTAGGAACCAATATGAACATCCAGGTTCCGCTATTGGTTATTGACCGGAGATGAGTCTCGGTCATGTCTACATAGTTCTCGAACCCATAGCGTCTGCACGCTTAACGTTCGATGATGATCGGTATTATGAGTTTATGTGTTTTGATGTACTGAAGGTAGTTCGGAGTCCCGGATGTGATCATGGACATGAAGAGGAGTCTCTAAATGGTCGAGACATGAAGACTGATATATTGGAAGGTTATGTCTGGACACTGGAATGGCTTCGGATGAGTTCGGGCATTTACTGGAGTACCGGGAGGTTACCGGAACCCCCCGGGGGCTTAATGGGCCTACATGGGCTTTAGTGGAACAGAGAGCAGAAGGCCAAGAGGAGCCCCCCCCAAGCCCAATCCGAATAGGGAGGGGGGCCCTTCCCTTCCTTCCCTCTCTCCCTTCCTCCCCCCTCCTAGTAGGACTAGCAAAGGGAGGAACCTACTCCTAGTAGGAGTAGGATTCCCCCCCTTGGGGGCGCGCCTAAGGTGGCCGGCCGGCCGCCCCCCTCCTCCACCCCTTTATATACGGGGGAGGGGGCACCCCATAGACACACAAGTTGATTGTTTAGCCGTGTGCGGTGCCCCCTCCACAGAATTCAACCTCGGTCATATCGTTGTAGTGCTTAGGCGAAGCCCTGCATCGGTAACTTCATCATCACCGTCATCACGCCGTCGTGCTGAGGAAACTCTCCCTCGGCCTCAGTTGGATCAAGAGTACGAGGGACGTCACCGAGCTGAACATGTGCAGATCGCAAAGGTGTCATGCGTTTGGTACTTGATCGGTTGGATCGCGAAGACGTTCGACTAAATCAACCGCGTTTCATAACGCTTTCTCTTTCGGTCTACGAGGGTACGTAGACATAATCTCCCCCTCTCATTGCTATGCATCTCCTAAATAGACCTTGCGTGATCGTAGGAATTTTTTTGAAATATTGTGTTCCCCAACATCATAATTATCAATAATTAACAATATATGGTAGAGTAAATCACTCGATGCAGAGGCCGAGGGTCTTACCCTCTTTCTGAAACAATCCGGTAACCAGCTTCATAGCAGCAACAACACATTTCTCATGAGATCAGACAGTGTAGTAAAATAAAAAATGCATATGGTTGCACGTGACTACATGATCTATTACTCAAACACAACATGTTGATGCACAACCGTCCTCAAATTCCGAGGGTTGTGATGTTGCTCTAATGTCACACTTGACGTGTTCATGATGATCTCATACATGATGCACATATGGATGCATTGCCTGACTAGAGCCAGCTACCACAAGATAAACAAAGCTAAACATTGACGGTTCTTGTGTGGAGACAAATAGTTCTATGATACGTCTGATACGTCTCCAACGTATCTATAATTTTTGATTGTTCCATACTATTATATTATCAACCTTGGATGTTTTATATGCATTTATATGCCATTTTATATGATTTTTGGAACTAACCTATTAACCTAGAGCCCAGTGCCAGTTTATGTTTTTTCCTTGTCTTTGAGTATCGCAGAAAAGAAAAATCAAACGGGGTCCAATTGACCTGAAACTTCACGGAACTTATTTT
This sequence comes from Triticum dicoccoides, assembly GCF_002162155.2. Taxonomy (NCBI): domain Eukaryota; kingdom Viridiplantae; phylum Streptophyta; class Magnoliopsida; order Poales; family Poaceae; genus Triticum; species Triticum dicoccoides. The sequence continues at coordinate 607,220,086 of NC_041386.1, forward strand.
TGGACCAGAGAAAGACATGGAGTAAAAGAGTTGGGCCAGAAGAGTTCCAGGCTGCCCACGAGGGTGAGGGCGCGCCCACCCCCCTAGGCGCGCCTCCCTACCTCGTGGACAGCCCGGAGACCCCCTGACTTGTTCTCGACGCCAAAACCTCCTATATATACTGAAACTTCCGGAAAGAAACCTAGATCGGGAGTTCTGCCGCCACAAGCCTCCGTAGCCACCGAAAACCAATCTAGACCCGTGCCGGCTCGCTGCCGGAGGGGAGAATCCCACTCCGGTGGCCATCTTCATCATCCCGGCGCTCTCCATGACGAGGAGGGAGTAGTTCTCCCTCGGGGCTGAGGGTATGTACCAGTAGCTATGTGTTTGATCTCTCTCTCTCTCTCTCTCTCTCTCTCTCTCTCTCTCTCGTGTTCTTGATATCGCATGATCTTGATGTATCATGAGCTTTGCTATTATAGTTTATGATGCTTCTACCCCTCCACTCTCTTGTGATGGATTGAGGTTTCCTTTTGAAGTTATCTTATCGGATTGAGTCTTTAAGGATTTGAGAACACTTGATGTATGTCTTGCATGTGCTTATCTGTGGTGACAATGGGATATACGTGATCCACTTGATGTATATTTTGGTGATCAACTTTCGAGTTCCGTGACCTCGTGAACTTAGGCATAGGGGTTGGCACACGTTTTTGTCTTGACTCTCCGGTAGAAACTTTGGGGCACTCTTTGAAGTTCTTTGTGTTGGTTGAATAGATGAATCTGAGATTGTGTGATGCATATCGTATAATCATACCCACGGATACTTGAGGTGACATTGGAGTATCTAGGTGACATTAGGGTTTTGGTTGATTTGTTTCTTAAGGTGTTATTCTAGTACGAACTCTAGGATAGATCGAACGGAAAGAATATCTTCGTGTTATTTTACTACGGACTCTTGAATTGATCGATCAGAAAGCATAACTTTGAGGTGGTTTGGTACCCTAAAATAATCTCTTCGTTTGTTCTCCGCTATTGGTGACTTTGGAGTGAATCTTTGTTGTATGTTGAGGGATAGTTATATGATCCTATTATGTTATTATTGTTGAGAGAACTTGCACTAGTGAAAGTTTGAACCCTAGGCCTTGTTTCCTAGCATTGCAATACCGTTTACGCTCACTTTTACCACTTGCTACCTTGCTGTTTTTATATTTGTAGATTACAAAAACCTTTATCTACCATCCATATTCCACTTGTATCACCATCTCTTCGCCGAACTAGTGCACCTATACAATTTACCATTGTATTGGGTGTGTTGGGGACACAAGAGACTCTTTGTTATTTGGTTGCAGGGTTGTTTGGGAGAGACGATCTTCATCCTACGCCTCCCACGAATTGATAAACCTTAGGTCATCCACTTGAGGGAAATTTGTTACTGTCCTACAAACCTCAGCACTTGGAGGCCTAACAACGTCTACAAGAAGAAGGTTGTGTAGTAGACATCAACGTCCCAAACATATATACTTTTCCAAATACTTTTGATATTGCTTTGGACTCTAATTTGCATGACTTGAATGAAACTAAGTTGGATTGACGCTATTTTCAGCAGAACTATCATGGTGTTGTTTTTGTGCAGAAATAAAAGCTCTCAGATTGGGCTGAAAATTTACGGAGAATATTTCTAGAACATATAAAAAATATTGGCACAGAGAACTACTAGAGGGGGCCACCCAGGAGCCATGAGCTCAGGGGGCGCGCCCACCCCCCAAGGCGCGCCCTATGAGCTTGTGGGACCATCAGGCCTCCGGCAACCCTAACTCCAAGTCCATAAGTATCGTCTCGCAGAGAAGAAAATCAGGGAGAAGGAATCATAACGTTTTATGATATAGAGTCGCCGCCACCTCCTATTTTTCATCGAGAGGGTTGACCTGCAGCCCATTCGGGGCTCCGGAGGGTGGAATTCATCGTCGTCGTCATCATCATCGACCCTTCTCGATCAACAATTTCATGATGCTCACCACTAGGAGTGAGTAATTCCTCTGTAGGCTTCCTGGACAGTGATGGAATTGGATGAAAATTTTCATGTAATCGAGTCAATTTGTTAGGGCTTGATCCCTAGTATCCACTATGTTCTGAGATTGATGTTGCTATAACTTTGCTATGCTTAAAGTTTGTCACTAGGGGCCAAGTGCCATCATTTTAGATCTGAACCTATTATGTTCTCATGAATATAAGTGTGTTTTGGATCCTATCTTGCAAGTTCTATGCACCTATTACGTGTTATGATCCATAGACCCCAAAGTGACAATAGTTGGTATTCACTCCGGTGATGACCGTTGTATGAGGAGTTCCTGTATTCACTAAGTGCGAATCGCTACAAAACAGTTACTACCACTATTACTATTGCTATTGCTATTGCTACTCGGGCCCAACCCTCTGTGTCGGACTAATGGGCCACGGGTAGGCTAACCCGAAGCCCATAACCTTTCAAGACATCGGGGCTGACTGCGCCCCTTAAGACGACGGACGGAGAGCCGACTTCAGGAGGGCGGCTGGAGGAACAGCCGGCAGCCCATATGCGTCCGAGTCCTAGAGAGGAGATCAAGACCGGCCGACTCTGACTGGCGGCTTCCAGAGAAGCCAGCCACGGGGAGTCGGCCCACGACACCAGCAAAGCCCATGCCCTCATGAGGGGGGATGGGACAGGGAGTGGTGACAGTAAAGCCCACTCCCTCGTCTTTTCTAGGGGATGGCTAGGACATAGTGCACTATACCAGTGGAGATCTCCGTCTGGCACAACACTGTTGCCATGCTATCCCTGACGTCAGCAACAGTGCGCGGAGTCCTGTACCCACGACGGCTTGACGGTACGATCCACGGATGACGGGCCCTACCAGTCAGTGAGAGTCCGGAAGACGGCAAGGGCGCCACCAGTCGGACCCGTAGGGAGCCGGCCCGCGGAAGTCGGCATGCTCCTCCCATGGGTCCCACGCGCCATTAACCATACGAGACGGGGAATGGCTACAGTAATAGTCAGCCAGGCGGCCGGACTGTAGCCACGACCCCATTACCAAGCATGCGTCATTAGAGGCACGGCTACAGTAATCAGCAGCCCGTAGGACCCGCCAACGGCGGGTGCGGCCTGTCGGCTCCGTACCAGACCAGTCCGCTAGGCCCACCAATCGGCGGGCCCCAGCAGTCGGCTGGAGGGCCTGCAGGCAAAGAGACTGACAGCTGGGCCCTGTGTCCATACAGTTTACCATTGTACCCCTGGGGGTAGGCTTATATAAACCCCCCAGGACACCCATGCAAAGTGTTCCGATTCATTAGAATTAGACCAGACCTTAGAGGAAGGAGATAGCTCGCACTGCCTCCTCCTACCCACAGATACAGCTGGAGGAGCGCATTTGTACTCACTTTGCCTTAGTGATCATGCGGAGACCCCGCAGAGTAGGACTAGGGGTGTTATCTCCTAGGAGAGCCCCGAACCTGGGTAAAGTATGCCGGCGTTCATGTCTACGCCTCATCCCGCTTCCAGGAACCAGCGATGTTCTACCCAACCCCTGACATTTGGCGCCCACCGTGGGGCCTGGTGCACCGTCGTCTGGAGAACCGTTCTGGACGGGAACCCTTTTTCTCCCTGGTGAGCGCAGCCAGCCCGGCACGCCAGACGGATTCTGCGCCGACGCGCTGCATGGAGCTAAAATCGTCTGCGCGGCCAGTTGCCTCGCTGATCTCGTTGGCGAGGTCCGCCTCTCCGACGAGCCCGCATCCGACGTAGGCACGGGCGGCCCCGAGAGCCTTCTCGCGGGCCTCCTCGATCAACTCCACGTCGCCAGCGAGCTAGCTGGGGACTTGGAGTCCATAGGCTCCACGATCCGATGTTGGTCGACTCCGACACCGCGTCACTTGACACGTTCCCCACCAATGTGGTGGTCTACGACGAACCGCTTCCTTGCGCGGAGAGCGGCGGAAGTACCATCACAGAAGTGCTTGTCATTGATCATGATGAGCACTCTGGCTGGGGTGATTATGACCCGCTCAACGCAGTGCTACAAGACCTGGCGGCGCCCATTCCCGAAGATGCCGACACCGAAACGTTGGAGGCACGCCGCCTTCAGCTAGTCGAAGGCGGCAAAAAGCTGGCCAGCATGAGATGCCTGTCAGAAGCCTACCAGCGCGAGATGGACCACGCCGTGGGCGGCACGTCGGCTGCGACTGGGCCTAGCCGCCTTGGCACGGTCCAGCAGCGCGGCGCGGCTATCGCCGATCTGTTCGGGGTGAATCGCCCCATCTACGCCACGCCTGCGAAGAACATTCGATCCGCCCAGGCGGCGGCGGACGAGCTGGACAAGTTCGAGGGTGAAGAACATCGCTTGATGACGGAGTGCGTCCAGCGACTCCTTGACGCGACTGCTGAGTAGAACGAGGTCGGCCGCCACGCTGATGCGCCACACCGACGGAATGACAACCTGCTTCCGCGCCGAGACCAAGGCGCGGAGTCTCGGACGCCAACTGGCGGCGTCCGCGGAAGAAAAGACAAGGAGCCGGCAGCCAGTCGCAGTCTGACTCGGATCACCATAGAGCGCGACCGAGACGGCCGCCCAAGAACAGTGGAACGACGGGACAACTGTCCACCTCCTCCCCCTCGAAGGGAAAGGCGAGTCTCCCCGCCGACTGTTGATCAGCCGACGCTCGGCGACCGCCTTGGCCGCCGAGAGGGAGTCGGAGAGAATGACGCCCGCCACTGCATCGACCGTCTTCACCGATCCCTGGCGCTTGAAGAAGAAGATGAGTTGGGTCCGCCGTGTTTCGACCCCCGCATCCGAGACGAGCCCTTCCCCAAAGGGTTTACGCTCCCCAAAGATACACCCAAATACACCGGCTCTGTGAAGCCGGAAGACTGGCTGGTCGACTACTCCACGGCCGTCAGCATAGCAAACGACAACAAGCATGTTGCCGTGAAGTACGTTCCGCTCATGCTCCAAGGCACAGCCCGGACTTGGCTGAACAACTTAAGGCCCTGCAGCATCAACAGTCGGGTCGACTTCACTGATGCCTTCATCCGCAACTTCACCGGCATGTACAAACGACCTCCCAAGCCTCGCCAGCTCTCCTTATGTGTACAGGGCTCCAGCGAGTCAACCCGCGACTACCTCACGCGCTGGGCCGAGCTTCGCAACTCATGCGAAGGCGTGCACGAGGTGCAGGCCATTGAATACTTCACGGCAGGATGTCGAGAGGGCACCCTCCTCAAGCACAAGCTTCTCTGCGATGAGCCGGAAACCCTCGACGAGCTGTTGATCATAGCGGACAAGTACGCCTCTGCCGACTCCTCCATGAAGATGGAGATTCAAGTTAGCATGACCGGCAAGGTGGCTCCTCAGGCTCCTTGAACTCCGACCGGAGACACCAGTCGGCGTCAACAGCAGAACAAACACAAGAGCAGAGTCCCACCACCGACTTCCACCAGTCGGCAGGTGGCGACAATCGAAAACCAGCAGCTGGAAGGGAAGCTCCCGCCCAAACGCCAGAAGGGTGGCAAGCCCAACTGGCAGCCGACTTTCTCATACGAGCAGACTTTGGATGGACCCTGCAAGTTCCACAGTGGCACAAAGCTGTCGAACCACACCACTTGGAAATGCCACTGGCTCACCAGGATAGCCAAGGGAGACGGACTTTTGCCTCCCCCACCTGCGGGGCAGCCGCCTCCTCCGCCCCAGCAGCTGGCGGTCAAACCAGTCGGCGCAGTACAAGACGAGTACCTAGAAGAGCAGGGAGCTTATGTCATGTTCACCAGTGTGGCTGACGATCGATGCAGCAGGCGGCTGCAGCAACAGGAGGTGAATGCAGTAGCATTTGACACCCCAGAGTTCATGCATTGGTCTGAGAAGCCCATCAGCTGGAGCAGAGCTGATCACCCAGAAGTAATGCCCAAACCCGGATCCTACGCCTTGCTTTTGGATGCCACCTTTGCCACAGACAAATGAGCTACTCGCTTCTCCAGAGTCTTGATAGACGGTGGCAGCAGCATCAACATAGTGTACAAAGACACCATGGAGAAGTTAGGAATCAGGGAGAGGCAACTGCAGTCCATCCGGACGGTGTTCCATGGCATAGTTCCTGGCCTTTCCTGCTCACCGATCGGAAAGATTTTCATCGACGTCCTCTTTGGAGACAAAGATCATTTCCGCCGAGAGTCAATTTGGTTCGAGGTGGTGGATCTAGAGAGCCCATACCATGCGTTGCTTGGCCGGCCTGCCCTGGCCAAGTTCATGGCCGTCCCCCACTATGCCTACCTCAAGATGAAGATGCCGAGTTCCAAGGGGATCCTGACCATAACTGGCAACTACAAGAAGTCGTCCGCCTGCGCATCAGAGAGAAGTCGGCTGGCCGAGTCCCTCGTGATCGCAGCTGAGAAGCGACTGCTAGACCGGGTTGTGGTGATGGCAAGCAAACAGCCAGAGATGTCGCCTGATCCCAGGGAGTCGGAAGCTGAGGGCTCGTTCAAGTCCAGAGAGGTACGCTACCGTAGGTGCCAACCTCGACAGCAAATAGGAAGGCGAGCTCGTCGATTTCCTCCATGAGAATCGAGACATCTTCGCATGGTCCCCCAAAGACATGCCAGGTGTCCCGACAGAATTCGCCGAGAACAAATTACACGTCTGATCTGATGCCAAGCCAGTCAGGCAGCCTTTGCGCCGCTTGTCAGAAGAGAAGAGGGGAGTTGTTGGAGAAGAAATAGCCCGGCTGCTTGCGGCCGGCTTCATCATGGAAGTATTCTTTCCAGAATGGCTGGCCAACCCGGTCCTGGTATAGAAGAAGAACAAGCAATGGTGAATGTGTATTGACTACACTAGCCTCAACAAAGCATGCCCGAAGGAGCCGTTCGCTTTGCCAAGGATCGACCAAGTGATAGACTCCACAGCCGGATGCGAGCTATTGAGTTTCTTGGATGCATATTCAGGGTATCACCAGATCAAGCTGAACCCGGCCGACAGGCTGCAGACTGCCTTCATCACGCCGTTTGAAGCTTTCTGCTACCTGACCATGACGTTCGGCTTGAGGAACGTCGACGCCACCTTCCAACGATGCATGCAGAAGTGCCTCCTCAAGCAGCTCGGTGGAAATGCTCATGTTTACGTGGATGATGCGGTGGTAAAGACGGAGAAGCGTGAAACACTGCTGAAAGACCTCAAGGAGACCTTTGAGAACTTGCGCCGATTTCAGATCAACCTCAACCCGGAGAAGTGCGTCTTCGGAGTACCAGCGAGCCACCTCCTTGGCTTCCTGGTCTCCGAATGCGGCATAGAATGCAATCCCATGAAGATCAAGGCCATTGAAAGGATGGAGGTACCCAGCCGACTGCTGGACGTACAAAAGTTCACCGGCTGTTTGGCGTCCATCAGCCGATTCGTCAGTCGGCTGGGCAAGAAGGTTCTTCCCCTATACCAACTCATGAAGAAGACCACTTTTTTCGAGTGGAACCACAAGGCGGACGAAGCATTTTTTCAACTAAAGAAGATGTTGACTACTCCACCTGTCCTAGCGGCTCCGACTCCTAAGGAGCCCATGCTCCTCTACATCGCTGCCACCAGCCGAGTGGTCAGCACAGTCATTGTGGTAGAACGCAAGGAGGAAGGCAAAGCACTACCAGTCCAGAGACCGGTATATTATTTAAGTGAAGTACTGTCGACCTCCAAGCAAAACTACCCCCACTACCAGAAGATGTGCTATGGTGTGCACTTTGCCACCAAGAAATGGAAGCCTTACTTCCAAGAACATCCAATCACTGTGGTCTGCACGGCTCCTCTAGCCGAGATCATCGGCAGCCGAGACGCTTCGGGCCGAGTGGCCAAGTGGGCCATAGATTTGGCCTCCTGCACCATCTACTACCAACCTCGCACTACCATCAAGTCACAAGCGCTGGCCGACTTCCTCGTCGACTGGGCCGAAACCCAGTATCTACCGCCAGCGCCCGATTCCACCCATTGGCGAATGCATTTCGACGGTTCCAAGATGCGTACCGGCTTGGGAGTCGGCATCGTCCTCACCTCTCCCAAGGGCGACAAGCTCAAATATGTGCTTCAAATCCATTTTGCTGCCTCCAACAACGTCACCGAGTACGAGGCACTCATTCACGGGCTCCGTCTAGCTAAAGGGCTCGGCATTCGTCGGATCCTGTGCTATGGTGACTCCGACTTGGTGGTCCAGCAGTCGTCAGGCGATTGGGACGCCAAGGATGCAAACATGGCAAGCTATCGCTTCCTCATACAGCAACTCAGCGGATATTTTGAGGGGTGCAAGTTTCTCCATGTACCAAGAAACGACAACGACCAAGCAGACGCCCTGGCACGAATCGGCTCCACCCGTCAGGCGATACTGTCCGGCGTCGCCCTCCAGCGCCTCCTCAAGCCGTCCGTTAGGCCATCGCCGGAGTCAGACTCCATCTTTGTGCCGGCTCCTCCTGAAGTAGTCAGATCCGACTCAAGAGCCCCCGCAGACGGCACGAGTATTCCGGCAGGCGGCACGGGAATCGTGGTAGTCGCACCCGGCTCGGGGACCACGACAGTCAGCCCGGAGACTTCAGAGTTCGGCCCAAAGACTTCAGAGCCCGGCCAAGGGACTGCGCCAGTCCGCCCGGGGACTTCATCGACACAGCAAGCGGCTGCCGACTCCAACCCGCCACCTTCCGGCCCAGCCGCCCTCGTCCAAGTCGCAGTCTTGGCTGTTGCATAAATTGCAGCACCTTCATGGGCCCAGCCCATCCTCAAATTCATGGTGAACAAAGAGCTGCCAACCAATGAAATCTCGGCTCGGCAAGTACAACGTCGGGCGGCAGCATACACCATAGTCAATAGAGAGCTCGTAAGGCGCAGTGTCACTGGTGTCTACCAGCGCTGTGTGGAGCCAGAGCAAGGCCAAGAAATCCTCAAAGACATCCATCAAGGCGAGTGTGGCCACCATGCGGCTTCGAGAGCACTCGTCACCAAAGCTTTCCGCCATGGCTTCTTCTGGCCGACTGCTCTTGAAGACGCCAAGTCTTTGGTCCAAAAATGCAAGGGGTGCCAGAAGTTCCGCTCTAAGCCTCATCAGTCGACTTCGGCACTCAAAACTATTCCCATTGCCTATCCCTTTGCTGTTTGGGGCCTGGACATGCTCGGACCATTCAAGACGGCACGAGGCGGTTTGACTCACTTACTTGTGGCGGTGGACAAGTTCACCAAGTGGATCGAAGCAAAACCAATCAAGAGTTTAAATGGTCTGACCGCTGTGACTTTCATCTTCGACATCACAACTTGGTACGGCATACCGCACAGCATCATCACCGACAACGGCACAAATTTTGCCAAAGGTGCCTTGGCCCATTTCTGCGTGATGCAGCGCATCCGACTGGACTTAGCGTCCGTTGCCCATCCGCAGTCCAACAGCCAGGTAGAGCAAGCAAACGGCCTAATCCTGTCCGGCAACAAGCCTCGGCTGGTCGAGCCTCTGGAGCGCTCGGCAGGCTGCTGGCTTGATGAGTTGCCAGCCGTCCTCTGGAGCCTGCGCACGACTCCAAACAAGTCAACCGGCTTCATGCCCTTTTTCCTCGTCTAAGGTGCTGAAGCCGTCATCCCAATGGACATAGAGTTCGAGTCCCCTCGAATCACCATGTACACCGAAGAGGAAGCAGAAGAAGCACGTCAAGACGGCATCGATCCACTGGAAGAGGGCCGGCTGTTGGCAATCAGCCGGTCCAGCATCTACCAGCAGAGCCTACGCCGATCCTACAACTGGAAGGTCAAGCCGTGATCTTTCCAAGAAGGAGACCTTGTGCTCCGGCTGACTCACCGAACAGCCGGCCAGCACAAGCTCTCAGCACCTTGGGAAGGCCCTTTCATCATCAGCAAAGTGTTGGGCAACGACTCCTACTACCTGATCGATGCTCAGAAGCCCCTAGCACGCAAGAGGGACGACTCCAGCAAAGAGACAGGGCGGCCATGGAATGCAAACCTCCTCCGAAGATTTTACAGTTAATGCAGTATGTATCACGCTACCTTTTGTATTAAAGTACGAAGACCTCATGCCCCTCGAGAAGAGCTCGGGGACTGCCTTCTTTTATCTATATGATAAAGAGTTATTCCTATGAATATGTTATTCTTTGTTATGCCACTTGGCGCCGGGTTCGACTAGTCGGCCCGGGGACTTGCCGCCTTGAGCTATGAAACGACTTCCTGCAGCCGGACAAGTAATATGTGGCACTTAAGCCGTCTCCTGTTAGAAGCCGCAGATCGCAGAGTGACTGTTTGGCAAGCAGGAGTAAGGTAGAATAGGTGTCCATATGAAAAATGGCTAAGGACTCAAAGCTCGCTCATAGTTTAAGGCCGGTTTTCAGCCTTTCACAACCGACTCTTTAGTAGCCGTCTTTCCGTTTTCTAAATCAACTTGCTAAAAACTCTAAAAGGCTAATTACTTGCCTTCCCAAAGAAGCCAAGTATTTGATCTAGCGGCAGTCCGCAGAGCGGCTGTCCGACTGGCAAAACGGCAACCAAAGGGAAGGCGGCAAAGGAAAAAGTCAGAGAGCAATAAGCAAGAAGAGATAAAATGCGAATAAATATTTACATAGAAAGGCCCTTGGCCGAATCATCAAACAGAAGTTCAAGATACACCCAGTGGGTGGAATTGTGCAAAATAACAAGTTCATTGAGAATGCTAAGCAGGTAAAACAAAGATAAAGTGGCAGCCTAGGAAGCCGCGGACGGACTCGGAGGACCGGAGGGGTCGGCGGTGCCAGTTGCCGGGGCGGCCGGCCGGTTGGTCTCCGCTTGATCACCTCTGGCGACAGCTGGCTCAGTTGGGCGCGGCTCGTTGCTAGTGGTGCGGTCGAGCTAGGGCTGGTCGTCTGCCTCGACCTCTGGCGCCTCCTCCTCGTCTCCTTCCTCCTCCTCGCCTTCCTCTTCGCCACTGGAGTCCATCACCTCCGCCGATTCCTCGCCGTCATCTGGGTTTAGCCCGAACCACTCCGGCGGCACCTCCTCGCCGTTCTCAGCCCGCTCTGGGACAAAGATGCTGGTATCGGTGTACTCAGTGATCGATGCGGCGCGCTTGGCAAGATCGTCCTCCATCGCCGCTAGCTCCGCCTGAGCTTCCAGCCGAACGTGGCTAACTGGGCTAAACTCAGCCCAGGATACCATGCCTTGGCGAATTCTAAAGCCCGGCGTGCTCCAGCCCGGGCCGAAGAACCCTTCTAGGCCTCCAGACGGCTGGCTGCGACCTCCAGCCAGTCGGGAGTCTGACTGGGGTGCGGTGCCTGCATATCCGGCCATAGGGCGGCAATCGACTGGGCGCCGATACGTTGAAGTCGGCGCAACATCCGGTGGGCTGGCCGAAGGTGGGCCTCAATGCTAAGGATCTGCTCGCCAAGAGTTCGGGGGGTGTTGACGGTGATCTGTGCGCCGTCCGCCCTCCGTGCTTCACGATCAGCCTCGATGGCTTGATTGGCGGCATCCGAATGGCCGGGGAAGAAGTCTGCTAAGGAAGAAGAACAAAGAAACAAGGTTAAAAATTTAAGGCCGACTCAACTAGCAGTCGGCAGCCCAGAAAAGGAAATGAGGGGAAGCTCACCATCGACAAGATCTTCGATTGCTTGGAAGCCGGAGACGAACGTTGCCTCCTTGTCGGTCCAGGAGAAGCGCTCGGACGCAAATTCGGCGAGAAGGGCGGTCTCCTTGTCCTCCGCCGCCTTTTGGACCCTCTGGAGCAGCTCCTTTTGCTCCACCAGCTGTCTAGCCAGCCGGTCGCGCTCCTCCGTCAGCCGGCCGCACTCCTCCTCCTTGACACGCAGCGCGGTGTTGACTTTGCCTAGCTGCTGCTGAAGGGCGGCATTGGCTTCTGAAGAAGGAGGGGGAGGGGTGTCAGTTGTCAACAAAGAAGAAAGGTCGCCGGGGAGATCTGGCCCGACTACTCAGTAGTCGGCCCGAATCTCGGGGACTACATCCCGCGGGTGCGCCAGCGCGCCCCCACAGAGAAAGAAGAAGACTCACCCCGGCTGTCCGACTAGTCGGCAGTCCGATTGGCCAGCTCCTCAACATTGGTGTTGAAGGAGGTCATGCGAGGATTGTGGTAATCCTGCATCAAAATTCCAGAAAAAGTGTTGGTACTTGGAACTCACCGATTAGAGTTCCGAGCCGCCTGCTCGGCAGCTGGCCCAAAACTCAGGGACTACACCCAGTGGGTGCGCTGCTGCGCCCCCACAAAGAAAAACAAGGAAGCAAAGCAAAAAGGAAGGATGCGTACCGGGATGGTTGTTCGTGATGCCAGATATTCCTTTGTTGGGGAACGTAGTAATTTCAAAATTTTCCTACACACACGCATGCATAGCAACGAGAGGGGAGAGTGTTGTCTACGTACCCTCGTAGACCAACAGCGGAAGCGTTATGACAACGCGGTTGATGTAGTCGTACGTCTTCACGGCCCGACCGATCAAGCACCGAAACTACGGCACCTCCGAGTTTTAGCACACGTTCAGCTCGATGACGATCCCCGGACTCCGATCCAGCAAAGTGTCGGGGAAGAGTTCCGTCAACACGACGGCGTGGTGACGATCTTGATGTTCTACCGTCGCAGGGCTTTGCCTAAGCACCGTTACAATATTATCGAGGAGTATGGTGGAAGGGGGCACCAAACACGGCTAAGAAAACGATCACGAGGATCAACTTGTGTGTCTAGAGGCGCCCCCCTGCCCCCGTATATAAAGGAGCAAGGGGGGAGGCCGGCCGGCCCTTGGGCGCGCCAAGGAGGAGGAGTCCTCCTCCTAGTAGGAGTAGGACTCCCCTCTTTCCTACTCCTACTAGGAGGGGGAAAGGAAGGGGGGAGGGAGAAGGAAAGGGGGGCGCCGCCCCCTCTCCTAGTCCAATTCGGACCAGAGGGGGAGGGGGCGCGCGGCCCACCCTGGCCGCCTCTCTCTCTTCCGCTAGGGCCCATAAGGCCCATTACTTCTCCCGGGGGGGGGGTCCGGTAACCCTCCGGCACTCCGGTTTTCTCCAAAATCACCCGGAACACTTCCGGTGTCCGAATATAGCCGTCCAATATATCAATCTTTATGTCTCGACCATTTCGAGACTCCTCGTCATGTCCATGATCATATCCGGGACTCCGAACAAACTTCGGTACATCAAAATATATAAACTCATAATGAAACTGTCATCGTAATGTTAAGCGTGCGGACCCTAGGGGTTCGAGAACAATGTAGACATGACCGAGACATGTCTTCGGTCAATAACCAATAGCGGAACCTGGATGCTCATATTGGCTCCCACATATTCTACGAAGATCTTTATCGGTCAGACCGCATAACAACATACTTTGTTCCCTTTGTCATCGGTATGTTACTTGCCCGAGATTCGATCGCCGGTATCTCAATACCTAGTTCAATCTTGTTACCGGCAAGTCTCTTTACTCGTTTCGTAATACATCATCTCGCAACTAACTCATTAGTTGCAATGCTTGCAAGGCTTATGTGATGTGCATTACCAAGAGGGCCAAGAGATACCTCTCCGACAATCGGAGTGACAAATCCTAATCTCGAAATACGCCAACCCAACATGTACCTTTGGAGACACCTATTGAGCTCCTTTATAATCACCCAGTTATGTTGTGACGTTTGGTATCACACAAAGTGTTCCTCCGGCAAACGGGAGTTGCATAATCTCATATTCATAGGAACATGTATAAGTCATTAAGAAAGCAATAGCAACATACTAAACGATCGGGTGCTAAGCTAATGGAATAGGTCATGTCAATCACATCATTCTCCTAATGGTGTGATCCCGTTAATCAAATGACAACACATGTCTATGGTTAGGAAACATAACCATCTTCGATTAACGAGCTAGTCAAGTAGAGGCACACTAGTGACGTTTAGTTTGTCTATGTATTCACACAAGTATTATGTTTCCGGATAATACAATTCTAGCATGAACAATAAACTTTTATCATGATATAAGGATATAAATAATAACTTTATTATTGCCTCTAGGGCATATTTCCTTCAGTCTCCCACTTGCACTAGAGTCAATAATCTAGATTACACATTAATGATTCTAACACCCATGGAGCTTTGGTGCTGATCATGTTTTGCTCGTGGAAGAGGCTTAGTCAACGGGTCTGCTACATTCAGATCCGTATGTATCTTGCAAATCTCTATGTCTCCCACCTGGACTAGATCCCAGATGGAATTGAAGCGTCTCTTGATGTGCTTGGTTCTCTTGTGAAATCTGGATTCCTTTGCCAAGGCAATTGCACCAGTATTGTCACAAAAGATTTTCATTGGACCCGATGCACTAGGTATGACACCTAGATCGGATATGAACTCTTTCATCCAGACTCCTTCGTTTGCTGCTTCCGAAGCAGCTATGTACTCCGCTTCACATGTAGATCCCGCCACAACACTTTGTTTAGAACTGCACCAACTGACAGCTCCACCGTTTAATGTAAACACGTATCCGGTTTGCGATTTAGAATCGTCCGGATCAGTGTCAAAGCTTGCATCAACGTAACCATTTACGATGAGCTCTTTGTCACCTCCATATATGTGAAACATATCCTAAGTCCTTTTCAGGTATTTCAGGATGTTCTTGACCGTTGTCCAGTGATCCACTCCCGGATTACTTTGGTACCTCCCTGCTAGACTTATAGCAAGACATACATCAGGTCTGGTACTCAGCATGACATACATGATAGAGCCTATGGCTGAAGCATAGGGAACATCTTTCATTTTCTCTATATCTTCTGCAGTGGTCGGGCATTGAGTCTTACTCAATTTCACACGTTGTAACACAGGCAAGAATCCTTTCTTTGCTTGATCCATTTTGAACTTCTTCAAAACTTTGTCAAGGTATGTGCTTTGTGAAAGTCCAATTAAGCGTCTTGATCTATCTCTATAGATCTTAATGCCCAATATGTAAGCAGCTTCACCGAGGTCTTTCATTGAAAAACTCTTATTCAAGTATCCCTTTATGCTATCCAGAAATTCTATATCATTTCTGATTAGTAATATGTCATCTACATATAATATCAGAAATGCTACAGAGCTCCCACTCACTTTCTTGTAAATACAGGCTTCTCCAAAACTCTGTACAAAACCAAATGCTTTGATCACATTATCAAAGCGTTTATTCCAACTCCGAGAGGCTTGCACCAGTCCATAAATGGATCGCTGGAGCTTGCACACTTTGTTAGCTCCCTTTGTATCGACAAAACCTTCTGGTTGCATCATATACAACTCTTCTTCCAGAAATCCATTCAGGAATGCAGTTTTGACATCCATCTGCCAAATTTCATAATCATAAAATGCGGCAATTGCTAACATGATTCGGACAGACTTAAGCATCGCTACAGGTGAGAAGGTCTCATCGTAGTCAATCCCTTGAACTTGTTGAAAACCTTTTGCGATAAGTTGAGATTTGTAGACAGTAACATTACCGTCAGCGTCAGTCTTCTTCTTGAAGATCCATTTATTCTCAATTGCTTGCCGATCTTTGGGCAAGTCAACCAAAGTCCACACTTTGTTCTCATACATGGATCCCATCTCAGATTTAATGGCTTCAAGCCATTTTGCGGAATCTGGGATCACCATCGCTTCTCCATAGTTCGTAGGTTCATCATGATCTAGTAGCATGACTTCCAGAACAGGATTACCGTACCACTCTGGTGCGGATCTTACTCTGGTTGATCTACGAGGTTCAGTAGTATCTTGTTCTGAAGTTTCATGATTATCATCATTAGCTTCCTCACTAATTGGTGTAGGTGTCACAGAAACCGGTTTCTGTGATGTACTACTTTCCAATAAGGGAGTAGGTATAGTTACCTCATCAAGTTCTACTTTCCTCCCACTCACTTCTTTCGAGAGAAACTCCTTCTCTAGAAAGTTTCCGAACTTAGCAACAAAAGTCTTGCCTTCGGATCTGTGATACAAGGTGTATCCAATAGTTTCCTTTGGATATCCTATGAAGACACATTTCTCTGATTTGGGTTGAAGCTTCTTCACATAAGCAACGCAGCCCCAAACTTTCAAAAACGACAACTTTGGTTTCTTGCCAAACCACAGTTCATAAGGCGTCGTCTCAACGGATTTTGATGGTGCCCTATTTAACGTGAATGTGACCGTCTCTATAGCATAACCCCAAAATGATAGCGGTAAATCAGTAAGAGACATCATAGATCGCACCATATCTAGTAAAGTACGATTACGACGTTCGGACACACCATTACGCTGTGGTGTTCCGGGTGGCGTGAGTTGCAAAACTATTCCGCATTGTTTCAAATGTACACCAAACTCGTAACTCAAATATTCTCCTCCACGATCAGATCGTAGGAATTTTATTTTCTTGTTACGATGATTTTTAACTTCACTCTGAAATTCTTTGAACTTTTCAAATGTTTCAGACTTATGTTTCATTAAGTAGATATACCCATATCTGCTTAAGTCATCTGTGAAGGTGAGAAAATAACGATATCCGCCACGAGCCTCAACATTCATCGGACCACATACATCTATATGTATGATTTCCAACAAATCTGTTGCTCTCTCCATAGTACCGGAGAACGGTGTTTTGGTCATCTTGCCCATAAGGCACGGTTCACAAGTACCAAGTGATTCATAATCAAGTGGTTCCAAAAGTCCATCAGTATGGAGTTTTTTCATGCGCTTTACACCGATATGACCTAAGCGGCAGTGCCACAAATAAGTTGCACTATCATTATCAACTCTGCATCTTTTGGCTTCAACATTATGAATATGTGTGTCACTACTATCGAGATTTAATAAGAATAGACCACTCTTCAAGGGTGCATGACCATAAAAGATATTACTCATATAAATAGAACAACCATTATTCTCTGATTTAAATGAATAACCGTCTCGCATCAAACAAGATCCAGATATAATGTTCATGCTCAATGCTGGCACCAAATAACAATTATTTAGGTCTAATACTAACCCCGAAGGTAGATGTAGAGGTAGCGTGCCGACCGCGATCACATCGACTTTGGAACCATTTCCCACGCGCATCGTCACCTCGTCCTTAGCCAATCTTCGCTTAATCCGTAGTCCCTTTTTCGAGTTGCAAATATTAGCAACAGAACCAGTATCAAATACCCAGGTGCTACTGCGAGCATTAGTAAAGTACACATCAATAACATGTATATCATATATACCTCTGTTCACCTTGCCATCCTTCTTATCCGCCAAATACTTGGGGCAATTCCGCTTCCAATGACCAGTCTGCTTGCAGTAGAAGCACTCAGTTTCAGGCTTAGGTCCAGATTTGGGTTTCTTCTCCTGAGCAGCAACTTGCTTGCTGTTCTTTTTTGAAGTTCCCCTTCTTCTTCCCTTTGCCCTTTTTTTGAAACTAGTGGTCTTGTTGACCATCAACACTTGATGCTCCTTCTTGATTTCTACCTCCGCAGCTTTCAGCATTGCGAAGAGCTCGGGAATTGTCTTATTCATCCCTTGCATATTATAGTTCATCACGAAGCTCTTGTAGCTAGGTGGAAGTGATTGGAGAATTCTGTCAATGACGCAATCATCTGGAAGATTAACTCCCAATTGAATCAAGTGATTATTATACCCAGACATTTTGAGTATATGCTCACTGACAGAACTGTTCTCCTCCATCTTGCAGCTATAGAACTTATTGGAGACTTCATATCTCTCAATCCGGGCATTTGCTTGAAATATTAACTTCAACTCCTGGAACATCTCATATGCTCCATGACGTTCAAAACATCGTTGAAGTCCCGATTCTAAGCCGTAAAGCATGGCACACTGAACTATCGAGTAGTCATTAGCTTTGCTCTGCCAGACATTCATAACATCTGGTGTTGCTCCAGCAGCAGGCCTGGCACCCAGCGGTGCTTCCAGGACGTAATTCTTCTGTGCAGCAATGAGGATAATCCTCAAGTTACGGACCCAGTCCGTGTAATTGCTACCATCATCTTTCAACTTTGCTTTCTCAAGGAACGCATTAAAATTCAACGGAACAACAGCATGGGCCATCTATCTACAATCAAACATAAACAAGCAAGATACTATCAGGTACTAAGTTCATGACAAATTTAAGTTCAATTAATCATATTACTAAAGAACTCCCACTTAGATAGACATCCCTCTAATCCTCTAAGTGATCACGTGATCCAAATCAACTAAAACCATGTCCGATCATCACGTGAGATGGAGTAGCTTCATTGGTGAACATCACTATGTTGATCATATCTACTATATGATTCACGCTCGACCTTTCGGTCTCCGTGTTCCGAGGCCATATCTGTATATGCTTGGCTCGTCAAGTATAACCTGAGTATTCCGCGTGTGCAACTGCTTTGCACCCGTTGTATTTGAACGTAGAGCCTATCAATCCCGATCATCACGTGGTGTCTCAGCACGAAGAACTTTCGCAACGGTGCATACTCAGGGAGAACACTTCTTGATAATTAGCGAGAGATCATCTTAAAATGCTACCATCAATCCAAGCAAGATAAGATGCATAAAAGATAAACATCACATGCAATCAATATAAGTGATATGATATGGCCATCATTATCTTGTGCTTGCGATCTCCATCTTCGAAGCACCGTCATGATCACCATCGTCACCGTCCCGACACCTTGATCTCCATCGTAGCATCGTTGTCGTCTCGCCAATCTTATGCTTCTACGACTATCGCTACCGCTACCGCTTAGTGATAAAGTAACGCATTACAGGGCGATTGCATTGCATACAATAAAGCGGCAACCATATGGCTCCTGCCAGTTGCCGATAACTCGGTTACAAAACATGATCATCTCATACAATAAAATTTAGCATCATGTATTGACCATATCACATCACAACATGCCCTGCAAAAACAAGTTAGACATCCTCTACTTTGTTGTTAGAAGTTTTACGTGGCTGCTACGGGGTTTAAGCAAGAACCAATCTTACCTACGCATCAAAAACCACAATGATAGTTTGTCAAGTTGGTGTTGTTTTAACCTTCGCAAGGACCAGGCGTAGCCACACTCGGCTCAACTAAAGTTGGAGAAACTGACACCCGCCATCCACCTGTGTGCAAAGCACGTCGGTAGAACCAGTCTCGCATAAGCGTACGCGTAATGTCGGTCCGGGCCGCCTCATCCAACAATACCGCCGAACCAAAGTATGACATGCTGGTAAGCAGTATGACTTATATCGCCCACAACTCACTTGTGTTCTACTCGTGCACAACATCAACGCATAAAACTTGGCTCGGATGCCACTGTTGGGGAACGTAGTAATTTCAAAATTTTCCTACGCACACGCAAGATCATGGTGATGCATAGCAACAAGAGGGGAGAGTGTTGTCTACGTACCCTCGTAGACCGACAGCGGAAGCGTTATGACAACGCGGTTGATGTAGTCGTACGTCTTCACGGCCCGACCGATCAAGCACCGAAACTACGGCACCTTTGAGTTTTAGCACACGTTCAGCTCGATGACGATCCCCGGACTCCGATCCAGCAAAGTGTCGGGGAAGAGTTCCGTCAGCACGACGGCGTGGTGACGATCTTGATGTTCTACCATCGTAGGGCTTTGCCTAAGCACCGCTACAATATTATCAAGGAGTATGGTGGAAGGGGGCACCGCACACGACTAAGAAAACGATCACGAGGATCAATTTGTGTGTCTAGAGGTGCCCCCCTGCCCCCGTATATAAAGGAGCAAGGGGGAGGCCGGCCGGCCCTTGGGCGCGCCAAGGAGGAGGAGTCCTCCTCCTAGTAGGAGTAGGACTCCCCTCTTTCCTACTCCTACTAGGAGGGGGAAAGGAAGGGGGGAGGGAGAAGGAAAGGGGGGCGCCGCCCCCCTCTCCTAGTCCAATTCGGACCAGAGGGGGAGGGGGCGCATGGCCCACCCTGGCCGCCCCTCTCTCTCTCTCTCCACTAGGGCCGATAAGGCCCATTACTTCTCCCGGGGGGGTTCCGGTAACCCTCCGGCACTCCGGTTTTCTTCGAAATCACCTGGAACACTTCCGGTGTCCGAATATAGTCGTCCAATATATCAATCTTTATGTCTCGACCATTTCGAGACTCCTCGTCATGTCCGTGATCATATCCGGGACTCCGAACAAACTTCGGTACATCAAAATATATAAACTCATAATGAAACTGTCATCGTAACGTTAAGTGTGTGGACCCTACGGGTTCGAGAACAATGTACACATGACCAAGACATGTCTCCGGTTAATAACCAATAGCGGAACCTAGATGCTCATATTGGCTCCCACATATTCTACGAAGATCTTTATTGGTCAGACCGCATAACAACATACTTTGTTCCCTTTGTCATCGGTATGTTACTTGCCCGAGATTCGATCATCGGTATCTCAATACCTAGTTCAATCTCGTTATCGACAAGTCTATTTACTCGTTTCATAATACATCATCTCGCAACTAACTCATTAGTTGCAATGCTTGCAAGGCTTATGTGATGTGCATTACCGAGAGGGCCCAGAGATACCTCTCCGACTATCGGAGTGACAAATCCTAATCTCGAAATACGCCAACCCAACATGTACCTTTGGAGACACCTGTAGAGCTCCTTTATAATCACCTAGTTACATTGTGACGTTTGGTACCACACAAAGTGTTCCTCCGGCAAACGGGAGTTGCATAATCTCATAGTCGTAGGAACATGTATAAGTCATGAAGAAAGCAATATCAACATACTAAACGATCAGGTGCTAAGCTAATGGAATGGGTCATGTCAATCACATCATTCTCCTAATGATGTGATCCTGTTAATCAAATGACAACACATGTCTATGGTTAGGAAACATAACCATCTTTGATTAACGAGCTAGTCAAGTAGAGGCACACTAGTGACGTTTAGTTTGTCTATGTATTCACACAAGTATTATGTTTCCGGATAATACAATTCTAGCATGAACAAAAACTTTTATCATGATATAAGGAAATAAATAATAACTTTATTATTGCCTCTAGGGCATATTTCCTTCAGCCTTGGTGCACTCCTTGATGGCGCCGTCCTCGGCCCGGAGCTTGTCTTGGACGTCCAAGAGCGCCCGGTTCAACGGGCCCGTCCCGCCATCCCGCACCCACCCGGTGGGCGCGGCAGGTGTCCGGGATCATGGAGCTCGCAGCGCCGGTCTTCAGAGGAGGCGGCGCTGAGGCTGCCTTCGCGAGACGGCGGTGCGTCGGTGTGCTGACCTCGAGGGCCAGGCCCGTCGCCGCCGCGCCTCCGGTTGGCGGCACTGGCGGGTCCGCCGGTTGCCCGCCTGGCGCGCTTCTAGCGGGTGGCGGTGGCGGCACAATGGCTTCGGGCGTGGCGGTGACGTTGGCGTCCCTCTCCATGACCGGGTTCTCGTCACCGACTTCCCAGTCTGCGCCGTGAGCTCCGGTGGCGGCGGCGCAGAGTTCAAGGGGACGACAAACACCGCCGACTGGCGGTTTGCGGCTTCCTCAGCATGCTTCTTCTCCGCATCGGCGGCCTCGGCTTCCGCCAGCTTTTTCATGGTAGCGGCCTCCGCCTTGTCGGCTTTTGCTTTCTTCAGGGGGGCGGCTTCCAGCTCCTCACGCGCCTCCCGCGTGTTCTGCTCCGTCGCCTCCCGGAGGTTGGCGGCGGGATCAATCCACCGGGTGGTGGAGGAGGTCTCCGCCGACTTTACGACGGAGCCGGCGGCTGACTTCTCAAGGGAGAGCGAGGCCCTAAAGTCTCGAAAATAAAGTAAAGGGATTTCAGACAGACTCAATAAAGAATGTGAAGGTACAAAGGGAGATAGTACTTATGACGAGGTCAGCTGCGGTGTCTTCACCACCTTGCGGAAGCGGTTGGCCTTTGCGGCCGCTTCGTCCCGCTTGGTCGCCGCGGCTGAGCCCTTGGGCTTCTTTGGCCGGCTGCCGAATAGGCTCATCCCAGCCCTGCGCTTCTTGCCACCGCCTTGAGCATCCGGTGGGGCTGACGAGCCCGCGCCCGGCTTGCCGGTCCTGGCTGGTGGCGTGGGCCAACCTCCTCGTCATCATCAGGCCAGTCCTCGAGACTGGCCCCAAGTCTCGGGCCACCTGCTGCGCCGCCTCCTCCCTCGGCGTCGTCCTCCAGGGCCACCGCCCCCAATTCGGGGGCGTCCACATCGCTCTCCGCTCGGTCGGGGAAGAACTCGCGGTCCGGCCCCATGGTGCCGACTGCTGGCTGGAGGAGGGGGTTTTGACCAAAGCCGACTGGTTAGAACGAACAAGACGGACTCGGCAGTAAAGATGTCAGGAGAATCGAAGAAAAAGAGAGAAGGAAAATGACTCACCGGAGGCAGAGGGGCGGCACGCGAATACGGCTCCTTGCCGAACTGCCACTCTTCGTTGAGGTCGCAGCTCGAAAGATAGTTCACCATGTAGGCTACCTCCTCGTGAGGCATCTCCTTGGTGCACATTCGGCTCGGGTCTCGGTGCCCGCTCATCTGGCAGATCATGTGGGGGTGACTTTGAGGGGCAGCACTCGGCGCGCCACGAAGGCGGCTAGCAAGTCCAGGCCGGTCAGGCCCTCCGATTGCACCAGTACTCGAAGCCACGCAATGGCGGCGGCTCCTGCAGGCGTCAACGTCCGGGCCCGGTGCGACCAGTTGGGCTACCTCCCAGCCGGCGGGCCGGCTACGTAGGCCGGCAGGTTGACCCAATCACCCTCCGCGGAGACGTTCTTCACGTAGAAGTACGACCGCTGCCACATCTTCACCAATTTGATCTGCCTGATGGAGGGAAATGGGTTGTCGGCCCCTGACCTCCGCACGGCGATGCACATGCCGCACTGAGCCAGCACGCCCGTGGCTTGGGTGCCGAACTTGGAGTAGAAGAACTCCCCCCCAGAGCTCGATGGTGGGAAGAACGCCGATGAAGCCTTCGCATAGGGTGATGAAGGCGGACAGTACCACCACCGTGTTGGGAGTGAGGTGGTGCGGCTGGAGTCCGTAGAACTCGAGGAAGGAGCGAACGAAGTTGCTCGCCGACAGGCCCAGGCCGCGCAGGCAGTGCGAGCGGAAGACGATCCGCTTTCCCTCCTGCGGCGCCGGCGAAATTTCTCCCCTACGCGCGAGGCGGACCCTCACGAGGTCCTCGCCGGGCAATCGACGCGTCTTGCGGAGGAAATCGATGTGATCCTTGTGGACCTCCGAACCATCCCAGGTGCCGGAGTGCGCCATCGGGGGCGTGACGGCGGAGGAAGAGCTCATCGTGAGCGGGCCGCTGCGACGTTTGACGAGGCTCAAGGTGCAGAGAGAGAGACAAGAAGGAGAGAAAGCAGTGGGGAGGTGGGACGCACGTGCTCCGCCGCTTCCCCTCCTCCCCCTACTTATAGCCCAGTGGGCTGCGAAGCCGAGGGGGCGGTTGTGGGATTTACTGCGCCCACTACCCCACGCCCCCCATGTTTATCGCGCAAAGTTACTGCATGCAGTAACTCCGTAAGAACCTGAACTGTCCCCCGCGGCCGCAGCGGATCCGCTCGCGTGCCGAGGCGCGGTAGTGGCGGGCCCCGCCTATAGGCATGTCCCATCTCGCGGATGGGTAGGCAGGCCGGCCCGGCCACTGGTTGCCACGTGGTGGGCACGAAGTGGGTGGCGACAGGAAGCTTAGCTTGTACGCCACTGAGTTCCTGACAGGGCATTCGAAAGTATTTTTGGGACGAGTCGAAATCAGGCGACTCCGACTCCTACCAGTCGGCCCAGCAGAGTCAAGTGGAGTCTCCACCTCAAGTACTCGGAGAATGAAGTTACTGAGGCTCCTCGGCTGGACGTCCGCGGCACCTCATTAGCTTCGGGGACTACTGTCGGAGTAATGGGCCATGGGTAGGCTAACTCGAAGCCCATAACCTTTCAAGACATCGGGGCTGACTGCGCCCCTCAAGACAACGGACGGAGAGCCGACTTTAGGAGGGCGGCTGGAGGAACAGCCGGCAGCCCCTATGCGTTCGAGTCCTAGAGAGGAGATCAAGACCGGCCGACTCCGACTGGCGGCTTCCAGAGAAGCCGGCCAGGGGGTGTCGTCCCACGACACCAGCAAAGCCCATGCCCTCATTAGGGGGGATGGGACAGGGAGTGGCGACAATAAAGCCCACTCCCTCCCCTTTTCTAGGGAATGGCCAGGACACAGTGCACTATACCAGCGGAGATCTCCGTCTGGCACAGCAATGTTGCCATGCTATCCCTGACGTCAGCAACAGTGGGCGGAGTCCTGCACCCACGACGGCCTGACAGTACGATCCACAGATGATGGGCCCTACCAGTCAGTGAGAGTCCGGAAGACGGCAAGGGCGCCACTAGTCGGACTCGTAGGGAGCCGGCCCGCGGAAGTCGGCCTGCTCCTCCCATGGGTCCCACGCACCATTAACCAGACGAGACAGGGAATGGCTATAGTAATCGCCAGCCAGGCGGCTGGACTGTATCCACGCCCCCATGACCAAGCCTGCGTCATTAGAGGCACGACTACAGTAATCAGCAGCCGGCAGGACCCGCCAGCGGCGGGTGCGGCCTGTCGGCTCCGTACCAGACCAGTCGGCTGGGCCCACCAATCGGCGGGCCCCAGCAGTCGGCAGGAGGGCCCGCAGGCGAAGAGACTGACAGCTGGGCCCTGCGTCCATATAGTTTACCATTGTACCCCTGGGGGTAGGCTTATATAAACCCTCCAGGACACCCATGCAAAGGGTTCCGATTCATTAGAATTAGACCAGACCTTAGAGGAAGGAGAGAGCTAGCCCTGCCTCCTCCTACCCACAGATACAACTGGAGGAGCGCCTCTGTACTCACTTTGCCTTAGTGATCATGCGGAGACCCCGCAGAGCAGGACTAGGGGTGTTATCTCCTAGGAGAGCCCCGAACCTGGGTAAAGTACGCCGGCGTTCATGTCTATGCCTCATCCCGCTTCCAGGCACCGGCGACCTTCTACCCAACCCCCGACACCCTGGGTGCGCCTAGTGCCATGATTTCAGATCTAAACCGTCTATGTTTTCATGAATATATTTGAGTTCTTGATCCTATCTGCTAGTTATATGCACTTGTTATTGTTCTGATATGTAGACCCCAAAGTACAATAGTTGGGACACACTCCAGGGATCACTGTAATTCGAGGAGTTCATGTATTCACCATGTGTCAATGCTTTGTTTCGGTTCTCTATTAAGAGGAGGCCTTAATATCCCTTAGTTTCGTTATGGACCCCACTGCCATGGGAGGGTAGTACGAAGGATGTCATGCACGTTCTTATTATAAGCACGTATGACTATATACAGAATGCATGCCTACGTTGAATTGATAAATTGGAGCTATTATGTATTGCTCTAGGTTGTGAATATTATATGATGAATATTATCCAACACAAATATCCATCGTTGATCCAATGCCTACACGTTTTCTCATATTGTTCTTCGCTAAGTTACTTTCATTGCCGCTGCTGTTACAATCACTACAAAGCTGCTACTGCTATTGTTACTGTTACTGTTACTACTCCTATCAAACTATCATACTACTCTGATACTTAAGACTTTGTTGCTGATATTTAGTTCTTTAGGTGTGGTTTAACTTATAGCTCAACTGCTAATACTCATCAATATTATTTTGCTCCTTTGGTGTCAAATCAATAAATTTGGTTGAACTACTACCCTCAAAGACTGGCGTGATCCCCTATACATGTGGGTTATCATTCTGCAACAACTGGGTGTACCATGTAACCATATGGGTGAGACCATCTTCATAGCAGCTCATCAATTGGTCCAATGCTTTGACTCGTTCGAGTCAGAGCTAGCGGCATGCATGGATCTCAAGTACTTTAATGATGTCCTTACTAGTGATCCTTGTGACTTAGTACTTGGTTATGTTCATGATCAATGCTTTGGGTAAGAATCGTTCAAAAGATACTGCTTTGATTGAGTGTGTGTGTGTGTGTGTGTGTGTGTGTGTGTGTGTGTGTGAGAGAGAGAGAGAGAGAGAGGCTAAGTTTCAAAAAATAGGTATATATCAAAGTGTGTAGCAATATTTGATAGAACTAGACAACACAAGGTATGTTGGATAGGTGAACAACTTTATGGCTCCACTAGGGAGAGCTCCAAATATAAAACTTCATTTTTATCCAATCAAATATCTTTCTCTCGTGAAAATATCAACCAACATAAAACTCTTTCACCTTCCTACATAGGATTCACCTTCCTACATAGGAGACTATAGTGATATAGTGTGAATCGTGTTTCATGTCTAGCTAGCCAAAATGACATGCATGTTTCCTAGTATACCGAGACTCACCACGGTTCATATCTTCTTTCATAACTTTATCGCTCTATCTAACAACCCTTCATGATGTTGTCGTTGCTCACATGGCCACGTTCGACCACACGTACCATGTGCTTTTCTCGTAGCATTGTTGCCTTCTACGTAGCTAGTAACTTCCTAAGTGAAGATTGGATCATTTTACTCCTTATGTTGACCAAATGCCATTCAATAATTGAGATAAACAAAATGAAGGGATATAAGCTATAACATGCCACACAAAAGAGATCGGCCACAGAATGTGCGTCACAGATGATTGTTTTGAGAAATCATCACTGATCGACCAATTGGTGGACACACATCATCACCGAACGGCTGGTATTAGAGGGGGATCACTGATGACTTGTCAACGGTAATAGATGAGCCTCATCCCTGACTGGTCATGCCACATGGGAATCACCGATGACACGTTATCACTGACAGGTCAATCTTAGTGGCTAGTCAGTGTTGATTCCTATCGCTTTAAGAATTTTCGTACCCAACTCACAACATGTAAATTGAGCTAACCTACCACTTCTATGTCCCGTATCCCAACATCCCAGCCCAATGCCTCCCTTTCTCTTCCTCTCGCAATGGTGGTTGTACACCCTCTACCTTTACCATCTTCCCATGCCCTCACTTGCCTCCTCCAATGTAGCACTTCCCCCTTCCTAGATCTGTATCGCCCTCTCCCTTGCACAACTGCGGCCAAAAACCATGGTGCTGACTAGAGGAGTGCACAGGCCAGAGCACAGCAGTGCTCTCTGTCAGGTGCCGCTCCTCTCTACCTCACTGCATAGTAATCTGTTATTCTGTTTTCGACCAAGTTAGGGTCATTTTTAGTCCCTGACATTTCAAGAAAAGTTTTATGAAATTTTATTTGCATATCCATGATAAATTTATTTGCTGCAATTGGTTAAAGGGTTTACAATCTATTGAAAGATTAGTGGGCAACTCAATTCTTTTGTCTATTGAGCTGCCAGTAAAAACGAAGTTGTACAGTATTATGTTATTCTATTTTTGACCAAGTTAGATACTTTTTTAGTCCATGATTTTTTTTGTTTATATTCGAGATGTGATTATTTCAAGAAATTGGTAAGTGATTTACAATTTATGGATGAAACATCATGCAACTAAGTTGACAGCCGCTGCCACTTGTCGGTCGCCTTCCGTGACAGATAAGATGATGCATGATCAATGGCGTTGTCACGACAAAGGCACTGTTGATGGCAGATGACCCTTTTCGGTTGACTGTCATGTCAGCCGGTCACCCTAGACATAAGCACTTCCATGACATGTCACTTTTTTTCATGGAAGACCACACTTCGATGACTAACGAGCTTTTCTCATTAAATTGAACTACGACATAGGTTGCATGATATTGATTTTGTCATATATTCATTATGGATGTACAACGATGGGGAAAACGCACCTCGAATTACAAAGGCATATTATCACGGAGTATGTTATTGTATTATGGTCGGGGTGGTATTTGTCCCCAGACTTGAGCGATTTTGCTAGATTTGTGCCTTGCACCCGTAGATCCACCGGCTAAAATTGCAACTTCTCCATGGGGAACACCTGAGTGCTCACATCCATGAGGAACACCTGACTTTGTCCTTAATACACAAATCAGGTAGCCAACGTGGTGTTTTATCGGCCACCAAAGAGATCAGTGACCAACCTCCCTGTTGTCCCTCGATTTATGTCCATACAGTCTACCGCCATGACACGTTTCCCAATTGTTCAAAAAAATGAAAGTATGTCTCTCAACCAGAGGAGAAAAGAAAGTTAGTTGTATTTTCTACAAGGAAGGTGCGGAATTGGCCTCTAGCTGCTCTCCATCCAGCAAGTTACTCTCTTTCGAAAAATGACAACTCAAGATTACCCATCAAAACCAACACCTTTTCTTCTCCTATAGCTTCATCATCACACCTTTCACTAGTAGTTGGATGTGAGTTATGAGTTTGGTCCATGGAATTTTTACCTCACTCACATACTTTGGAAAATGAGGAAATTCTTGAACTTACTTATGCTGGTATAGTTGACAAGCCTCTGTTCTTGCACCGGTGTCTGCCAGGGTCCGAACCATTAGGTAAAGGATCGGCTCGAAGAAAAGTTAGACAAAGATCATGTGCAAGATCTGTACACATTCATCACCCTCATTACAACATTTTTTAAGCATGAAAGCGAGGTATGATTATGCACACGAAGCTGTAGGGCGAAGGATGGCACCTAGAGACAAGGAAGGGCGTAGCAAGCAACGAAGTTCTTCGGGGAGTTAAAAATAAGCATAGATCCGGAGATTCCTAAATAGGCCCCCTGTTGTATTATTTCCAAGGAGGAATACAATGTTCTTTCTTTCTTTCCAATGACAAACAGGAAGTCTGGCAGAAAATTTCATTCCATGTTGGTAACTTAATTTGGCTCTAGGAGGCCAAAGCTACTGATCAAACTTCATTTTATATATTTAATATAGCTCAGCCCTCTTTATAACAATTCATCATTGATTTCCCCCATATTTGCCTCGGAAAGGGGAAACAAGCTTTTGTAAATTCTGTTCTGTAGCCGAACTAGGCCCTGTATCAGCTCCCATATTTGTCGTGATTGGATCAATCAGACTCCCCCATAGGTAATGCCAACTTTAGATGCCAAATGTCACATACATATTGCGAATACAGAAGTTCTTACGATACCAGCCTCCACGTCAATAAGAGGATGGTATCCTGGTGAAATCGAGGCTCAGCAGCATGGAGGGTGATAACTATACCAGTCTAAGGTCTCAGATCTGCTTTCTAGAGAGGTCACGCGGCACTTATATTGATGTTGTGTGGACGGTGATAGATAGACCAGCTAAGGACTCAAATTACAAGCAGATGATGCCCAGCACGTTGTTGCGATAACTTTGTTAATAAAAATTCATAAATAATTCCTAGAAAATAACTATATATCGTGAAAAAAAATATAAACTTGAAAATCAATAACAGTGTCTAAAATAGGAAAAAATGATTTATAGTTAAAAATGTCGTTCCAAAAAAAATGTAATGAATCATGCATTTATGTTGTGGCAGCATTAGATGAATAGACTAATACAAAAATAATTTTTAATTTAAAACTTAAATGCATGGTTTGCTTATGTGGCAGACTTATACGCATGGCTTGGTGAGAGAGAGCACTTAAATGCATGGCTTAGTGGGGACATTAAGCTGTACAGTTTGCATGTTGAGAGAATTGGGATGGACTTTTTACGAATATATAGGATATAGGATTCAAGGATTCCTTTTCCACCAAGGGCATGAGGCACTTATACTGATTTTTTTTGCGAGAACACTTATACAGATGTTGTGTGCTCCATGATGGGCTGGTGTGGGCCTTGGGCCACTGCCTGGGCCTTTAGGTGGGCTTGCGGAAACCTTAGTCTGTTGTATGTCCTTCTCATAGCCTTGAGGTGAGGTGCCATGTACCAGGTGTCCAATATATTTTTTCAAAAAATAAGGTGTCCAATATATTTCCCTTAAAAATGGTGTCCAATATGTGTGCCGCTTTCGCTTTGTCGCATTGTTGCGGTTGTAGTAATTTCTATCTGATGCAAGTCATGTGACACTCCGTACTCCCTCCGGTCCTTTTTAGTTCGCATATAAGATTTGACTAAAGTCAAGCCTCGTAAAGTTTGACCAACTTTATAGAAAAAACTACCAACATTCACAATCTGAAATCAATATCAATAGATGTGTCATGACTTAAAGTTTCATATTGTATAACTTTAGCATGGCAGATGTTGATATTTTTTCATATAAATACGGTCAAACTTTGTGAAGTTTGACTTTAGAGAATTCTAATATGCAAAGTAAAAAGGACCAGAGGGAGTACTTTATGTGGGGTCTGTCCCCAGTAACCTTGGAATCTAAAGCAGGGTAGCCCTCCTTTGAAAGGCTAATGCTTGCCAAGAAAAGTGAAGCAGTTCAAGACTAATTTAATCCGAGTCCCTACTCCCAAGAGACAGAAGCCCCCGCTGGCAAGGAGCATCTACGGCTATGAAAACAACAAAACGATCTTGTTATATAGGTTTGGTTACAAAAAAATGGGAGCTTGGAGAGGCATGTACGAATGCATGGTTAGTTGGGACGTCATGCTCCTCCAACAAGTGGCACTGCAGAGATCGGAGATGGAACAGGAGGGCAAGGCCGATGGGCTCGATCGGCCAACAGTCCCTCAAGATACTCTTGGCTGATGGCCACATAGGGCAGGTCGCTACAGGCCATGGTGCCGGGTGCGTGCAACAGCAGCAGCACCACCATGCATGTCCCCGGCCCGGCCGTGTCGCCGAATATCGACGGTCGTGATCACCGATGGCCGGAATCCGCATAGGGTTCCTCCATGATCGAGATACATCGTGTGGCCCTGTGCATGTTGTTGTCTGAATCTTGTCCGCTTTTAACCCCACGCACGCACGTACACTGGCTGCCACAACCCATCTCTTTCTGCTGCATGTCTCTCCATCAGATCGATCGGGGGATACTATATAATTAGCTGGCTCTCTATAGGTTAGGTCAGTCGGGTCAACCCCTGGACCTCCCTATTTTTGGTTACCTTTGCATGTTCCAATCGGTGCCACTTTCCATGTAATAAGTGTACAACAGTAGCCCCCATCTCTTGATGGGGCAGTTGATGCATCTCTGCTTGTAAAAGAGATCCATCTTCCAAAACAGAAGCAGACAAACGCCTTCATGGGATCCATAGTACACCAACCCCTTTGATCCCTGACACTCAACAAGCCCATCTCAAGTTCTCAACCACTTCACCACGGAACCAATTTTCGACTAACTTCTTCAAGGATGGATCTAATATCACCAAAACACTTAAGAATTCACACCCCACAAAAAAAAACTATAATGTTTCTAGCGGTGAAAATCCGACAGAGTTTATGACCGATGTGAGGCGCGCCTACAATATTCTTTTCCGGGCAAGATGTCCATGGAGACAAGCGTACACCACTGATTTTGCATTCACACAACTTTCAGACAAAAAAATGTTAAACGAAAATAATAATGGAAATATTTAGATAGAAACATTCACTTTGCGAAAAATACATCTAGAGATATTTTGAACATATATTAAAAAATATCTAGGGAAAAAAGGAAATCTTGGATGCATTAATAATGCGCGATAACCATTCTTCGTATGCCCACAAGAACTTCACATAGTTATTTAAAAATTTATAACGTGTCCTTTTCCTCACTTAATTTCTAGTTGAAAGAGAAATATAATTACATAGCTTTGCAAAGTATTGTTTCTAAAATCTAATAAACAGATATAAAGATGCATTTGAGCTAATCCATGTAAATTTTATTATAATTCCCTTTCTTTTCATTTTACAGTTAAAAATAAATCATTGGGTAATCCTTTTTTCATGATTTTATATATTGTCATGATTTTCGTTTTCCTAGAAAAACGGTACAAATGCAGGCATTGACATACGCACACGTAAACTTATCCTTAGGAAAAAATTCTCACCGAAACACTAGTATGCACCCCACACAAAAAATTTATAATGCCTCTAGTGATATAATGTCGGGAGAGTTTATGACTGGCGTGGCGCCAACATAACCTCTACAAAAAAAATACTAGCATATTATCCATGCAGACAAATGTATCACAATGATTTAAATATAATACTAAAATACTGTGTAAAATAACTCTAGGAATTTACTTAAAATACAATGAAAAATAGGAAAATACAAGTCTAGGGCAAAAGGACAAAAATTAAGGAACAACTAAATACTGCCCGATAACCATTATATTCTTGAAACAAGATAAGAACTTCACGCAGTACTTTTGAAGTCTACAACAGGCCCCTTTTCCTTGTACTTTTTACTAGTAGTTGATTATAAATGTAATAGTAAAATAGCTTTGAAAATTGTTATCCCTGAAATATTGGAAAGAAATAGTATAATGTTGGGTAGCTAATTGGTATAGATTTTATGGGATTGAGGATCAGATATTATCGGCCCGACCAAAAGAGGTGACCAATCCCCGTTGGAGAATATATATGGAGGTGGGTAGCTAAATCTAGGAGGTGAAGGGGAAGCCGCACCAATAGAAGATGAGATTTGCATTTTGGCGAGGGGGACCATTTTCCGATACGGCCGGGATCGGACAATGAAACCGGGGGCGGGCGGGCGGGCATCTGTGCCAACTGACCCATCCATCCGTCTGTCCATTAGGTCTCGTGGTCCTCCTCTCTCTTCATATGCCTCATCGATCGACTCCATGCACCACGATGCAACTCCGGCCAATCAAACGAACGAATTCCAATTTTGGTTGGTTGCATTGCATGGTCCAGCCGATCGGTGACCAGCGGCCAGTTAGTCAGCTGTACATGCATGAAATGCATGCACGGTAAAATATTGCTGCTGTGCATGCATGGCAGCTAGCTTAGCTAGGGTGACAAACACCTGGACAAAAAGTGCACTGTGCCACTGCCACGCATGGACACCTTCCTACGTTGCAGTGTCGACCGTCGGTGGATGGAGAGAGATTGATCGATCGATCGATCACAACTGGACGCACCTACGTACTACATGCGCTAAGATAGATCAGTTCCAAACATGCATGCCACACGTGTACGGTCTAGATAGTTTTCCTGGCACAGCGATGTACTATTTGTGGTTGCTGTTTCGATCCATCGATCAAAGGAAGAACGAGTAAGAAAAAGTGTTGGGAGAGTGAGAGAGGGAGAGAGACGTTCAATGAAGAAAATTCGTTGGAGAAAAGGAGAGGGGGGCCATGCAGCGGATAGAAAATGATTTCATGGGGAATTCCGCCGTTTGTCCCTGCACCCATCAATGTGGACCGCTACCTTGGCAGCGGTGGTGGGGGGCGATCTCAGCTGCCTGACGTGCGCTCGCTTGGTCACGTACGTAACCGCCAAACTATCAATACAGAGGAGGGACGAAGAAAAGATGTTGGAATTCGAAAGAGAGTGAGAAGAACGGGAGGAACAAGACAACGGATGAAGATGGAGACGGAGATGAGATACAAAACACTAGTGTGATTTATATAGAGAGCAACACTGAATCTTCAAGTACAATTGCATTGCCATCCCTTCTCTTCCCGTTTGGATTTTAGTTTTTTTATACCGAAAAAAGAATTTCGCCGCTCTTTATATAGAGAGCAACACAGACAAACCGACACAAGAAGATGTGGAAACCCTCTTACCCAACAGATAGCAAATATAAATATAAATAAATATATATATATATATATATATATATATATATATATATATATATATATATATATATAGGAAAATGGTTGTGTACTCCTGAGAGTACGTACTCCCACTTCTCATATACCACATAGATAAATCTTTTATACCACTTTATTATTTTTAATATACTTCATTAGTAATTATTAGATATCCCAAAATGAGTTCCATGAAAAAATTCATGTGAGTCTACATATTTTTAAATGTTTATGTATATACTGATGTGTTTGTACGTGAAAAAGGTATAT
>NC_041386.1:607254430-607298144 GCF_002162155.2 Triticum dicoccoides
CATCGCAGATGATATTTTTTCAACAAAACTCGTATTGAGGTATCTTAGAATATTTAATGAAGTATATTGAGAATAATAAAGAGGTATAATTAATGCGTATATGAGGTATATTGAGAATGAGAGTACATACTCCCAGAAGTACAGAAAAGGAGTCCTATATATATATATATATATATATATATATATATATATATATATATATATATATATATATATATATATATATATAGACACACACACACACATGAGTTACCACACTCTACCACAAAATGAACTGGACTACTGACAAGAAATGGAACCAGGCCTCCATCAGAAAGTATCGGACATAGATTCACCGCTAACACCGAGCTATCGTCACGGAGGCCCCCCTGCCTCGCGCTCTAGAGCATGAAGGTGATCATTCCTGCAGACAGTGAGGACCTCGGGTGGCACCTATGAGAACCCGTGTAAAAGAGCGGCTGAGACCCACGGGCATATCGACGCCCTCAAGAGGGAAGTGACACCCACGGGCATCACTACCGCTAGTGCCGTAGCACATAGCTTTCACCTGGAACCTCTCACCCATGACATGTAGAGGAATCACAAGCATATGTCCACCCTGACGATAGATCTGTCAGCGCCAAAACAGACCATAAGAGCACAATTTGGGAGCCACTGCTAAAGCACCACCGGTATCAGGGTTAACAATCGCTACTTCCCTGGATGGGTAGTATCAGCGAAGGAGCCCTGGCTCTGGAGCTGATCGATGAGGGAACCGCAGGCCCCTTGACTACAGCCGCCCTGCTATGAGTGAACTGCGTAGGGATTTTCCCGAAGAGGAGAGGATGATGCAGTACAGTAGAGATAATTATTTCCCTCATTTAAGAACCAAGGTTATCAATCCAGTAGGAGAACCAATCAAAATCTCGTTAGCAGCACATGCACACAAACAACAAATCCTTGCAACCCAATGCGAACAAGGGGTTCTCTATCCCTCCGCAGTTACGTGCAAGATTAAATTGTGTAGTAGTTGATAGGTAGATTAAAAAATACAAAATAAAATAAATAAGGTAAAAGTGCAGCAAGGTATTTTTAGGATTTTGAATATATCATAGAAGTAGACCCGGGGCCATAGTTTTCACTAGAGGTTTTTCTCTCGAAAATGGCATACGATGGGTAAATAAATTATTGTTCGGCAATTGATAGAAATACAAATAATCATCACTATATCCAAGGAAATGATCACATATATAGGCATCACGTTCGAGATAAGTAGACCGACTCCTGCCTGCATCTACTACTATTACTCAACCCATCGACAACTATCCATCATGCATCAAGAGTATTAAGTTCATAAAGAATAGAGTAATGTCATAAGCAAGATGACATGATGTACACAAAGTAAAATCACACATGAATAAACCCCATCTTTTTATCATTAATGGCAATAATAAAAATCAATGTTGGGGATATCGCTTATCGGGAACTTATCGGTCGACCCATGATAAGGGGTAAATTGGTTAATTTATCGGCATATCGGTTGATTTATCGCCATATCGGTTGATTTATCGGCCAATTTATCTTATCAGTCAGACAATGGTAAACGATAAATCGGTTGATTTACCGAAATATCGGAAGATATCTTGAACAATGATATAAATACATGTGTTGTCCCTTTCTGTCACTAGGATATAGGTCACCGCAAGATTGAATCCATCACAAAGCACCTCTCCCATTGCAAGAAAAATCAATCTAGTCGGCCAAACCAAATCAATAGATCAGAGAGAAATACAAAGCTATAATAATCATGCATAAAAGAGTTCAGAGAAGACGTAAATAATATTCATGGATAATCTGATCATAAACTCACAATTCATCGTATCCCAACAAACACACCGCAAAAAGTGATTATTACATCAAATAGATCTCCAAGAACAGCAAGGAGAACATTGTATTGAAGATCAAAGAGAGAGAATAAGTCTTCTAGCTACTACCTATGGACCCGTAGGTCTATGGTAAACTACTCACACATCATCAGAAGGGCAGCAAGGTTGATGTAGAGCCCCTCCGTGCTTGATTCCCCCTTCGGCAGAGAGCCGAAAAAGGCCTCCAGATGGGATCTCCCGAGAACAGAAGCTTGCGGCGGCGGAAAAAGCATTTTGGGTGGCTCTCTATTGGTTCCCCGATTTTAGAGAATTTATAGAGGTGGAATTACGTCAAAAGTGTGAATGTGGGCCCCATGAGCCACCAGGGTGCACCAACCCCCCTGGGCGCGCCCTAGTTCCTCGTGGGCTCCTCCTTCATTTTCTGGCCCTCTCCCAAAGCTTCCAGGGTCTCTTTTGTGCAGAAAAAAATCTCCAAAAAGTTTCATGGAATTTGGAATTCGTTTAGTATTGATATTCTAAAAAACCAAAAAGAGGCAAGAACATCAACTGACACTAAGCACTAAGTTAATAGGTTAGTCCCAAAGTATGATATATAATTGCATATAAAACATCCAATATTGATCCTATAATAGCATGGAACAATCAAAATTATAGATACGTTAGAGTCGTATCAGATCATCATTGGAATATACAAGCCAAGTTCTATAATAAAAAAATTCCACTAGTTATATGAAAGTGAAAGCATATGAGACTCTCTATGTGAAAAACTTGGTGCTACTTTGAAGCACAAGTTTGGAAAGGATAGTAACATTGTCCTTTCTTTCCTTTTCTCTCATTTTTTTCTCTTTTTTATTTTCTTTTATTTTCTACTCTTTTTTTCTTGGGCTCTTTTTGGCCTCTTTTTTTTTTCTTCCGTAGTCTCATCCCGACTTGTGGGGGAATCATAGTCTCCATCATCCTTTCCTCGCTTGGAACAATGTTGTAATAATGAATGATGATCATCACACTTCTCTTTACTTACGACTTAAAAATTGCAACTCAATACTAGAACAAAATACTACTCTATATGAATGCCTCTGGCGGTGTACCAGGATGTGCAATGACCTAGCTAAAATGTATAAAAACGATGAATGGTGGCTGAGCCAAAAATACTAGTTAGCTATATGATCTTGCAAACAAATATGACAATGATTATGTGTGTCATAAAGAAAACAGAATGGTGGATGTTGCATGGCAATATATCTCAGAATGACTATGGAAATGCCATAATAGATAGGTATGGTGGCTGTTTTGAGGAAGCTATAAGGAGGCTTATGTGTGATAGAGTGTATCATATCACGGGGTTTGGATGCACCAGCGAAATTTACACCACGTCTCAAGGTGAGAAAGGGCAATGCATGATACCGAAGAGGCTAGAAAATTGCGGAAAGGTGAGAGAGTATATAATCTATGGATTCACGTTAGCCATAAAGAACTCAGATACTTATTGCAAAAGTTTATTAGACCTCGAAGCAAAGTATTAATATGCATGCTCCTAGGAGGAGGAGGTTGATAGGAGTTAACCATCGTGCGCCCCCGACCTTCTCACAAAGGAAGACACTTAATAATAAATCGTGCTCTAACTTCTTAGCATAACGAGAGACCATATGTGCATACTTCGGGAATCACAAACCGCAAGACCAATATTCTTACTAAACAACAATCATTCACTAGTACCTTCCATATATCACCATCTTTATAACGCAAAACTATTGCAAGGAATCAAACTTATCATACTCATTGATCTACATGAATTTTTTTTATTATAGACCTCTTGAATATCTATCATATTAGGACCAAATTCATAACTCGTGCAAATTGCCATTACTATTATCGACTCTCAAAAAGATATAAGTGAACCATGAGAGTGCAACTATTTATTTTTAAATATAAGCATCGCCGTGCTCTAAAAAAGATAAGTGAAGCACTAGAGCAACTTCCTAGCTCCAAAGATATAAGTAAAACACATAGAGTATTCTAACAAATCACGAATAATGTGTGTCCCTCTCAAAAAGGTGTGTCCAGCAAAGATGATTGTGACAAACTAAAAGGCAAACAAAGCAAACGCTCATATAATACATGACGCTCCAAGCAAAACTCATATCATGTGATGAATAAAAATACAGCCTTGGGAGTCCTTGAATATTAGCCTTGGTAGAAGAAAGAGGGGATGCCATCTGGGGCATCCCCAAGCTTAGATACTTGGGAGTCCTTGAATATTACCTTGGGGTGCCTTGCGCATCACCAATCTTAGGCTCTTGACACTCCTTATTCCTTCATCCATCATGATCTCACTCCAAAGTTGAAAACTTCAGCACACAAAACTCAACAAAAACCGTCCTGAGATCCATTAGTATAACAGCCAAATCACCATTTTAGGTACTGTTTTAAACCCATTCATATTTTATCATTTCACTATACCTACTATATTATAAATTCATCGTGGCTTATTGACACGTCTCCAACGTATCTATAATTTTTGTTTGTTCCATGCTATTATATTATCAACCTTGGGTGTTTTATATGCCTTTATATGCTATTTTATATGATTTTTGGGACTAACCTATTAACCTAGAGCCCAGTGCCAGTTTCTGTTTTTTCCTTGTTTTAGAGTATCGCAGAAAAGGAAAATCAAATGGAGTCCAATTGACCTGAAACTTCACGGAACTTATTTTTGGAAGGAAAGCAACCCGGGAGACTTGGAGTCCACGTAAGGGAAGCAACGAGGAAGCCACGAGGCAGGGGGGCGCGCCCTCCACCCTTGTGGGCCCCTCGTGGCTCCCCTGACGTACTTCTTCCGCCTATATATCTCCATATACCCTAAAACGATCGGGGAGCACAATAGATCGGGAGTTCCACCGCCAGAAGCCTTCGTAGCCACCGAAAGCCAATCTAAACCCATTACGGCACCCTGCCGGAGGGGGAATCCTTCTCCGGTGGCCATCTTCATCATCCCGGTGCTCTCCATGATGAGCAGGGATGGAGCTCCCATGTATTCACTGGTGTCAACTGACACCAATGCCTTGTGGCTTTTCAGCTAATAGTATTAACAAAAACTGCGTATGACCCCAGCCCAAAAAATCCATTGACCCTAGCCCAGCAGCACACCAACTAATCCCTAAAGCCTTAGCCCATAAAATCCATTAAGTTCTAAAGAAATCAATAGCCTGCGGCAGCAAACAACGATACAAGGCCAGGCCCAATGCGTACGCACTATGTATCAATTAATCGATGTACGCTACCCGGCTGCTGTATGCGTACGCGAACAGACAGACGCCCTCGTCTCTTCGCCTTCTCATCTCAAACCCTAATTCCGCAGCCGCCGCAGCAAATCGGCGACGAACGACGGCGAACTCAACACTTTTTTATCGGGTGAATGTTGACATAGGCTGACCATCCGCCGATGCATAATCTTTAATTTGCAAGTGTTGGCTCTTCCAATCCCAGGTAATTTGCGCCTTTTCTCTCGCCTCTCGATCTCTAGACTGTCTACAGACTACGATTTGCATTGATTTCATGATGGCTTATTGGCTAAGTATTTTTTTTAGTTTATTTTCTTTGATTTGCCTAGGACCAGGAAGATATGGATAATTTTTTGTTGAAAGGGAAACGACCAGCACTAGATAGTAATGTGGCAGGGCCTTCAAGGCCAGATAGACCAGCACTTGATTTGCTATGTGGAGAAAGACATATTTTCTACAATAATGAATGACGATGTGATTGATCTATTTAAGAAGATGAAAGATCAAGAAGGGAAGTTATGAAATGTGAGTCTCGTATCACTTTATTTTTCCTTAACGATACTTATTTTTTGCACTATTTATTTCTTACTATTGTTGTGAATATAATATGTTCTTTTGTTCATCCTTTACAGAAGTTACAAATGAAACGTTCCAAAGTCATCATTTTGCCTATTATTTCCGGAATATGTAAAGAAGTGTTATTTTATGACTTTGCTCAGCCAATACTAGCTACTCGGTATGATTTTTTTAGATGTAATAATAATATCACCTGCATATTGTTGCTTTTTATATCGCCCTCGGCCATTATCTATGTTGTTGCACCACTATAATTTCTGCTAGCGGCTTAGCGTGGGAAGCGGTTGACACCAGTGCCCATTTTTTCTAGCTTCGTCCCTGATGACGAGGAGGGAGTAGTTCTCCCTCGGGGCTGAGGGTATGTACCAGTAGCTATGTGTTTGATCTCTCTCTCTCGCTCTCTCTCTCTCTCTCTCGTGTTGTTGATTTGGCACGATCTTGATGTATCGCGAACCTTGCTATTATAGTTGGATCTTATGTTTCTTCTCCCCCTCTACTCTCTTGTAATGGATTGAGTTTCCCCTTCAAAGTTATCTTATCGGATTGAGTCTTTAAAGATTTGAGAACACTTGATGTATGTCTTGCCGTGCATATCTGTGGTGACAATGGGATACCACGTGATTCACTTGATGTATGTTTTGTTGATCAACTTGCGGGTTCTGCCCATGAACCTATGCATAGGGGTTGGCACACGTTTTCGTCATGATTCTCTGGTAGAAACTTTGGTGCACTCTTTGAGGTTCTATGTGTTGGTTGAATAGATGAATCTGAGATTGTGTGATGCATATCGTATAATCATACCCACGGATACTTGAGGTGACATTGGAGTATCTAGGTGACATTAGGGTTATGGTTGATTTGTGTCTTAAGGTGTTATTCTAGTACGAACTCTAGGGTTGTTTGTGACACTTATAGGAATAGCCCAACGGATTGATTGGAAATAATAACTTTCAGGTGGTTTCGTACCCTACCATAATCTCTTCGTTTGTTCTCCGCTATTAGTGACTTTGGAGTGACTCTTTGTTGCATGTTGAGGTTATATGATCCAATTATGTTATTATTGTTGAGGGACTTGCACTAGTGAAAGTATGAACCCTAGGCCTTGTTTGAACGCATTGCAATACCGTTTACGCTCACTTTTATCATTAGTTACCTTGCTGTTTTTATATTTTCAGATTACAAAAACCTTTATCTACCATCCATATTGCACTTGTATCACCATCTCTTCGCCGAACTAGTGCACCTATACAATTTACCATTGTATTGGGTGTGTTGGGGACACAAGAGACTCTTTGTTATTGGTTGCAGGGTTGATTGAGAGAGACCATCTTCATCCTACGCCTCCTACGGATTGATAAACCTTAGGTCATCCACTTGAGGGAAATTTGCTATTGTCCTACAAACCTCTGCACTTGGAAGCCCAACAACGTCTACAAGAAGAAGGTTGTGTAGTAGACATCAAGATCTTTTCTGGCGCCGTTGCCGGGGAGGTTAGTGCTTGAAGGTATATCTTTAGATATTGCAATCGAATCTTTTTGTTTCTTGTTTTATCACTAGTTTAGTTTGTAAAAGAAAACTACAAAAAAAATTGAATTAAGGATGCCTCATATGCTTCGTCTTTTTAATATCTATCATGAAAATAAGGATTCCGATAATTGTGCTCAATTGCTAGAGGAATAATGTATTAAAATGTTTGGCACTAAATGATGAGCATGATTGCAATGTTATTAGTATGAATTCTTTGAATATCCATGATGCTAATGATATGCAAAGCAACAAGCTTGGGGATGCTTTGTTTGATGAAGATGATATTTTTTGTCCCCCATGTTTTGATGAGCAAATTTATTATCATGAAAGCATCCCTATTACCTATGATGATTATTGTGATGACTTGTATGCTATAAAGAATAATGATAACCATGAAACTTGTCATCATGATTTTAGTTTTCAATTGGATTATGCCTCGCATGATAGTTATTTTGTTGAGTTTGCTCCCACTATTATTCATGAGAAGAATTTTGCTTGTTTGGAGAGTAATAAAATTTCTATGCTTGTAGATCATGAAAAGAATGCTTTAGGTGCTAGTTATATTGTTGAATTCATTCATGATGCTACTGAAAATTATTATGAGGGAGGAATATATGCTTGTAGGACTTACAATAATATCAAGTTTCCTCTCTATGTGCTTAAAATTTTGAAGTTAAGCTTGTTTTACCTTCCAATGCAAGTTGATTCTTGTTCCCACAAGTTGTTTGCTCACAAAATCCCTATGAATAGGAAGTATGTTAGACTTAAATGTGCTAGTCATATTCTTCATGATTCTCTCTTTATGTTTCAATTCTTATCTTTTATGTGAGCATCATTGAAATCATCATGCCTAGCTAGGGGCGTTAAACTTTAGCGCTTGTTGGGAGGCAACCCAATTTTATTTTAGTTTCTTGCTTTTTGCTCCTGTTTAATAATAAATTAATCATATATCCTCTGTTATGATTGAGTTTCTATGTTTTAATTAGTGTTTGTGCCAAGTAGAACCTTTGGGAAGACTTGGGGAAAGTCTTTGCGATCATGCTCTAAAAAACAGAAACAATAGCGCTCACGAGAATTGCTGCCATTTTTTTACTGGAGAGTGCTATTTAGTTAATTCTTTTTGCAGATGATTAATAGATAAATTAATCACGTCCAGCAATTTATTTTAGAATTTTTGGGGTTCCAGAAGTTTGCGTTAGCTACAGATTACTACAGACTGTTCTGTTTTTGACAGATTCTGTTTTTCGTGTGTTGTTTGCGTATTTTGATGAATATATGGCTAGTAAAATAGTTTATAAACCATAGAGAAGTTGGAATACAGTAGGTTAACACCAATATAAATAAACAATGAGTTCATTACAGTACCTTGAAGTGGTGTTTTGTTTTCTTTCGCTAACGGAGCTTACGAGTTTTCTGTTAAGTTTTATGTTGTGAAGTTTTCAAGTTTTGGGTAAAGATTCGATGGACTGTGGAATAAGGAGTGGCAAGAGCCTAAGCTTGGCGATGCCCAAGGAACCCCAAGGTAATATTCAAGGACAACCAAAAGCCTAAGCTTGGGGATGCCCCGGAAGGCATCCCCTCTTTCGTCTTCGTTCATCGGTAACTTTACTTGGAGCTATATTTTTATTTACCACATGATATGTGTTTTGCTTGGAGCGTCATTTTATTTTATTTTGTTTTTCTTGCTGTTTGAATAAAATACCAAGATCTGAAATTATTAAATTTTAGAGAGTCTTCACATAGTTGCATAATTATTCGACTACTCATTGAGCTTCACTTATATCTTTTGGAGTAGTTTGTCATTGCTCTAGTGCTTCACTTATATCTTTTTAGAGCACGCTGGTGGTTTTATTTTGAAGAAATAATTGATCTCTCATGCTTCACTTATATTATTTTGAGAGTCTTTAGAACAGCATGGTAGTTTGCTTTGATTATGAAACTAGTCCTAATATGATGGGCATCCAAGAGGGATATAATAAAAACTTTCATATAGGTGCATTGAATACTAAGAGAAGTTTGATGCTTGATGATTGTTTTGAGATATGGAGGTAATAATATCAAAGTCATGCTAGTTGAGTAGTTGTGAATTTGAGAAGTGCTTGTGTTGAAGTTTGCAAGTCCCGTAGCATGCACGTATGGTAAACGTTATGTAAAAGTTGAAACATGGGGTGTTCTTTGATTGTCTTCCTTATGAGTGGCGGTCGGGGACGAGCGATGGCCTTTTCCTACCAATCTATCCCCCTAGAAGCATGCGCGTAGTGCCGAGGTTTTTGATGATTTGTAGATTTTTGCAATAAGTATTGAGTTCTTTATGACTAATGTTGAGTCCATGGATTATACGCACTCTCACCCTTCCATCATTGCTAGCCTCTTCGGTACCATGCATTGCCCTTTCTCACATTGAGAGTTGGTGCAAACTTCGCCGGTGCATCCAAACCCCGTGATATGATACGCTCTATCACACATAAACCTCCTTATATCTTCCTCAAAACAGCCACCATACCTACCTATTATAGCATTTCCATAGCCATTCCGAGATATATTGCCATGCAACTTTTCCACCATTCTGTTTATCATGACACATTCATCATTGTCATATTGCTTTGCATAATCATGTAGTTGACATCGTATTTGTGGCAAAGCCACCGTTCATAATTTTTCATACATGTCACACTTGATTCATCGCAATCCCGGTACATCGCCGGAGGCATTCATATAGAGTCATATATTGTTCTAAGTATCAAGTTGTAATTATTGAGTTGTAAGTAAATAGAAGTGTGATGATCATCATTTTCTAGAGCATTGTCCCAAGTGAGGAATAAAAAAAGAGAGAGAAAGGCCATAAAAAAGAGAAGGCCCAAAAAAAGAAAAGAGAAAGGCCATAAAAAAGAGAAGGCCCAAAAAAATGAGAGAAAAAGTGAGAAGGGACAATGCTACTACCCTTTTCCACACTTGTGCTTCAAAGTAGCACCATAATCCTCATGATAGAGAGACTCTTGTTTTGTCACTTTCATATACTAGTGGGAATTTTTCATTATAGAACTTGGCTTGTATATTCCAACAATGGGCCTCCTCAAGTGCCCTAGGTCTTCGTGAGCAAGCAAGTTGGATGCACAACCACTTAGTTTCTTTTGTTGAGCTTTCATACATTTATAGCTCTAGTGCATCCCTTGCATGGCAATCCCTACTCCTTGGATTGACATCAATTGATGGGCATCTCCCTAGCCCATTGATTAGCCGCATCGATGTGACACTTTCTCCTTTTTGTCTTCTCCACATAACCCCCCCCCATTATATTCTATTCCACCCATAGTGTTATGTCCATGGCTCGCGCTCATGTATTGCGTGAAGGTTTATGAGTTTGAGATTACTAAAGTATGAAACAATTGCTTGGCTTGTCATCGTGGTTGTGCATGATGAGAGCATTCTTGTGTGACAAAAATGGAGCATGACGAAACTATATGATTTTGTAGGGATGAACTTTCTTTGGCCATGTTATTTTGAGAAGACATGATTGCTTAGTTAGTATGCTTGAAGTATTATTATTTTCATGTCAATATTAAACTTTTGTCTTGAATCTTATGGATGTGAATATTCTTGCTACAATAAAGAGAAATACATGATGAATATGTT
The DNA here is from genome assembly GCF_002162155.2 of Triticum dicoccoides. Lineage (NCBI taxonomy): Eukaryota > Viridiplantae > Streptophyta > Magnoliopsida > Poales > Poaceae > Triticum > Triticum dicoccoides. The sequence goes on from NC_041386.1 coordinate 607,265,313, forward strand.
AGGTAGCCTTCCACATCAAAAATTTTGTTTTTATCATTTACCTACTCGAGGACGAGCAGGAATTAAGCTTGGGGATGCTGATGCGTCTCCAACGTATCTATAATTTTTGATTGTTCCATGCTATTATATTATCAACCTTGGATGTTTTATATGCCTTTATATGTTATTTTATATGATTTTTGGGACTAACCTATTAACCTAGAGCCCAGTGCCAGTTTCTGTTTTTTCCTTGTTTTAGAGTATCGCAGAAAAGGAAAAATCAAACGGAGTCCAATTGACCTGAAACTTCACGGAACTTATTTTTGGAAGGAAAGCAACCCGGGAGACTTGGAGTCCACGTAAGGGAAGCAACGAGGAAGCCACGAGGCAGGGGGCGCACCCACCCCCCCTAGGCGCGCCCTCCACCCTCGTGGGGCCCTCGTGGCTCCCCTGACTTACTTCTTCCACCTATATATCTCCATATACCCTAAAACGATCGGGGAGCACAATAGATCGGGAGTTCCGCCACCAGAAGCCTCCGTAGCCACTGAAATCCAATCTAGACCCGTTCCGGCACCCTGCCGGAGGGGGAATCCCTCTACCGTGGCCATCTTCACCATCCCGGTGCTCTCCATGACGAGGAGGGAGTAGTTCTCCCTCGGGGCTGAGGGTATGTACCAGTAGCTATGTGTTTGATCTCTCTCTCTCTCGTGTTCTTGATTTGGCACGATCTTGATGTATCGCGAGCTTTGCTATTATAGTTGGATCTTATGTTTCTTCTCCCCCTCTACTCTCTCGTAATGGATTGAGTTTCCCCTTCGAAGTTATCTTATCGGATTGAGTATTTAGAGATTTGAGAACACTTGATCTATGTCTTGCCGTGCATATCTGTGGTGACAATGGGATACCACGTGATTCACTTGATGTGTGTTTTGGTGATCAACTTGTAGGTTCCGCCCATGAACCTATGCATAGGGGTTGTCACACGTTTTCTTCGTGATTCTCCGGTAGAAACTTTGGGGCACTCTTTGAGGTTCTATGTGTTGGTTGAATAGATGAATCTGAGATTGTGTGACTCATATCGTATAATCATACCCACGGATACTTGAGGTGAGATTGGAGTATCTAGGTGACATTAGGGTTTTGGTTGATTTGTGTCTTAAGGTGTTATTCTAGTACGAACTCTAGAGCTGTTTGTGACACTTATAGGAATAGCCCAACGGATTGATTGGAAAGAATAACTTTGAGGTGGCTTCGTACCCTACCATAATCTCTTCGTTTGTTCTCCGCTATTAGTGACTTTGGAGTGACTCTTTGTTGCATGTTGAGGGATAGTTATATGATCCAATTATGTTATTATTGTTGAGGGACTTGCACTAGTGAAAGTATGAACCCTAGGCGTTGTTTCAACGCATTGCAATACCATTTACGCACACTTTTATCATTAGTTACCTTGCTGTTTTTATATTTTCAGATTACAAAAACCTTTATCTACCATCCATATTGCACTTGTATCACCATCTCTTCGCCGAACTAGTGCACCTATACAATTTACCATTGTATTGGGTGTGTTGGAGACACAAGTGACTCTTTGTTATTTGGTTGCAGGGTTGCTTGAGAGAGACCATCTTCATCCTATGCCTACTACGGATTGATAAACCTTAGGCCATCCACTTGATGGAAATTTGCTACTGTCCTACAATCCTCTGCACTTGGAGGCCCAACAACGTCTACAAGAAGAAGGTTTTGTAGTAGACATCAGTTATACCCCTGATGCAATCCATAGATTCATCAAAACAAGCAAACAATGCAACAAAAATAGAATCTGTCAAAACAAAACAGTCTGTAACGATTTGAATAATGATCATACATCTGTAACTCCAAAAATTCTTCAAAATTAGGACAACAAGGGGAGTTTTTATATCAATCATTTGTAAACCATTCAGAATTTTATCATGCTCCATAAATTTTTAACAATTCTGCTACTGGGCGCAAAAGTTTCCATTTTCTCACAGAATCAAGGCAATTATCATCCAAATCATCCCAAACACTTTACTTGGCAAAAACACTAACTAAAACACGAAAACACAACCATAACTGTAGCACAATTGCGCGCACAAAAAATGAACTAGAAAAATTAAGATAACTATTGGGTTGCCTCTGTTGGGGAACGTCGCATGCAATTTCAAAAAAATTCCTACGATCACACAAGATCTATCTAGGAGATGCATAGCAACGAGAGGGGGAGAGTGTGTCCACGTACCCTCGTAGACCAAAAGCGAAAGCTTTAGTTTAACGCGGTTGATGTAGTCGAACGTCTTCTTGATTCAACCGATCAAGTACCGAACGTACGGCACCTCCGAGTTATGCACACGTTCAGCTCGATGACATCCCTCGAACTCTTGATCCAACAAAGTGTTGAGGGAGAGTTTCATCAGCGCGACGGCGTGATGACGGTGATGGTGAAGTGATCCGTGCAGGTCTTCGCCCAAGTACTATGACAATATGACCGGAGGAGTAAACAGTGGACGGGGCACCGCAAATGGCTAAGAACAATTGATGTATCTTAGAACCCCCCCCCACACCCGCATATAAAGGAGGGAGAGGGGAGGAGGCCGGCCTAGGGTGTGCCAAGTGGGAGGATTCCCAATTGGACCCCTAGTCCAATTTGGACCCCCCTTTCCTTTTACCGGAAGGGAAAGGGTGAAGGAGAGGGAGGAGGAGAAGGAAAGGGGGCGTCGCCCCTCTCCTTGTCCAATTTGGACTCCTTCCATGGGGGGGGGCATGCCACCTCTTGTGGGCTGCCTTGCCTCTCCCCTACGGCCCATATCTTCCCGCGGGGGATTCCGGTAATCCCCCAAGTACTCTGATATGTACTCGATACATTCAAAAACACTTCCGGTATCCGAATACCATCGTCCAATATATCAATCTTTACCTCTCGAACATTTCGAGACTCGTCATGTCCGTGATCTCATCTGGGACTCCGAACAATCTTCGATCACCAAAACACATAACTAATAATACAAATCTTCATCGAACATTAAGCGTGCGGACCCTACTGGTTCGAGAACTATGTAGACATGACCAAGACACCTCTCCGGTCAATAACCAATAGCGGAACCTGGATGCTCATATTGGTTCCTACATATTCTACGAAGATCTTTATCGGTCAAACCGTAATGACACATACATCATTCCCTTTGTCATCGGTACGTTACTTGCCCGAGATTCGATCATCGGTATCTTCATACGTAGTTTAATCTCGTTACTGGCAAGTCTCTTTACTCGTTCCGTAATGCATCAGCCCGCAACTAACTCATTAGTCACATTGCTTGCAAGGCTTAATGATGTGCATTACCGAGAGGGCCCAGAGATACCTCTCCGATACTCAGAGTGACAAATCCTAATCTCGATCTATGCCAAGCCAACAAACACCTTCAGAGATACCTGTAGAGCATCTTTGTAATCACTAGTTACATTGTGACACTTGATAGCACATAAGGCATTCCTCCGATATTCGGGAGTTGCATAATCTCATAGTCAAAGGAATGTGTATAAGTCATGAAGAAAGCAATAGCAATAAAACTTAACGATCATTATGCTAAGCTAACGGATGGGTCTTGTCCATCACATCATTCTCCTAATGATGTGACCTCGTTCATCAAATGACAACACATGTCAATGGTCAGGAAACTTAACCACCTTTGATTAACGAGCTAGTCTAGTAGAGGCATACTAGGGACACTTTCTTTTGTCTATGTATTCACACATGTACCAAGTTTCCGGTTAATACAATTCTATAATGAATAATAAACATTTATCATGATATTAGGAAATATAAATAACAACTTTATTATTGCCTCTAGGGCATATTTCCTTCAGCCTCCCAATTAGCGTTATTGGTTTACGCACCTAGCTAGGCGTAATACATAGTTTCAAGTGTTGTCATCTTTCAAGTTAATCCCATAGGTGTCCCTTATAATAGATTCATATGGTGGATTAATACTTTTTATAGGTATGTGTTCCATACCCTTTTTTTAATGGGAATTATAATATTATATTATCTACTTTCATATCAATAATAGCACCTATGGTACATAAGAACGACCTACTAAGTATTATGGGACAAGACGGATTGCAATGAATATCAAGCACAATGAAATCAATGGGTACATAATTCTTATTTGCAAGAATAATAACATAATTTATGCTACCCAAGGGTTTCTTAATAGTAGAATCCACTAAGTGTAAATTAAGAGAACATTCATCCATATTGGTAAAACCTAGCACATCACATAAATATTTTGGTATTATGGAAACGCTAGCACCCAAATCACATAAAGCATTGCAGTCATAATTTTTTATTTTAACATTAATGGTAGTTTCCCACTCATCATATAATTTCCTAGGTATTGAATCCTCCAACTCTAGCTTTTCTTCTAAAGCTTTCATCATAGCTTCTACAATATATTTATTAAAAGCCTTATTTTGTTCACAAGCATCGGGTGAATTTAGCAAGGATTGCAACAAGGAAATAGACTCAATTAAAGAACAACTATCATAATTAAAGTCCTTTGAATCCAAAGAAGTGAGCACATCACTATTTAAAGTTTTAACCCCTCCAAACCCACTTTTATCAAAAAAAAACATTATGATATTCACCCTACGAACAGTGGGGATGCCTTCTAGCTAAAGTTGACTCTTATTTAGTCCCTTTTTCATCAAGTTTAATATCAATAAACAAAGGCTTAATGGCTGTAACACCAATCATTTTCATATCTTCATCATGATTGCAATAAAAACCGATCGAGATCGCTTTTTCTACGAATTCTCGCTTAGCCTTCAACCTAGCAGTTCTTTCTTTCATCAATGGAAACATAAAGAGCTTTAATGGATTCATTAATATCAAACTTGGGTGGAAAAAATTTAGTTTTGAGATTTTCCACATCATCAAGTTTACTAAAAAAATCTATAACGTAGCGTTGAAAATCTTTTGAGCATTAATATTTTTTTAGTATTACTTTCAAGATCAAAGGGCATTTATTATTGTTATTACAAGAATTACCATAGGAAATGCCATAATTCTTAGAGGAATTTTCAGGGAATGGCCTGGGAACAAAATTACCTCTGTGAGCATTACTATTGAAATTGTTTCGTGAGAAAAAAATTCACATCTACGGGATCATTATTTTGCTCAATTAAAGTAGAGAATGGCACATCATTAGGATCAATATGAGCACTCTTACAAGCAACCATTTTCATAAGTGCATCTACTTTATCACTCAAAGTACTTATTTCTTCAACATAATTCACTTTTTTTACTAGTATGAGTTCTTTCAGTATGCCATTATGAATAATTTGCCATAATATTATCAAGCAATTTTTCAGCTTCTACTAATGTGATTTCCATAAAGGTATCAGCTGCGGCGGAATCTAAGAGATTTCTAGAAAAAAATCCCGCATAAAAAATTTATATGATCACCCACAAACTTAAACCGCGAGGAGGGTAATTTCTTCTCATTAATTTCACCCTCTCCAAAAATTGGGCAACATGTTCTTGTTCAAGTTTCTTAAAATTCATAATTTTATTTCTAAGAGAAATATTTTCACGGGAGGAAAATGCTTGGCAATGAAAGCATCTTGACACTTATCCCAAGAATCAATACTATTTCAAGGCAAAGATGAAAATCAAGTTTAAGCACAATCTCGTAATGCGAACAGAAATAATTTTAATTTGACAATAGAATTATCCACATCTTTTTTTCTTTTGCATATCACACAATCAAGTTTAAGATGAGATGCAACATTGTCGTTAGGACTACTAGAAAATTATTCTTTCACAACAAGATTTAGCAAAGCGGCATTAATATCACAAGACTCCACACTAGTGGCGGGAGGAGCAATCAGAGTACTAATAAAGTCATTATTATTAGTATTAGAAAAATCACACACCTTGGTATTTTCTTGACACATCATGACAAAGCAAGCAAACAAGAAATCAAGCAAAAAGGCGAACGAAAAATGTTTTTGTGTTTTTGTGAAAACATTTTAGAAGTTGGGGAGATGAAAATGAGAGGCAAATGGCAAATAATGTAAATGCTAGGAGATGAAATTTTATGCAATGGTACTTGATAGATGTTGATGATGTCTCCCCGGCAACGATGCCAGAAATTCATCCTCGTACTTGTGAGCTGCGTTGGGATTTACCCTAAGAGGAGAGGATGATGCAGTATAGTAGAGATAAGTATTTCCCTCAGTTAAGAACCCAACCTGAGGGAATGCTAGATAGATAAACAAAAACACAAAATAAAGTAAAGTAAATAAAATTGTAGCAAGGTATTTTTGGATTTTTTTATATATGATTAAAATAGACTCGGGTGCCATAATTTTCACTAGAGGATTTTCTCTTGAACATAGCATATGGTGGGTAAACAAATTACTTTTGGGCAATTGATAGAAAAGCGAATAATCATGACAATATCCAAGGCAATAATCATGTATATAGGCATCACGACCGAAACAAGTAGACCGACTCCTGGCTGCATCTACTACTATTACTCCACACATCGACCGCTATACAGCTTGCATCTAGAGTATTAAGTTCATAAAGAACGGGGTACCGCCTTAAGCAAGATGACATGATGTAAACAAAGTAAACTCATGCAATATCAATAAACCCAATCTTTTTATCCTAATGGAAACAATACAAATATGTGTCTTGTCTCTTTATGTCACTGGGATATATATCACCGCAAGATTGAACCCATCACCAAGCACCTCTCCCATTGCAAGATAAATCAATATAGTTGGCTAAACCAAATCAATAGATCAGAGTGACAAATACAAAGTTATAACAATCATGCATAAAAGAGTCCAGAGAATACTAAAATAATATTCATGGATAATCTGATCATAAACTCACAATTCATCAGATCCCAACATACACACCGCAATAAGTGATTACATTGAATACATCTCCAAGAACATCAAGGATATCATTGTATTGGAGATCAAAGAGAGAAGAAGCCATCTAGCTACTAGCTATGGACCCGTAGGTCTGTGGTAAACTACTTACACATCATTGAAAGGGTCGCAAGGTTGATGTAGATCCCCTCCGTGGTCTATTCCCCCCTCCGGTAGAGTATCGGGGGAGGCCTCCAGATTGGATCTGGCGAGAACAGAAACTTGCGGAGGTGAAAAAAGTATTTCGGGTGGCTCTCTGATGTCAGGGAATATTTGAGAATTTATAGAGGTGGAATTAGGTCATGAGGTTCCATGAGGGGCCCACAAGCCTGGAGGTGCACCCTACCTCGAGGGCACGCCTCCCGAGCTTGTCACTCCCTCGTGGCGCGTCAGGTCTTCTCCCGAACCTTCTAGGGTCTCTTCTAGTCCAAAAAAATAATCCATAGTTTTTTCTCCGTTTGTACTCTGCTTGATATTGATTTCCTGAAAAGCCAAAAACAAGCAAAATACGCAACTGGCACTGGGCATTGGGTTAATAGGTTATCCCCCAAAAATATATATATAATTGCATAATAAACATCCAAGATTGATACTATAATAGCATGGAACAATCAAAAATTATAGATACATTGGAGATGTATTAGTAAACTACTCGCACATCATTAGAAGGGCAACAAGGTTGACGTAGAGGCCCTCCGTGATCGATTCCCCCTGTGGCAGAGTCCCGGGAAAGGTCTCCAGAAGGGATGTCGGAAGAACAGAAACTTGCGGTGGCAGAAAAGTATTTGGGGTGGCTCTCTGAAGTATTGGGAATATTTGGAAATTTAAAGAGCTGGAATTACGTAAAGAGGTGCAACGAGGGGTCCACAAGCACGGGGCGCCCCTCTGGGGCGCACCTGGCAGGCTTGTCGCCGCCTCGTGGCACTCTAGGTCTCCTCCCGAAGTATCTAGGGTCCCTTCCGGTCCAGAAAAAAATCATCAAAAAGTTTCATAGCATTTGGACTCCATTTGGTACTAGTTTTCTGAAAAGCCAAAAACAAACAAAGAACAGAACTGACACTGGGCACTAGGTCAATAGGTTAATCCCAAAACATGATATATATATATATAATTGCATAATAAACATCCAAGATTGATACTATAATAGCATGGAAGAATAAAAGATTATAGATACATTGGAGATGTATCATCATCCCCAAGCTTAATTCCTGCTCGTCCTCAAGTAGGTAAATGATAAAAACAATTATTTTTTTGTGGAATCCTACCTATCATATTCATCATGTAATCTCTTTTGTGTCATGAATATTAAGATCCAAATGATTCAAAGCAATAGTCTATAATTTTATATAAACATATCAATACTCAGGCACACCAACAAACAATCATGCTTTCAAAATATCAATTCTAAAGAACGTTATCCCAACAAAAAACATATATCATTGTCATATGCTACTTGTGAGCTGCATTGGGATTTCCCTGAAGAGGAGATGATGATGTGGTACAGTAGAGATAAGTATTTCGCTTAGTTAAGAACCAAGGTTATCAAACCAGTAAGAGAACCATGCAACACCTCGTTAGCAGTATCTACACACAAAATAACAAATACTTCCACCCAACGCAAACAAGGGGTTGTCAATCCCATGGAGGTTAATAGGAAGGATCAAATCTCATAGTAATAAATAGATAAACAAAAACACTTAAACTGAAAGTAAATAAATTGCAGTAAGGTATTTTTGAATTTTATTATATGATAAAGATAGATCCGGGGGCCATAGTTTTCATTAGAGGCTTCTCTCTTGAACATAGCATACAGTGGATAAACAAATTACTATTGGGCAATTGATAAAGAAGCAAATAATTATGAGGATGTCCAAGGAAATGATAAAGTATATAGGCAACATGTCCGAGACAAATAGACGGACTCCTGCCTGCATCTACTACTATTACTCCACACATCAACCGCTATCCAGCATGCTTCTAGAGTTTTAAGTTCATAAAGAACGGACTAACGGCTTAAGCAAAATGACATGATGTAGACAAAGTAAATCCAATCAATATGCATAAACCCCATCGTTTTATCCTTAATGGAAACGATACAAATGCGTGTCATGTCCCTCTCTATCAATGGGATTGAGCACCACAAGATCGAACCCATCATAAAGCATCTCTCCCATTGCAAGATAAATCAATTTAGTTGGCCAAACCAAATGGATAGATCGTAGAGAAATACAAAGCTATAACAATCATGCATAAAGATTTCATAGAAGACTCAAATAATATTCATGGATAATCTGATCATAAACACACAATTTATCGGATCCCAACAAAAACACCGCAAAAATGTTACATGAATAGATCTCCAAGAACATTGAGGAGAACATTGTATTGAAGATCAAAGAGAGAGAAGAAGCCATCTGGCTACTAGCTATGGACCCGTAGGTCTAAGGTAAACTACTCACACATCATTGCAGTGGCAGCAAGATTGTTGTAGAAGCCCTCCGTGATCGATTCCCCCTCTAGTAGAGTACCAGAAAAGGCCTCCAGACGGGATGTCGCGAGAACAGAAGCTTGCGGCGGTGGAAAGAGTGTTTTGGGTGGCTCTGTGTTGGTCTCCCGATTTTAGAGAATTTAGAGTTAGAATTAGGTCAAACAGAGGAACGAGGGGCCCACGAGGCACCAAGGCACTCCCTGGTGGCTCGTGGCCACCTCCTTTGCCTTCTGACTTCCTCTCGAAGCTTCTAGTGTATCTTATGCCCAGAAAAAATCATCAAAAAGTTTCGTGGCATTTAGACTTCGTTTGGTCTTATTTCCTCCAAAACAAAAAACAGGCAAAATGGCAACTCGCACTTGGAACTAAGTTATTAAGTTAGTCGCAAAAAATGATATACAGTTGTATATAAAACATCCAAGTTTTGTAGTATAATATCATGGAACAATTAAAAATTATATATACATTGGAGACGTATCACTCACGAGTTGGTCCTCCCGACGCCGCAACTTCGCACAACGGAGGAGAATCTGGTAACATCACTAAAGATTAATAATTTAGTACCTACTACAATTATTACCACACTAATCATTTACCACACCTTAAGTATTTTTTGTAGGGAAAATTGAAGGAGGAATTTGGACCTGGTCCTGAAGAATCTTCGTACGGCTATAGGTATGAAGACCATCTTACACGGGCTGTGAACGAGGTCTTTGGGGTTGACAGGAAGCCCAAGACTGGGAGTGTGTTGGGCGCGGGTAGGATGTTGTGGGACTAGAACTATCCCAGACCAAAGAGTTACAAAAATATAAAAGGAAAAACAAGGTTGATGAAAAGATTAACGTCGAACTAGATGCGAAGTAGTGCAACAATTCAACAAAAGTTAGCTTAAATATTTACGCAAGGCACGCCGAGTCCTACCCAGTATCATTTGTATAATAGCACACAATAACCACGAGCATCGCAAGATGTTTTAAGAGGGCTGCTAGCCAAAGTGAGCGGCGTGCCGATGAGGGTTGCCAAGGGGCAAATAATTCCGTTTACAGATGGTACTAGAATGATGCATGCGGTCGTCCTGCCACTGGATATGACGAGGGTGCTGGTGCAGAACATAATGTCGGGCTCTAAATTAAGGTCGTTGACTCACCCCTCCCCCCTCCGAAGAAGGCATCACTATGCTAGGACAAGTGACACATGGCCACCTGCTTAAGTGGCCACTCAGTTATATAGAGAACATTAGTCCACACAGATTCTCTGGTACTAACGGTGATCCAACCTTCAAGAACCTTGCCCCCTTTTCAACTTTATCGACACCGGAGAAATAGCCCAGGATATTACATAATAAGCAAAGAAGGATCTATGTGCCGATTGCAGACCATCCGCAGACAAGCCACTACTAGTTCTTGAGCTTGCGTTGGTGTTTCCCTTGAAGAGGAAAGGGTGATGCAGCAAAGTAGATATAAGTATTTTCTCAGTTTGAGAACCAAGGTATCAATCCAGTAGGAGGTACATGCAAGTCCCCAATCTATGCACCTGCACAAACAATCAAACACTTGCACCCAATGCGATAAAGGGGTTGTCAATCCATACACAGTCACTTGCAAGGATGAGATCTGATAGAGATAGATATAAAATATTACTAAAACGTAAAGCAAAGTAAAAACAAATAAATTGCAGCGAAGTATTTTTTGATTTTTTAGTTTATAGATCTGAAAATATATGATTGAAAATAGACCCGAGGGCCATAGGTTTCACTAGAGACTTCTCTCTTGAAACAAAACATACAGTAGGTAAACAAATTACTGTCAAGCAATTGACAGAAAAGCACAAAAGTTATGACGATATACAAGGCAATGATCATGAATATAGACATCACGTTCGTGTCAAGTAGACCGAAACGATTCTGCATCTACTACTATTACTCCACACATCGACTGCTATCCAGCATGCATCTATAATATTAAGTTCGTAAGAATGGAGTAATGCCTTAAGTAAGATGACATGATGTAGAGGGATAAACTCTAGCAATATGATGAAAACCCCATCTTTTTACCCTTGATGGCAATAATATAATACGTGCGTCGCTACCCCTACTATGTCACTAGGTGAGGAAACCACAAGATTGAACCCAAAACTACGCACCTCTCCCATTGCAATAAGAACCAATCTAATTGGCCAAACCAAACTGATAATTCGAACAGAAATACAAAGATATCAAACCATGAATATAAGAATTCATAAGAGACTAAAATAATATTCATAGAAATCTAATCATAATCCACAATTCATCGGATTTTGACAAACACACTGCAAAAGGATATTACATTGGATAGAACTCCAAGAACATCGAGGAGAACATGGTATTGAAGATCATAGAGAGAGAGAAGAAGCCATCTAGCTACTAGATATGGACCCGTAGGTCCATGGTAAACTACTCAAGCTTCATTCGAAGGGCAATAGAGTTGATGTATATGCCCTCTGTGATCGAATCCCCCTCCGGCAGGGTGTCGGAAAAGGCCCCAAGATGGGATCTCATGGGAACAGAGGCTTGCGGCGGCGGAAAAGTATTTTGGTGGACCCTTCTGGTCGTTTGGGAATATTTGGGAATTTATAGAGCAGAAATTAGGGCCGGAGGAGTCCCGGGGGGGGGGGGGGACAAGCCAGGGGCGCCCCTCCTAGGCCGCACCCTGAGGGCTTGTGCAGTCCTCGAGACTCTTCTGACCCGCTCTCCAAGCTAACTGGATGTCTTCTGGTCCAAGAAAAATCATCGCGAAAGTTTTATTCCATTTGGACTCAGTTTGATATTCCTTTTCAGTTAAACTCAAAAAAAGGAAGAACAAAAACTAACACTTGGCTCTAGGTTAATAGGTTAGTCCAAAAAATAATATAGAATAGCATATTAATGCATATAAAATATCTAAAAAATATAATATAATAGCATGGAACAATCAAAAATTATAGATACGTTGGAGACGTATCAAGCATCCCCAAGCTTAATTCATACTCGTCCTCGAGTAGGTAAATGATAAAAATAGAATTTTTGATGTGGAATACTACCTAACATATTTATCCATGTAATCTTCTTTATTGTGGCATGAATATTCAGATCCATAAGATTCAAAACAAAAGTTTAATATTGACACAAAAACAATAATACTTCAAGCATACTAATAAAGCAATCATGTCTTCTCAAAATAACATGGCAAAAGAAAGTTACCCTACAAAATCATATAGTCTAGCTATGCTCCATCTTCATCACACAAAGTATTTCATCATGCACAACCCTAGTTTTAGCCAAGCAATTGTTTCATACTTTAGTATTCTCAAAAAAATTCAACTTTCACGCAATACAGGAGCGTGAGCCATGGATATAGCACTCTGGCGGAATAGAATATGGTGGTTGTGGAGAAGACAAAAAGAAGGGGAAAGTCTCACGTCAACTAGGCATATCAACGGGCTATGGAGATGCCCATCAATAGATATCAATGTCAGTGAGTAGGGATTGCCATGCAACTGATGCACTAGAGCTATAAATTGATGAAAGCTCAAAAAGAAACTAAGTGGGTGTGCATCCAACTCACTTGCTCACGAAGACCTAGGGTAATTTGAGGAAGCCCGTCATCGGCATATATACGAGCCAAGTTATGTAATGAAAAATTCCCACTAGTATGTGAAAGTGTCAAAATGGGAGACTCTGTATCATGAAGATCATGGTGCTACCTTGAAGCACAAGTGTGAAAAAAGGATAGTAACATTGTCCCTTCTCTCTTTTCTCTCATTTTTTGGTGGGCTTCTTTGACCTCTTTTCTTTTGGGGGGCTTCTTTGGCCTCTTTTATTTTTTATATAGTCTGGACACTAATCCCAACTTGTGAGGGAATCATATATAGATTCCATCATCCTTTCCTCACATGGGCCAATGCTCTAATAATGATGATCATCACACTTTTATTTACTTACAACTCAAGAATTACAACTCGATACTAGAACAAAATATGACTCTATATGAATGCTTCCGGCAGTGTACCGGGATGTGCAATGATCAAGAGTGACATGTATAAAAAATATGAATGGTGGCCTTATCACAAATACTATGCCAACTACACGATCATGCAAAGCAATATGACAATGGTGGTGTGTGTCAAAATAAACAGAACGGTGGAAGTTGCATTGCAATATATCTTGCCATGGCTATGGAAATGCCATAATAGGTAGGTATGGTGGTTGTTTTGGGGAAGGGTATAAGGTGGGTGTAATGCACCGGCGAAAGTTGCACGGTACTAGAGAGGCTAGCAATGGTGGAAGGGTGAGAGTGTGTATAATCCATGGACTCAACATTAGTCATAAAGAACTCACATACTTATTGCCAAAATTTATTAGTCATTGTAACAAAGTACTAGAAGCATGCTCCTAGAGGAGAGGTTGATAGGAGTTAACCATGCGCGCTCCCGACCTCCACACAAAGGATGACAATCAAAGAATAAATCATGCTACGACTTCATCACATAACGGTCCACCATACGTGCATGCTACGGAAATCACAAACTTTAACACAAATATTTCTACCAATCCACAATTACTCACTAGCATGACTCTAATATCACCATCTTTATATCTCAAACCAATCATAAGGAATCAAACCTCTCATAGTATTCAATGCTCTTTATAGGAAAGTTTTTATTATATCCCTCTTGGATGGCCATCATATTAGGACTAAATTCATAACCTGAGCAAATTACCAAGCTGTTTAGATAGACTCTCAAAATAATATAAGTGAAGCATGAGAGATCAAAAATTTCTATAAAATAAAGCCACCGTCGTTCTCTAAAAAGATATACGTGAAGCACTAGAGAAAATTGCCTAGCTCAAAAGATATAAGTGAAGCACATAGAGTATTCTAATAAATTCAGGATTCATGCATGTACCTCTCAAAAGGTGTGTACACTAAGGATCATTGTGGTAAGCTAAAAATCAAAGACTCATATCATAAAAGACACTCCAAGCAAAACACATATCATGTGGTGAATAAAAATATAGCCTCAAGTAAATTTACCGATGGAACGAACACGAAAGAGGGGATTCCATCCGGGGCAGCCCCAAGCTTAGATGCTTAGTTGTCCTTGAATATTACCTTGGGGTGCCTTGGGCATCTCCAAGCTTAGGCTCTTTCCACTCCTTATTCCATATTCCATCAAATCTTTACCCAAAACTTGAAAAGTTCACAACACAAAACTCAACAGAAAACTCATGAGATATGTTAGTATAATAAAATAAATCACCACTTTAGGTACTGTTGTGAACTCATTCTTTATTTATATTGGTGTAACATCTACTGTATTCCAACTTCTCCATGTTTCATACCCCCCGATACTACCTATAGATTCATCAGAATAAGCAAACAACACATGCTTTTGTAAAGTTTCTATTTTTCAGCAAGATCAAATCAACTATCACCATAGACCATCCCATAGGTCTTGCTTGGCTCAAACACTAATTAAAACACCAAAACACAACTACTACAGAGGTAATAATGTGTAAACTCATAAAAATAGAAAAGAAAAATATCGGGTTGTCTCCCAGCAAGCTCTTTTCTTTAAAGCCTTTTAGCTAGGCGTTGATAATTTTAATGATGCTCACATGAAAGATAGCAATTGAAACACAAAGAGAGCACATTTAGCATGTGAAAAACAAGTTTAAGTCTAATATACTTCCTCTACATAGGTATTTTATAGGCAAACAAATTATCAAGACAAGAAAAAACTAGCATATGCAAGGAAGAAGAAAGAAACACTAGCAATCTCAACATAACAAGAGGTAATTTAGTGACGTGAAAATTTCTACAGCCATATTTTCCTCTCTCATAATAATTACATGTAGTATCATAATCAAATTCAACAATATAGCTATCATATAAAATTTTCTCTACATGATCCACATGCATGCAAAGTTGACACTCTTCTAAAATAGTGGGAATATCATTAAATAAAGTTACGACCTCTCCAAACCCAGTTTTATCAAAAATTTCATAAGATTGATCATACTCCAAAGTAGTGAGATCATTATTACCTAGATTTGACACTCTTCCAAACCCACTTTCAGTATCATCGCAAACATATTCATCACGAGGCTTAAATAAAATTTCAAGATCATAAGAAGCATTATCACCCCAATCATGATCATTGCAATAAGTAGTGGACATAGCAAAACTAGCATCCCCAAGCTTGGGGTTTTGCATATTATTAGCACAATTGACATTGATAGAATTTATAATAACGTCATTGCAATCATGATTTTCATTCAAGGAGCTATCATGTGTGGGTGCAATAGCAATAATTTCATGTTTAACATAAGCAACTATAGCAAGTTCATCTCCATAAGCATAATTAATATTGGCATCATGGCCATAGCAAGCACCATGTTCATCAAGGGAGGATTTCTTAATCAAATCAATAGAATCATAATTATCTATAGAGTCATGCATATCATTATTTTCTTCCAAAGCAACGGTCATTCTCTCAATAAATTCCTTAACATAGGCATTGTAAGCATAGTTTTAATAGCAATACTTAAGTATGTCAAATTTTTTAGATTTGTAAAGAGTAATATCATACTTTTCAATCAAAGAAGAAACTTCATAGGCACCCTTAAAAGCAACAAATTCTTCAATTTGTTCGATATCATAGTAACTATAAACACCCTTTTCATAAGAAGATAAGATTTCATTATCATTAAACTATAAACAGGCCTTCGGAATCACACCTCGATCTTCGTAGATGACGTGGTAACATTCATCAAGCCGGAGGCCCAAAGTATACAGGCTTGCAGACTTCTATTGCAAGACTTCGGGATTGCATCAGGACTACGCACAAATTTAGCAAAGTGTTCCGCACACCCGATTAGGTGCACTGATGAGCAAATCAGCATGATAAATTTTGATATGGGTTGCCAAGTGCTGGGATGGACTTGTAGATAAATTGGCTTGCCGTTGGGACTATGGAAGATCACGGCGAGTGAACTGATATTTCTGGTGGATAAGATGGCTGACAGACTACCCGCTTGGCAATCGAGATTATTGTATCGTGCAAGACGACTAGAGCTGGTGAAGACCACCCTGGCATCTATGCCAATACACGCCATGATGGCGATGGACCTGCCAGTCAAGACGATAGAGGCTGCCAAAAAAATTTGTAGAGGGTTTCTATGGAAGGGTCGACGCGACGTGCATGGAGGGCACTGTTTGGTGGCCTGGGACAAAGTTTGTTCGCCTAAGGAATATGGTGGACTGGGAGTGCCCAACCTGCGCCGACTTAATACTTCATTGAGAGCGAGATGGCCATGGCTGGCGCAGACGGATATGGCCAGAGCCTGAGCAGAATTTAATCTCCAAGACTCATCGGACTCACTAGCCATTTACAGAGCAGCCACAAAGTGCATCATGGGGGGTGGAGCCACGGTACTGTTCTAGACGGATTGGTGGCTTCATGAGGGACGCATACACGATATCATGCCAAACCTATTCAGTGCCGTCAAGAAGAGCGCAACCAAGGTCAGAACAGTGAGAGAAGCAATATCAGGGCAGTGGTGGCGTGACGTGTCGCCCAACATGGATGCCCATGCAATACAAGAGTTTTCGATATTGGTTGATCGACTACGGAGTGTCGAACTAGCGGAAGGGATCGATGACAAGATTGTTTGTGCATGGGAAGAAAATGGCTTGTTCTCCGTCCGATCAGCCTATCGTGCGCACTTTGCCGCAAGGATTGAGGCGGCAGGAGCCACAGAAATATGGAAGTCCAGAGCACCGGCAACTTGCAAGTTCTTTTCCTGGCTAGCGGCAAAGAGAAGATGCTGGACGTTAGACAAATTATAGAGACGGCTACTGTCACACCTAGCAGCGTGCTTGTTCTATGACCAGGAGCTAGAAACAATTGATCACCTGCTCCTTGGATGTGTTCTCGCTCGGCAAGTTTGGGCCGTCATCATGGATAAATAGGGAAAAGCCTCATTGGACACCGGAGCCGGAGGCTGAACTTGTGGGATGGTGGACCTATCTCAACATTCAGAAGAATAAACAAAAAGAAACATGGACGGTGATCACCCTACTGGCATGGACACTGTGGAAACATAGGAATGACATCGTGTTTAGCGGAGCTTCACCTTCCGTGAATGTGGTTCTGCAACAAATCGAAGCGTAGGGACAAAACTGGAGGGTTGCGGCACTGTTGAGGGAGGCAAGATCGCTCCCAATCAGGATAGGTAGGGTGAGCGATAGCGAGTAGTCATCATGCGGTCTCGGGCTCGTGCAGGCATGGGTTTGGTTGTTGTAATGTTGTAAAAACTCGCCATTTTGGCATCTTCTATCTATGATCTCGATACGTCTGCTTGACGTATCCTTCAAAAATTATCATTAAACTCATATAGGTAGGGAAGGTGTTTTTTAGGGTTCTTAGAGCAACAAGTAAAATCACAAAGTTCAGAAAGAATCCAAGCATAACATAGCAAACAAATTATTAGATTCCATAAGAGTCTCCCATTTTGAGACAAACGGTGACACACAAAGTGAGCATGCTCATCTAAAGATTTTCCCTCAACCAAACTAGTTGGGGTTTCAGCACGAGCACAAATGGGCCGAAGATGATCCAAGTAGAAAACTTTAAGTGGGTCCATAAAACTTTTTTTGTTTCTGATTTTAAATAAACACTCAATTATACCAAGCTAACTAGCAAACGAACCAAGTAAGACATAAAGGCAAACGAAAAGAAGGCAAATAAAATGGCAAACATTTTCGTGATTTTCTGAAAACGTTTTAGAAGTGGGGGAGTGGAAAACGAGAGGCAAATGGGAAATAATGTAGGTGCAAGAGATGAGAGTTTATGATGGGTACTTGGTAGGCTTGATGTAGAACCTCCCCGGCAACGGCGCCAGAAATTCTTCCTGCTACTTCTCGAGCTTGCGTTGGTTTTTCACTTGAAGAGGAAAGGGTGATGCAGCAAAGTAGAGATAAGTATTTCCCTTAGTTTGAGAACCAAGGTATCAATCCAGTAGGAGGTACATGCAAGTCTCCAATCTATGCCCCTGCACAAACAATCAAACACTTGCACCCAATGTGATAAAGGGGTTGTCAATCCCTTCATGGTCACTTCCAAGGATGAGAACTGATAGAGATAGATATAAAAGATTACTAAAACGTAAAACAAAGTAAAAAACAAATAAATTGCAGCAAAGTATTTTTGGGTTTTTTAGTTTATAGATCTGAAAATATATGATGGAAAATATACCCGGGGGCCTTAGGTTTCACTAGAGGCTTATCGTGAAAGAAAACATACGGTGACTAAACAAATTACTGTCGAGCAATTGATAGAAAAGCGCAAAGTTATGATGATATCCAAGGCAATGATCATGAATATAGGCATCACGTCCGTGTCAAGTAGACCGAAACGATTCTGCATCTACTATTATTACTCCACACATGGACGGCTATCCAACATGCATCTAGAGTATTAAGTTTCTAAGAATGGAGTAAAGCCTTAAGTAAGATGGCATGATGTAGAGGGATAAACTCAAGCAATATGATGAAAACCACATCTATTTACCCTTGATGGCAACAATACAATACGTGCCTTGCTACCCCTACTATGTCACTCGGTGAGGACACCGCAATATTGAACCCAAAACTAAGCACCTCTCCCATTGCAAGAAGACCAATCTAGTTGGCCAAACAAAACTGATAATTCGAATAGAAATACAAAGATATCAAATCATGCATATAACAATATAGAAGAGACTCAAATAATATTCATAGATAATCTGATCATAAACCCACAATTCATCGGATCTCGACAAACACACCACAAAAGAATATTACATCGGATAGAACTCCAGTAACATCGTGGGGAACATGGTATTGAAGATCATAGAGAGAGAAGAAGTCATCTAGCTACTAGCTATGGACCCGTAGGACTGTAGTAAACTACTCACGCTTCATCGGAAGGGTAATAGAGTTGATGTAGATGCCCTCCGTGATCGAATCCCCCGCCGGCAGGGTGCCGGAAAAAGGCCCCAAGATGGGATCTCATGGGAACAGAGGCTTGCGGTGGTAGAGAAGTATTTTGGTGGACGCTTATGGTCGTTTGGGAATTTATAGAGCGAAAATTAGGGTTGGAGGAGTCCCGGGGGGGCCACAAGGCAGGGGGCGCTCCCCCGGGGGTGCGCCCTAAGGGCATGTGGAGTCCTCGAGACTCTTCTGGCTCCCTCTCCATGCCTCGTGGATGTCTTCTGGTCCAAGAAAAATCATCGCAAAATTTTTATTCCGTATGGATTCCGTTTGATATTCCTTTTCTGTAAAATTCAAAAACAAGGATAAAACAGAAAATGGCACTGGGATCTAGGATAATAGGTTAGTCCCAAAACTAATATGAAATAGCATATTAATGCATATAAAACATCCAAACTATATAATATTGTAGCATGGAACAATAAAAAATTACAGATACGTTGGAGACATATCAGCCACTTGTGCCAATTGTCTTCCTTGAACGACATAAATGGAATCAGCATAAGCCTGATGAGCCATCGCTATCGGACCCTATGTTGAGGACCCTCTCGACCGATCGTAATGTTCTACAAGACGACGTGGTACGTAGATCAAAAGAAGGTCAACAAAGTTATAGGGGCAAGGTTGTACATGGTTATAATTTCGTCCTTCAGTTTCCGGCCGATAAAATTGTTCTGCCATTTAATAAGGTGATCCATGGAAATATCTTCTATGTGAGTGCACTCTCCCTGGAGTTAATAAGGCTTTGGGCTTAAGAATTCAAGTTCATCACTAGCGCTTGTTGCTATCAAGAACCAAATTTCAAATCCTCCCATATGTCTAGCTACTTTGCCATGGCCGTCATAAACGACTTTTTGAAGAGAAGTTAATATTTGCGAAATTATAGCAAGATCATGAAGTGGTCCGAGGAAATGGAGAAGGACATTGACATAGGGGAATTATTAAGTGAGCCTGAGCGCATCCAAAAGGTTTTGGCTAAAATCATCAACAGGGAGGTTGTAAATGAGGATGGAAAGTTCCACTGCCAGCTAGAGTCGGATGAAGGACTTCTCCGAGTTGAAGACACATTTCAGTAATCGATTGCCAGTGGCTAGCCAAGTCGATATAGACAATTTCCAAAACAACTTCAGAAACTACTGATTATGTGTTGAGACATGCATGTTTGTTTCCCCGCACTTTTTATACTCACTGCTTTGCTTCACTATTATTCTTATTTATTATGGCGATGTTGTAATATATACTGTATGCATGCATGTGCATGATTGTTTAAATGCTAAGACAACATTCTATGTTTGTATTGCAATGTGATGATCAAGTGGAAAATACTGTAACTGCATCATTAAAATGCTACCATGGCAGGAAACAATGTTGTCGTGCCACCAATTCTTCTATAGTCCTAGACCACTACCAGTGGCTGGCGCCAAGAGTGCCTGCCACTGTTGATACGAACAATAGTGGCGGGCAGAGAGAATAGTTGTGGCGGGCAATAATTCCCGTCCGCCTGCCACTCATGCATGCCGTAGTAGCAGTGGTGGGAGGTCAGTGGCGGGTGGCCCCGATAGCCTTGCCTACCACCGCTAGGCAATCGCGTACTAGTGCATATATGGTTTAGCGGACTTAGGCCGCTTTCATGCCTATGCGACACATTTTAGAGGATGTTGCCATGCTACATGAAACTTTGCATGAGATTCATTTGAAGAAAACTGACGGAGGCTTCTTCAAAGTGGATTTTGAGAAGGCTTATCATAATGTTAAGTGGCCATTTTTGCAGCAAGCTTTGCTTGTGAAGGGTTTTGATACAACCAGGAGGAAGCCGGTCAAATCCTTCGTACAAGCGGTCAGTGTCTGAATCAAGGTAAACGATGATGTAGGTCAACTTTTCCAGACACAAAAGGGACTGCGACAGGGGGATTGGATGTTTCCTATCATGTTCAATGTCGTTGCAGATATGTTGGCAATCCTAATTGGTAGAGCCAAATAGGTCTGCCATGTAGGAGGGCTCATCCCACATCTCATGGATGAGGGTGTGTCCATACTATAATATCCTAAGTATCCAATTATTTTCATGGAGCATGGCATGGAAAAACTAGAAATATGAAGTTCGCTTTATGTCTCTTCGAACAATTATCCAAGCTGAAAATAAATTTGCATAACAGTGATTTTTTTGCTTTGGGAGCGGTAAGGAGGAACAGGAAACCTATAGTTAATTATTCGGCTGTGGACTTGGATCCCTACCTTTTCCTAAGGACCCCAATTCATCACCGAAAGTTGACCAACAAAGAATGGAAGTGCATTAAAGATTGATCGGAGAGAAAGCTAAGTTGTTGGAAAGACAAACTTATATATTATGGGGGTCGGCTTACTCCTATTAATTATTTTCTTACAAGCATGCCAATACTCCTATATATTATCCTTCTTTCATGTACCCGCCGGGGTATGGAAAATGTTGGACTTTTATCGATCAAGATTTTTTTTGGCAAAGTGACGAGAACAAAACTAAGTACAGATAGGCTAAGTGGGACATAATTTGTAGACCAGAAGACCAAGGGGGTTTGGGTATTGAGAATCTAAAAGTAAAGAGCAAGTGCCTACTTAGTAAATGGTTATACTGGCTTTCAGTATAGGCGGATGGGTTGTGGATACAGTTATTACATAACAAATAATTGCATTTCAAAACTCTAGCACAAGTTACGGTGCAATCGAATGATTTTCCTTTTTTTGTAGGGGTTGACGAAGACAAATGTAGCTTTCTTTAATCTCTATATCTACTACTTAAAAAAGAACATAAGGTTCCATTTCACGTTTATTCCCACCACCTCTTCGTCTAGCCTTCCATGTATATGATAATCAATCATCTTATTTATTATCTTCTGAACAAAGTCCACTTTAATTTACTTACCAAACTTCTAATCAAAATATAAGGCAATCCATGGTCGGCATTTGATGAACATTTATTTACACAATCCCATTATTAGTGACAGGTAAATCACAAGCTCATGTACTAGAATATTTATACCCCATTGCAACGTACGGGCATTGTTCTAGTAAAAGTAAATTTATTGTTGGTGATGGACGTACTACTAGATTCTTAAAGGATACTTGGATGGAGGAGACACCTCTAGCCCCCAAGTACCCAACATTTTATAATATTGTACAGCATAAAGACACATTTATGTTTACAACACTAGGTTATGTTCCCTTAAACATTAATTTCAGACGGGTACTAGCAGGGGGGGCGATGGGATAGACGGCTACATTTAGTGTACAGGTTGATGGAGGTCAACCGGTCTAATACAATTCGATGGAAACATTTGGTTTCAGGCGTATTCCTAGCCAAATTTATGTATGTCGACTAATATTGAACCCATCCCTAGGTCGCTCCTTATTTGAAAAATTAAGGTGCCTTTAAATGTGAACTTGGCGAAATGTAGATGTGAGAGTCTGATGTTGTTTTTGTGACCAGGAGGAGACGATTCAACTTTTGTTTGTCAAATGCCTTAGCCAGGTTATTGTGGTGAACAATACTTGTATCCTCTAATGTTTTTCCACCTAGTAGTATCTTCAATTTGTTTGTTATAACTGGTCAAATGGGTGGAGTCTAATAGAACGACACGGATTCGCGTATGAGTTTGTGCATTACGTTCGATTATTTGGAACTGTCGGAAAGACGTTGTTTTCAACCGAACCAAAATCCCAAACATTTTGTAGGTTATCAACCGGCCGTACGCGGTCACTACTCGGTTGTGTGGAAGTCAGGGAGCTTAGAGTATCTTCAGCCGTTCGGCTGCTCAGGATGTCGAAAAAGAGCCGCCTGGGGCCGAACCGGCGTTTGCTTGGCGCGTGGGGGCGGTTGCATTCCCAGTCGACGCCCTCCAGATCGTCACCAAAATCGCACGAACTCGACGATATTTCATAGAATTTGTACATACTCGGCAATCTGGCACAAACTCGACGATATTTGATAGAAATTTGAACAAAAATCAAATAAACATGCAAACTACACCTAGAGCTACGCCTAGTCCTACTACGCCGCGGCTGCCGCCCGCCATCTACATGCCGAGGAGCATGTAGAAACGGTTGTAGTCGCTGTCGTCGTCGTCACGCGCCCCGCCAGAGCCGCCGCCGTCCCAACTGAACCCCTGGCTAGGGTCGCCGACGCGCGGTCGGGGGTTGGACGGCCCGGCTTCGCCCTCCTCGTCGCTGTCGAGGACGATGATGCGACCCTTCTCGCGTCCGCGACGCCGGGCCTAGAGCTCCGCGTATGCCCGGCGTTGGCGGAGCACCTTCTCGCGGATGTAGTCCTCCCTCGCCCACTTGAGGGCGGCCTCGTCGTCGGGAGCCACCATGTCCGCATGCTCCGGCTTCACGGGGAGCAGCCCTGGCTCGGGTTTCGGCCGGACCAGGCGGAGAGAGCGCGGGGAGGAGCGGCCGCCCTTGTTGATGATGAGGGCACCGCTGCGGGTGCGGCGGCGAAGCGGCGTCTCCTCCTCCGGCTCGGGCTTGACGGAGCGGAGCGCCGGCGAGCCGGAGCCCGACGAGGAGGACATCTCCGGCTCCACTCGTGGAGATGGCGGCGGCCAAAGCCGTTCGTTGCCGTGGCGTCACCGGGGTACCTCTCAGCCATTGCTTGTCGGGGGGGAGTGTTGCTTTGTGTGGTGCTATGAGACGAGGTGTGGCGACTGTGGCGTTCACTGGCGGGGAGATCGGCTTTTATAGCCGAAGCGGGGCGGTGAGAGCCTGCATGCCGGGCGACGTGAGGCGGGAGCGGGCAGGACGTGCATCGGTGGTGCCTTCACTACAGCCGCCCGTGAGGCATCAATGGAGGCTGACCGGGGCGGCAGCACAGCAGCCTTGGCCAGCCTTGGCATTGATTCCCATGGAAACCGAGGACGACGAAGCGGCGTCTCGCTGACTCGGCGGACCCACCCCCATTCGCGCCAAACCGTGTCCCCCGGCGCCCCCAGGCGCCCCAGCGCGTCGGGTTCGATTTGG
The DNA here is from genome assembly GCF_002162155.2 of Triticum dicoccoides. Taxonomy (NCBI): domain Eukaryota; kingdom Viridiplantae; phylum Streptophyta; class Magnoliopsida; order Poales; family Poaceae; genus Triticum; species Triticum dicoccoides. The sequence goes on from NC_041386.1 coordinate 607,289,790, forward strand.
ATCTGCCGGCGCCACTCTCGGCCCAAAGCAGCGAAAAAAGGGCTGCTGGGGACGTGATTAGGCCGTTTTTTGGGCGCTAACAGCAAAAAAATGCCTAGGGGGGCCTGTTGGGCAGGGCCGGCCCTGGGCCATGGCGAGGAGTGCGACGGCCTAGGGCCCAGCCCAAACAGGGGCCCATACCTGCGCATAGCAGTTTATATATATTACTAAAAAAATCTAATACGCAAAGGAAGCAGGCCCAGCCCCTGAAGAGAGAGGAAGCAAAGTCACGCACGAACACAATCCCAAGATCCGTTTTCGCTCGTTCTCTCCCAGAAAACGTCGCCGGCTCGTTCGTCTCCCGACCGCCATCGTTTCCTTAGTCTTCAGTCTTCAGCAATTGATTGCCCAAAGTTCCTATGAGCCCAAGACCCCAATTCCCCAAGCTAATTAATGAATTTTCCAAGGGCCCTAGGATTTCTTCGGCTTCTCGCTTCCTATAAATACGCCCCAGGTTAGCGGAGGCGAGCCGACGACACACCACTCTGGCAGGAACGCAAGAGCAGCAGCCAGCAGTGTGTGCCCCAGATTCATAGACAACCCAAGCCATTCCCCAGTCATGTAATTTCTAGATCTCAACTCTTTGGCCTTGTCAATTTATTTCTGATATATGATGTTTGACCTACTTGATTCCTCTATTTTTGTACATGAAATTTCTGTTAGATAGATTCTGCTGGTGGTAGCATTGCTTGAAAATGACTTTGCAAATAGATATTCGTGTCAGCAGATGAGATGTTTAATTTTGTTATAGCTATAGATTGCTACCAAAATGTGTCTGGTGCTTATCGAATTCTCTGATGCATGGTTGTGGTTGGACCGCTAGAGCCTGAGCATAACTTCTGCCAAATTGGATCAAGAATTAAGAATGTCATATATATTTAGTTTAGAGTTAAGATTTAATTAAGAATGTGATACATCCATGATATATTAAGACTATATTTGCTAATGAAATTTACACTTGCTTTTATAATGAATTTTCGCGGTAGACATAGGCGTGGAACTTTTTTTTGTCTATTATAGTCCACGGGCCCATCATACGGAGTTCGCACAGGGGCCCCTAACATGCCAGGGCCGGCCCTGCTGTTGGGGCACGGCTGGAGATGCTCTTATGGTCTTTGATGGCACGGACTAGTTATAACCGATTTGGTTAACGATTCAATAATAAGATTGGTGTTTCTTCATCGTGTCCTATTTTTGCTGGTCGTGGCATTTTGCTTTATGATTTGCTATTGCATACGTACCTGAGATGAGTTTCATACTTTGTTGCTATATTATTTAATAAAATGGATGTGTACATGGCTCAATACAGAGGGCAGGAGTAATACTCCTTTTCGAAAAAACTCTCAAAGAGTATCACTTATTATAAATCATACCTACACATTCTAATGACGACAGCGTTTGAGATCAACAAAGCTTCTTCGTGTCTTTGAAGAAAATCATGCGAGGAACCAAACAAGATCTCTACTGCGGCAACCAACAACACCACAGCTTGGCACACTTGCATGGCACTCCAAAGAAGCCACAACTTGGCTCCCGGAATAATTCATCGAGGTTTGGGTGGCATGCAGGCGGCGCGATCGAAGGGATACGGTGGCGGATTCTGCTGGTGGGCGCTGGCGAATGCAGCCAGGCCCCGGCCGAGGCTCGACCCCATCCTAGAACTCAACTCGTTAATGTGATTTGGCCTGTACGATGGCTGCTAGCCTGCTGCTGACTCGATTCAATTCGTCCCTGTCCAGTCCTACTACTGATTGTGCCCAGCCCAGGCAGCCTGCTGTTAGAGGGAGAGGGAGAGGGAGAGGGAGAGGGAGAGGGAGATAGCAGCCGGATAAAACCGGATGGGAGTTCATTTGGTCGTTTCCTGGCCTGCCCATGCCTTCTGTCTCCCTCAATTTACATTTCTCCCATCATTTCTTCCCACCCATCACCTTCTTGTTCTTTGCATCTATCCAGCTCCAGCCATCCATATATTGATGGCCCGGATACATCACATATGTATTATACATATAGTATGATATATGCCCTGCCTCGCTTCAAATTCCTCTCCTCCTCTGCATACATACCTACCTACATCTGTCCTGTCTGCCTGTTATATATCACTCCTTAATTCTTCTGATGTTTGCATCTTCTTCCAAATTTTTACTTACCATGTTTGCTAGATGCTGGTCTGATTGCATCGCCATGACAAAAGACGAAGAAGGACCCTCTTAGCCGGCGAACGTTTAGATGGCAGTTTTAGTTGTATGGGGGTAGTAGTTTCTTCAGAACAGCATGATATTTTCTCCAGAGAAAGACATTCTCCTTCTAAAACTGTCACTATTTGATCTCGCATCACAGCTAAAACTATCAGGAAAGTGTCACCCCCTTCCCAGCTGACGTTCGCGAGATAACATTACCGCAAAAGAAAACACATAGAAAGTAGCAGTAGAAGATGCCTTGCTTGGTTGAATGGAATGGAATCTGTTGTTCTTGGTTGATTCTTCTCCCACCGGCCAGGATGGAGCGGTGCATCTTGCTATGTCACTCCTACATGTACATAGACGAGTAGAGTAGGCAGCAAGTGGAAGAGAAGAGATGCAACGGCAGTTGGCAGGCGACCGATATCCAGTCACCACCCTCCCTACCTTGTCCGTCGTGCCACTGCCATACCTACTATCCTATGTGGAGTAGACAATAGAAAAGTCGGGCACAGATGATACGACAAAACAGAAACAGATGCATGACAAGCCAAGCACCACCCCACGACAAACCATGAGCTCATGACCTCGGCTCATGGCTCATGGCAGTGAGTGCCAAGGTTGCAAGGACGACGACGACGACGATGACTCGGTCTTAGGAAATTATCATCTAGGAAATTCATCCATGCTTCTTGGTACGCGCGTACGTGCTATCACTAGATCAACCAATTAAGCTGTAATAATAACATTCGATCGACGGACGACGTTTCTCTTTTCTCAGTCTCAGCAGCTAAGCTGAATCAATGGCTAATGGGAGGAGCAATACAGATTAGAGCAGAGCAGAGAGCTCCATCCTCTGTCTGGTAGGTTCAATCCTTCATGTCATGGCTGGCTGGAGGGCGAGCTGGCCCTGCTGCTGCTGGACGATCCACGAGGAGAAGACCTCGAGGGTCTTCATGTCCGCCCGGTAGTGCTTCTGCGTGAAGTCCAGCAGCGACCGCCACGTGAAGTCCGGGTAGGCGCGCGGGTTGGCGGCGTCCACCAGCGTCCCCGGCGGCGCCACCACCTTGTCCATCTCCGGGCAGAGGAAGAAGGCCAGCGACTTCCTGGGGACCCTGCTGTTCACGACTGCGCGGTGGAGGCAGCTCTTGTACCTCCCGTTCGAGAGCGCCATGAAGGTGTCGCCGATGTTGACGACGAAGGCGTCGGCGCGGGGTCGGATGGACCGCCACCGGCCCTCCGTGTGCACCTGCAGGCCGCCGACGTTGTCCTGGTGGAGGATGGTCAGCGACGTCGGGTCGCAATGCGGGCCCGTGCCCAGCGTCTCCAACGGCCGCTGGCACGGCGGGTAGTAGTTGAGGCGCATGATGGAGTCGTTGCCCTCGAAGAAGCGCCGGTAGTGGGCACGGCCGACCCCGAGGCTCTCCCCGAGCACCTCCATGATCTCCAGCGACAGACGGCTCATCTCCGAGCAGTAGCGCGCGTACACCTCCCTGTAAAAATCCAATGGTTTCTTCGTCGTTAGCTTTTTTAGTTCGGCCGTCGATACAAAGATGCTCTGCTTCCATGGCATCAGTGGTAAGGGTGCTTACCCGAGGCGGCGGTGGTCCTCGCCGAGGGTGGCGACGATGTAGTCGACGACGAGGGCGGGGTCGGACGGGCAGGACCGGAAGGAGAGGGTCTCCTTCCACGGCAGCTTGGAGGCGAACCGGCCGGTGAAGCTGCTGGCGTAGCCGCAGGACTCGCCGGGGCGGCGCAGGGCGCGCTGCTTCTCCGGGAGGGGCATGGTGAAGAAGTTGTCCACGCAGCGGTGCGCGTCCGCCAGCAGCTCGGCGTCGATGCCGTGGTTGACGACCTGGAAGAAGCCGTGCCGCTCGCAGGCCTCGCCCACGAGGCGCGTCACCTCGGCCGCCGCAGCGGCGTCGCCGGAGAGCATGCCGCCGATGTTGATGAGGGGCACGTGCAGCTCCTCGGCGGCGTCCGGGGTCGGGCTCTCGCCCTCGGGCCAGATGAACTGCGAGGGGATGTCCGACCGCCCGCTCAGCACCGCCGCGTCGAACACCGGCCGCACCATGATCGACTGGACCAAGAACCGGAGTATGCTAGGCCAGAGAAGAAACGATGGAGAGTGCAGTGCCGACTCGAGCTCACTGGAGTGAGGAGGAGGAGGAGGAGGAGAGGATGGTGTCTGGCTCCCTCGCACCCTCGCTGCCCTTTTATACACGGCCGCGGCTTCGGTCTCCTCTGCTTTCTCTCTGCATCTCTCTCTCTCTCTCTCTCTCTCTCTCTCTCTCTCTCTCTCTCTCTCTCTCTCTCTCTCTCTCTCTGTGTGTGTGTGTGTGTGTGTGTGTGTGTGTGTGCACATTTTTCTCTGCTTTTGTTTTGGTGAGAGGGAGGGCGCCACACGCAAACAGCAGCACGCAGTGTGCCGGAATATCGCTCTCTGCCACATTCATCTTCATCTCTACCCACCAACACACCAAAAGTAACTAGTGTAGTGCTATTTCGGCACAGTGAAACATGTGGGGGGCTCTGTGCAACTTTTGTTTTAGGATGCTCCTTCCTACATTGTTTCCACTATTTTCGCGCAGCGACGTGGGCTAAACAAACGTTTTCAGTTCTTATTTACGTCCATTTTACCTGGTTGTATGGATCAGTCGGTGCAGAGGCCCAGGGATATCCACCTTTTGCCAAAGATTATGTCCTGTATTTTTTGCACATCTAAATTAAACATAAATGTTGCTATTGTACGTCTCAGACATTTTAATAGCTCTAGGGAAAATAATAAGTATTTTTTCCCATGAAAATAAATATGAATATAATTTAGTCGGCCGTTCAACATTACGTCCTTGGGGTGTATTCCCGGACACACTTTTTGTTCTCGGATTGGTCCGGACCAGTCCACAGACACTGATGCAGGAGCCAGCCACCAAACCATCTCCCCTAAATGTCCATCTATGCCTTTGCATGTCGCGGTTGAGCGGAGACAGGCGAGTTGAGTGCCTGACGTGGTGTCTTTTGGTTGGCTAGACGGAGGTCCAGACTCCTCCAAAGTCGTTCCCCTCCTCCCCTCAAGTTTGCTTCTAGTTTGCCAGAATTTGAATGTTCTGAAAAGTCCGACCTTTAAAGACATAATTGGATGGTAAAGAATGTGGGGACTCCCGCAAAGAATATTTATAGACGATTTGAGGGTCCGTGTTAAAGATGCCCCAACGTTGCAACTTTATTGGGATGTTGGAGGTATTGCTCTTCCTACTTTATTGGGATGTTGGAGGTATTGCTCTTCCTAGGTCATGAAAAAGTCTTTCTGGGCCTAGTATACAACATTGTTAATTAGCATACATTTATCGTAACAAAACAACATTTCCACATTTCCAGGAGAAGCATAACCCTCTGTTGTGTTGTCAAACCCTAGTCGTGGAACGCTGCGTATAATGTTGCAGCTAAGACTCTAAATAACGTCTGCAGAAAAGGTAATCTGTTTATTTTTTCTCTGCTGACCGTGAACCAACAGTTGACTAATCGGTGCACGTACATATATGGCTAAACAAGTGGAGATCAATCCAGATAGCTCGGAGATGTCATCCCTGGTCATTTCGAAGCACCCCTTTTGAATCTTTTATTATCCTGCCTCTACTTTGTTTTTTGTATGACTTCTTGCCCATCACCTTTTCTATTTACTCCTTAATAAAAATATGGCAGGAAAATGAGCCCATTATGTACTTGATAGCCTTAACACTTTTGTCCTTCGAAGCTGCCTTTACATTCTTTTGTCTTTGTGCCGGAATATTGGATAGCCAAAACTTCCCCAAATTCGTCTCTACCCACCAACAAAACAAAATATATTTTTTCAGAAACTATATAGTGTAGTGATATTTCCGAACAGTGAAACATATGCAGGTTCTGTACATCCTTTTCTTTCAGTATGTTCCTACATTGTTTTCACTATTTTCAGGCAGCGACCCGGATCTTAACAAATATCTTCAGTTTTTCTACAATTTTTTTATGGCTGGATGTATGCATCCGTCTATGCAGACCGAGGGATATCCACCTATTTTAGAAGAAGAAAAAAACTTTCTTCTACTGTTGCACCAGAATGGACCGGTTAGCAAACCTTTCAGTTTGTTTTTAGATATATAATCCTAACATAATTGTGGTATGGTACCTGAGATTAACTTGTTTATCTTGAAATTTGCTCAGCTCTAGTGAAAATGATAAGAGTAGCACTACATCCACGGACAGAATATTACGCACCTTACGCATGAACTGCCGTGGGAAATTTTGAATATAACTTAACCAACCTACAATATGATGTGGTTATGTTGCAACTTACTTTGGATGTTGAAGGTGTTGCTGCTCCTAGATCACCAAAACTCTATCTGGACCTAGTAGATAACATTGTTAACTACCAGCATATATTTGAACGAACATTCTATCCTTATTTTTTGGAGATGCACAATCACCGTCTTTGTTGACAATTAAACACTCGTCGTGGAATGCTACGTATGAAGGCCCAACTAATATTAAAACGTCTCTAGAAAATGTCCTCTTTCCCCCCTGTGATGACCATATATAAGCCAACAGTTGACTAATTGGTACATGTAGATATATGGCTAAACAAGTGCAGGTCAATCTAGGTAGCTAGGAGATCTCATCCCTGTCCATTGTACACACTTTTTGAATCTTTTATCCTGCCTCTAGTTTGTTTATTGTATGACTTCTTGGTCATCACCTTTTCTATGTACTCCTTAATAAAAATATGGTAGGAAAAGGTACACATTATATACTTGATAGCCTTAACAGTTTTGGTCTTTGAAACTGCCTTTACTTTATTTTCCCTTTGACTTCGAGCTCACCAATTGTTCTATCTTTTTTCTCTATAGAACTTGGCAGAGATAATTAAGGTGATATTATCTCTTGTTTTACTCGATAGTCCGCACATTTTTTGTCCTTTCAGCTAGCTATCACTACTTTGTTTTCTCTTTGACTTGGGGATGCCACCTTTTCTATCTTGTTTTGTATACATAATTAGGGCAGAGGTGTACACTGAATTAAATTTTTTGTATAATTTTAAGCTAGCACTATTCTCTTTTCTCATTGATTTTTTGCTTACCGCCTTTTCTATCTTAATTTTTATAGACAATATGAGAGATAAAACTAACATGTACTAAATCGAATCCATTTTTTCATTCTAGCTTCTAAGCTAAAGTACCTTGTTTTCTCTCTGGCATTGAGCTTGCCACTTTTCCTATCTTATGCTGTATACAAAAACATGAAAGAGAAAACTAAGATGTATGCTAATTATATACTCCCTCTGTAAACTAATATAAAAGTGTTTAGATCTCTACTTTAGTGACTAAACGCTCTTATATTAGTTTACGGAGGGGTACTTTTTATTTGATAATTTATAGTTTAAGCTACCTTTTCTGTGTTGGAAAAAAGTGTTTATGAAATATGAACCAATACTTACAATTAGTGGCGAGGAGTTTTGTAATAATAGGTGCTGGCTCTAGGCACCAAACTACACCTTCTACACCACCCTTACAGATTTGAGCTATACTATGAGAAAAAATAGTTATAGGAAAAAGAATTATTAACAAAATTGGATGACGCATGACCTTAAACATTTTTTTATAACCGGTACATGGATTCCACGATGAGGCCGTCGGGAAGTAATACGGCGCTAAGGGACATCGACGTCATCAACACCAACCGGAGCAAGCGTTGGACTTACACATGGGGTACCTTTTCCATCACCGAGCCCCCTAGACCACATGAGGATCAAATGTGCCCATGACACGCCAGGTCTGCACAGCTCTCTCAATAACCGGCAACACGAGGCCGGCACCTCGACATCTTTCGATCCCAGATGGCCGTTCTGTTGCACGCGTCACCAAAGTAGGCAGAGAGCACACCAGCCAGAGACCAGATATCAATCCTGTTGGGCACAGCTTCCCGACAACCAGGGAAAGAAACCCCGACACCCGAAGTTTTCTAACTGCCGGAGAATGCCACAACGCCGCCTTAACTGCATGCTTTGGCACCACCACCAGCGTATCCAAAACTGAGGTGTCAGATCCGGATCATTGGACCTCGGCACCATTCCGCACCCCCCCCCCCTCCCCAGGCAAGAGAGAAG